>NW_024040041.1:34070694-34195694 GCF_014851395.1 Micropterus salmoides | reverse complement strand
ATTTTCTGATGTCAAATTTGATGACCGATGGGAGAAAACAAAAAAACAAATCTTTGTGAAAGACGTCTCTAGATTTCACACCTTCCTGATGATGGCCATGAAGCTAGCAGATCTAAACTGCAGTCTGTTTCTGAATGATATTGTTTTGGATCATGTGATCACTGCAAAAGGGAAAAAGAAAAAGCCCTCTCACCCCAAAGCAAATTGAGTTGCAGGTGACCTGCAACCACAGATCCAGACTCCACAGCTCCAGAGCCAGAAACACCTGCAGGAAGTGATAGGAGGAGAGAGGAGAGGGACGAGAAAGCACAAGACTACCGGAAAGGGGAGAAGTTGTGTTAGTAACATGCAATAATGGGATGAGGTTGCATACAGAGGGAGAGAAAGTAGAGGAGAGAGGAGCTCAGTGCATCATGGGAAATCCCCCGGCAGTCTAGGCCTATAGCAGCATAACTAAGGGATGGTTCAGGACTCACCTGAGCCAGCCCTAACTATAAGCTTTATCAAAGAGGAAAGTCTTAAGCCTACTCTTAAATGTGGAGATGGTGTCTGCCTCCTGAACCCAAATTGGAACCTGGTTCCACAGGAGAGGAGCTTGATAGCTCAACGCTCTGGCTCCCAGTCTACTTTTGGAGACTCATATATATTCTTATATTCTCATATTCTTATATTTTTACATAATCACCTTCTCTTCAAGTACTGCCGAAGTTACATGAAATGTTTATATTCTCATTATGTTGTGTTAGCATAAAATGCTAAAAGGGAGTAATGTAATGGGAATTTCATGAGAACCATCCCATCTTTAAAACACTGCCATGTAACTAATCTCACTAGGGGCCTCCAGCCTCTTGGGTATGGGGTCAATAGAAGGTAAAGGTGTGTGATGCTTTAGCATATGTCCAGAGGGGTCAGGACTTTAAGTGGTTCACCACATGTACCTTGGACATCGGTGTCTTTCTATAGATACCTAGGGAACACTGAAAGACACCATGTTCCTTTCATGAGATAGTACTCCGACCCTGAGACTAAGATAAAAGCTGCATGTGCTGTTACACTGCAGCTCACTCAGATGATACTCTCTAATGCGTATGTGTCCCTATGAGTTCCTTCTGCAGAAGACATGTATAAAATTCATGGAAAGAAAGTGTTTGTCTGAGCTGTTTATTTAAACACGCTTTTTCCCACCACACTACCCTCCAGGCAGTCAGTGGACATAAAGCTGTTCCTGTGATGTAGAGACAGAGCTCAGTTAAAACTTTATGGATACAGATTAATAACTCACCGCTCTGAAACTCTCGCTCCAGTCCATGTTGCCAAGCTGGTCGGCAACATGTACAGCTGAACCCGAGCCGAGTTTACCAGTTTCTTACGACCCGCCCTTCTCTGCTTCTGATTGGCTAGTAGTCCTTATTTAGGAACTGCGCATGTGCAACTCCCAACAAAGAACATGTCGAGGCAAGGTGTATCACTCCATAGCTACAACAAAGCCTTCAACACAGGGTGAAAAGAGGAGCTGCAGCAATGTGCAGTATGTGTTTTTTGAAAATGAAACCATGTAAAGCTGTTGTGGTACAACCCCTAAATAAGATTTTGAACCTGAAAATGAGCATAACATGACCTCCTCTAAATAAAAACATTAGATGTTGGCTTTTTGTTACACACCGGAAACAAGAACTGGTCTCCTAGGTCCTACAGTATGTCCGGTTTCTGGCCCACCCAGAAACGACTGTATCTAAGGTGAGTCCCCAAGTGTTAATGGGTTAGAGTCCCCTAAGGGTTAGAGTCCCTAAGTAACTTGTTGACAGGGTCCCGCTGTCAACCGCTTTTACCAGAGTTTGTAGCGTGGACAATCTGGATTTACAGTGATGACTGTATCTAAAGAAGGGTTAGAGTCCCTTTATTGCAAGTACCTAAAGGGGGGATAGAGTGGGAGATGGGGAATCAAAGGAGTAAAATAAGCAAAGGTGGGAGACCTGTGGAGTGGTGGGAAGCACTTTGAATTACCTTGTTGTTGAAATGTGCTATACAAATAAACTTGCCTCATGGGCAGAGCTGTGGAGACGCGAGTCCGTCAGCTTTTCCCTCCTCTTGCAATCTGTGCATGACACCCTTTCCTCACTATCAAATCTGCACACATGGGGCTGAGAGAAGACCCATACTGCAAGCTCTGTGGTCAAAAGGGGACACACACTCTCCGTGGGTAAAACATCTCTCACTCAAGGACGGTATAAGTTGGGCCACGATATGGTGCTTTTGTCTCATGCTGACACACAGTAGAGCGGGAGAGATGCAAGAAGAGGCCAACCGGCACAAAGTTGAGAAAGGCCATCCCCTTCTTCAGGGAGAGAGCCAGACCTTTCTCAACCAAAAGACCAAAGCCCAACCTGCTGGAAACTGCCGGCTCCTGGGAAATGATTTGAGAGGGAAGCTGCAGTTCCTGGAAGTGGTGCACACAATCCTCTTCCCGGATTTTGTATTGGGGAAATTCTTCTCAAGGGTATTTCAGAATCTGGCTGCTAACTATCCAGCATCACAGAGGAGGAATAAGGCCGGTGGAAAGACACACAATTATATTATTATTATACAGTCAACGTCCACCAGAAAAATATATTGCTTTGCTTGTTGCTAGCTGGACTTGATCGGCTACTGTAAAACAAGTAACTCAGGCTAATCTATAATCTGATTGTGTGACAAGATAATGAATTCTTTTATGAGTTTATATGTTGTTTGCATAACATGTGTATTGTATCATTATGCTGTGATAGCTGCTATAAACCTGTGTGAATTAGTTTGTCAAGTGCAGTATATGTTGGCCTTTGGAGTGTGTGAAGTTGCCCAGCTCACTTAGCGACTGTTCTTTTGCAAACTGCACTCAGCAGTGTTGTGTGGTTTTGTGCACTGTTGTATCTTCGGTCAGTCATGTTTCAGAATTACTAGTATGCTTCTGCTTGGGTGATTTTCATGAACACTATTTTGCCATAGTCTTGGGATGATGTGAGTGAGATGGCAGTACGTGGTTCATTGAACTGGACAGGCATACTTGCTGCATGCTCAGCTGATCTAGTCATCCGACTTTTAACCAATGTGTGTGTGATTTGACATGCCAGCTTGGCTGGAAGTTCAAAAAGCCTAATTAAGGTGGGCCTTAGCATCGTGTGTGCGTGTTTGTGGAGTCTGTCTGGTGGGGCGAAGGGTCTATCATGTGCCTGTAGTTTGCAGGGTGTCAAAAGCTTTGTTATCAAAGGTGTGGGTGTATGAAGGGGAGGGGGGCTTCAGTGCCCAGGCGCCCCTGGGGGTACTAATCCGGCTTTGGATGGCAGGCATGGTTCTTCCCCGTTGATCTATAATGTGTCATGTGTTACTGAACATATATTTTATGTGTAAACCTTAGTGCAATAAAAATTACCGGGATGTGGTGGAGTAGGAGCAGAGATCGGGACTGGCGATAACACAAAGCTGTTTGGACAGATGGATATCAGACGGTAAATCTTCCTGTCTATCTTCTGGATTTGTGATTGTTCTTTAATGCATAATGTTGGTGTCTGTTGCTCAGATAACATTATGAGATGAATTAAATCGCATAGGATCTGGGTTTCTCTCCTCCTTTCATCCAGCCATCAATCATTTACGCGGCTGTCAACATTTGCTTGGGACAGCACACCTGAAAAACTGCTTTGGGAAACCCCAGCAGAAACAGATACAGTATGCTGGAGTGACCCAGACGCGAGGAAATGTAGAGTTGCAAGAAGTTTGGGCATGAAAGCTATTGCGTGTCTCCTTCTTGTAACTGGCTCTTAGGTCATCCAACAGCTCCAACATGGCATGGCTGGAGAGGTGAAATTTGCGCGTTATATGTTCCTCAGTCTTGCAACAAATATTGACACGAATGGAAAGTACCATTTTTCTACGTCTTCTTTCATTACAGCTGTGTCTCCTTCTTGCAACGATAACAGCAGCCATGTCTGCGCAACACTTGGCGGCTTGCACCTTCCTTTCAAACGTATTAAATACAGATGCTGTTGCACTCACATGAAATTGCTTTTAGGCTTCTTAGATCACATTGCGTCTGGTAAATAAATGCATTTGCATGTTACCCTCCCATTATTTTTCACAATAAAATTGAAACTCTCCAAATTTCATGTTCATTAAGGAAAAAGTAGTAACAGGTGCTATTTTGCACTTTTGGAAGATGTCATTCTGCGTGCACAATGTTAGTAGATTACATGGGAATTTGCTGGTGATATCAAGTTTGCACGCATTTTTACTCACGCAAACCTTTAGCAGATCTGGCAAGTGCTTTCAAGATGACTGCGGATGACTTTCGCTGACTGGATAGTCAAACATTTGCTGCCGTTAAGTTGGACACATTCTACTTCATGTAGAGTGAGTGAGCTTAGAACAATGCCTGAAGCAAATACCCCCGAGATCAGGCAAAAGGTGGTTCCCACTTGGTTCAGCTGAAGAAAATCAACTTCAGCCACCTTGCTCCCTTGAGGTTTTCATGTCATGTTGAACAAAGGTTGGACAAAATTTCTATCCAGCATGCTTTAAGTCTGTTCCAGCTTTTATCACGTTAAGTCAGCGCTGCGAGGAGCTGCATGGAATCAAACGCACATAAATGAATAATATGTTGACCTGATGATGGCGCTAGATGAAACATCTAAAGTTCTACAGTTCATCCTGAGGGGAAAATGAAGGTCTGAAACACCTTTCATTACAACAGCTGTTGAGATGTTTCCACGGACGCAGCTGCAAAGGAGGCTGCAGCGCCTAAAATTAGACATTATAAAAACTTCAGTTAATAAATGATTGTATTTTTTCTCTGTAGTACAAGTATGTACTTTCTTTAGTTGTAGTATAGTACAGAGACACACCTTGTTACTGTTGTCTCTGCAGGCTGTTTGATCTTTTGTGGCTCAGTAACGTGACGTTAGTCCTTCATGGTTCTCTCCTGCAACTTGATTGGATGCTATCTGATTGGTTCAAACAAAGTGGGAAAGATCTGGGAAGTTTATGGTCGACATGCTGCGAATGAATAGCACACTTTTCACTAACCAGCTGAGTTTGTTTTCAGCTGGAGGCGTCCTGTCGACAGTTTTTCAAAGGTCTGCAGACAGTGTGGACGTCTTTCTAAAGCATCTCATCTCATGAGACCTTCCTCTGTTTCCATGTTTCTGTGTTTGTTTTGACTTGTGTGCATATGTTCTCACTGTGACGTCTCTAAATACAGTTTATTCACCTGTCACCTGTCTGTGGACACTGCAGGTACATCTGCTGCCCTCTGGTGGTCAGAGTGAGACTGACTCCACAGAAACAAACAGGACCAGACACAACCAGGGGTGCTTTTCCCAAAAGCATCGTTGCAAACTTCGGTAGCAACTTCCTTGGTTGGAACTATGCAGTTGCGACGCAACTGTTTCCCAAAACCCTAGTTCAAACTATGGAGGTAACTAAGTTGGTAACTTACATGGTACGAACCATCATTAAACGATGCAGGTGTTCACCGAATCTATAGTTCCAACGAACTGTTGTTAAGTTGCATAGTTGGAACTACAGCTCCTGACCTGTGGCTAGAAGCTTAGTTCACGGTGACTAAATCACAGATAGCAGAAAATGCAGTGTGGAGGTGGATGTGTTTTAAGCAGGGAATGTTAGATAATCCTGCTGGACAAACATATTTAAGGTGAAGATATTTTTAAATGTAGTTGTAAAAGTACTTTTGAATGTATTTGTTGGGTCATGAGTAGGGTTGCATTATTTCAGTCCTAGGTAGCCTATCTGTAGACCATTTTCTCACAAATTACCCATCTGTTCACAATAACATAATGTAATATTTGTTTAAAGGACAAAACAGTGAATGTAAAGAGAATACTTTTATTACCTTAATGTTTACATTTCCAGGCCTCTGAGGAAGATGAGCGTTCTCTAGTTGTCATTACAAACATAAATATAAAAAGGGACAGCATATAATTCATGAAAGTACTGTAATGAATAAATCCCTGAGAGTTTTTGTTGCCTTTATAACAAAGATAAATAGAGAACTCATGGGAGTTGAACCCTGTCTCAATAGAGGACATACACAAGGTCAGACACTTATAGCACTGAGCTATTCTCAAGACCTGAAGGATATGTTAATAATAATATTGTGTATAATGTTGTGTTAATAATAATAATGTTAAAGTTGACATGAAAATACTTGCAGATTAAACCTATTTAATGTCTCGTAATCGCTAATAGTTTATAGACTATGTAGGCTAAATAAAATGATTAGGTTATTTATTATTTATATTGTTGATTTCATTAACACTAATGTTGATTTTCTTGTTATTGCCGGTACGACTATAATATAAAAAGCCTAAATAATAAGTTAGCATAATAAAGTCACTTAATATCGGTCACAGCTGACATATTTAGGCAGAATATGACAACGTTTTGTGAGTTTCGTGCTGTGAAAGTCACACACACCTGGAAACATGTTAGTTTGAACTACGTTGGTTCAGACGAAGTTAGTTCAAACCACGGTGGTACCAACAAGGTACGGCAGTTTGGAGAAATGGTCGTACTTCAGATGTCTGTTAGTTTAACAATGTATCGTACCAAGATAGTTCAGTGCTACCTATCGTGGTTGTACGGGAAACGCACCCCAGAACGAGTCTAAGGCATGGCTGTAAAAAGGGAACTGGATACAGAGTCAGAGGCGGGGGTCCGTTTAAGATCAATTTTCAGAATCAGTGAATGCAGCAAAACTGAAAAGGGGCATTAAATACTCAACACTCGCCAACAAGTGACGTCAGACAGGAGAGGACGGCATGTTCACACCTGGAACACAGACTGAGGAATCTGATCATGTCTGACTCCTGTCCTTCCTCCAGACGGGCCCTCAGCACTGTTGTAATGAAGCTTTGTGTTCTTCTGTCTCCCTGAATCCATCACATGATTGATTATTAGCAGCATCACTAATGAGCAAATCCTTGGCAGCAGACTGTCCCGCATTAAAAGTTCCTGCTGAGTCTTTAGTTGAATGGATTTGGTTGTGCTGCCGCCTGCTGGTGAAACTGTTTCTCCACAACTCATCAAAAAACAAGCTCCATGATTGTTTCAGTTACATACAGTTTAAATCTGGAGACAAGACATTTTTAATTGTCCTTATAGCTTATTATTCAAATGAAGGATGGTCTCCACATGCACATGTGTAGCTCATGACACTCTTATTATCTAAGCAAACATCCAGAAACGTGATAAAGGGCCCCAACCCTGATTAGGGGTGAATAATAAGATTATTATGAATAAGATTATTATGTGTTTTTGTGTACCTAAAGTTATCAAATAAATATTGTAAAAAGTACAATATTTCCTCTGAGATGTGGTGGAGTAGAAGTATAAAGTTACATAAAATAGAAATACTCAAGTGAAGTACATGTACCTCAAAACAGTAATTACTTTCCACCACTGACCATCCATTCAAGTCAAGGAAAAATCTGACATCAGAATCAGAAATGATTTATTCCCAAGTGGTTTTTACAGATACAAGGAATTTGCTAAATGGTAACTGGGTGTGTAGCACTAGACCTAAACATACAGAAATATGAAATAGACAAGATAAAGATAAATAATAATAAAAATGCACATCGAAATAACTGCCATATTGCACATACTGACTACGTGCAATATGGCAGTTATTTCCATGTGTATTGGATTTGTATTGTGCAAACATTTACACTGTAAAATGGGGGAGGTTTGGGCCTTGT
The DNA here is from genome assembly GCF_014851395.1 of Micropterus salmoides. Classification (NCBI taxonomy): domain Eukaryota; kingdom Metazoa; phylum Chordata; class Actinopteri; order Centrarchiformes; family Centrarchidae; genus Micropterus; species Micropterus salmoides. The sequence continues at coordinate 34,187,946 of NW_024040041.1, read as the reverse complement.
TGATGAGGCCAGCTGCAGGAAGAAACTGTTCCTAACTTGCAGCAGCACACACGTCGTCTCATGTTCTAAGTTTTAAAGATTTAAATATCTGAACACAAAATAGCAACACAAACACAAAATATGGATTAACTGTTGCTCTGCAGCGTCATTAATGTTATGAGGACTATAAAACTCTTTTTAGGACACTTGATGGACCTCTGTTTGTGACTATAGAGCATGTGGAGTGGCACTCCTTAACTTTTTCTCCATCATAAAAAACAAATTCTCAGACACTGCAGTAGTTCACTTAAAGGTTTGTCTTGCGGTCTGGTTTAAATTCAGCTAACGACTCAGCTGTAACACCTCTTCCTGCCTTTTTCACAAACAAAATATATTATTTTAACATATTACAAGAGGTACAAAAAGGACACGGTCATTTCTCAGCTTTATTTTCAGATTAATACTTTGGATCTGGTGTTTAAGACACGATGAGAGGTGTTCAAACATACATGAGCTTATATTTAACATGTGAAGATCCAGATTTTTAAAGTTTAGCGAACTGATGTGTTAAGAATCAAACTGCACACAGTAAAGGCTGAATACTGAAGGAAGGATTATATCGTGAGTATTAAGGCAATCTATTAGAGAGATGTCAAACCTGCTGTAAACCACATATAAACCCAGTGAAAACTTAGAGTCTCTTGACTTCATTTTAAAAAATCAATCAAGCTTTAAACTACACCTGAATGTTTGTATTAGAGATTTTATTTCTATTTTATCTTTAAACTATCAAAACTTCAAAACTAACAGATCAGGATCAGGATCGGCACTCGTGACCCCGACACCTGTGGTTAGCCAGCGCTGGACGAGAGGAGACGCACCTGCAAGGGAAGGATTATTCTTTATTTCTACTTACTGTAATACAACAATTTTTGTTGAAACACTACCTCGTTCACTGTAGTATTTACATTACTTTGTATATCTGTGTATATATGTAAAATTTATAAATATGAGTAGACATTTACAATGAGCAATCACATTTGTTTTTAAGATTATTTAAAGTGACATTTAGAGTATAAGGTTTATAGCAACTTAGTATTTTCTTTGCTAATGAGTGCTGTCCAGCCATAATATTCAACAGCTCCTGATCCAGCCTCCATCTAATAAAAACAACTGGATTCATGAGTGACAGCAGCTTGTATATTGATCACTAACTATAACTCATTGTTCAACATCATTGATTCCATTGAGTCCACATCATTCATTGTTTTAGAGTTGCTCTGCTTTTAATTAACTCTACTATTTGTGTTATCAATATGAGAGACACTGTGGTGCTTTGACCTCTGACTATGTTGAACTTCTTCCTCTAGCCTCCACAGGACAAATCTATCCTATGTGTTTTCTGATTTAGGTGAATAAATCTAAATATAGTCTTCTATAGCTGGAGTCAAAGCTCAGTGCTCCAACAATGTTATAGTGTAAACACGCTCTCCTTGCCCCTGTAATAGTGGATATATTAGAAGTAGTTTTTTAACGCCTGTGTTTTATTTTTTAGTGAAACTTGTTTTAGTGCTGATACAACTTTCTGCATAACAAATGTTTCGATGTTTCCTTTTTCCATGCCAAAATGTAATGTCACTGTTCTAGCCCAACAGAAAGGTGCTATTTACATCAATGCATTATTATTAATGTAATTTTTAATCTTGGTGGCATGTGGTGTTCATTTGAGACTGTTCTCATCTAAGGGCGTCGAATACCAACGCTTTCAGAAAAAGTGACAAAACATAGTTATTTGACGCCAAAGGTCCCCTCAGGGGCGTCTCGTACAGACCGGAAGTATTAGCTACCTACATTCGTGTTAACATTGTTGACAGCCCCCAGAAGCCCCCTGCCCTTACCACAACCATCAGAAATATTAGTGCCTAAACCTAAGTGTTTTTATTGTTGTTGTTGTGAATGTAACGTAGCTGTTCTCACCTTCTGCTGGTTGCTGTTGTTGTTTTTTGGACCTCTGAGCTTGTCTTTGTCTGTCCTGACTTCTCTCCCTCCCCGCTGCTGAGATTGTCAGCGCCGCCATCTTACAAACACTGATTCTCTCCTTGTTGCCTCCTGCTCTGCTGCTGGTGCTCCTGATTTGCCCGTCGCTGCTGCTGATGATCCTCCCCCCCGTGCTATTGGTCCTGCCTGACCCAGAGAAGCTGGTAATCCTTCCTTTAGCTCGGCTGCTAATTCTGTCGCTGCTTTCTGCACTGCTAAGTTTAGATCTGCTCCCAGGGCTGCTAGTGCGGTTACCGCTGGCTGTTGAACTGCTCAGCCACCCTCCGCTACCCCCACTGACACTCATTCTTCCCCCGGGGCTCATGGCTCTTTGGCTGCTGGTCGTCCCCCCTCCACTTGATTGCCCTGCACTCCCCACACTGTTTTTACGTGCGCTAGCAGAGCTGTAAACGGGTTTCCATTCGCCACTGCCAGTGCTTGTGAATCTCCCAGAACGACTTGTCCTCTGGCTCCCGGATGAGCTGCTGACCATGCCACCACTACCTGAGCTACTTAACCTACATCCACTACCTACGCTGCTGCTGCGCCTAACAACACTTCCTGAGCTGAGCCTGCCACCACTACCAGCACTACTAAGTCTTGGTCTGCTACTTCTGTGGCTACTTGGTGGACTGATCATTTGGCCATAATTGGTGCTGACACTGACTCCGTCTGCACTACTGGCCCTACTCAAACGTCCAGTGCTACCACCATAAACTCTCCACTCCCCACTGCCTCCACTGCTAAACCTCCCTGCTCCTGGTGGGCTTGTTGCAAGTTGCATGGGTTCTGATGGGCTTTCTGCATTGGGAAAGCTATCACTGCCAGCCAGGCTGCTCATACGTCCAGTACTCCCACCATAGACTTTCCACCCTCCACTCCCTCTGTTGCCAAACCTCCCTGTTCCTGGGGGGCTTGTTGCCAGGTGTATAGCGGTTTGCAGGCTTTCTCTGCTCTCTGTGTTGTGTAAGCTATCACTTTTAGCCAGGCTGCTAGTACGTTTAAAACTGCCCCTGTAAACCATCCACTCTCCACTCGCTCCGCTACCAAACCTCCTTCTTTCCAGTGGGCTTGTTGCAGAGCCAATGCCCACTGAAGGGCTTTCTTCACTCTCTACGCTAGTTAAGCTGCTCTGACGTCGAAGGCTACCTCCATAAAACATCCACTCTCCACTCCCTCGACTGCCAAATCTCCCTGTTTCTGGTGGGCTTGTTGCAGGGTTGGTAGCCTTTGATGTGCCTTCTTCTTTCCCTTTGCTTGTTAAGCAAGTGCCCCAATCCAGGATGCTCTTATGTTCAAGACTTCCGCTATAAACCATCTGCTCTCCACTTCCGCTACTGCTGAAACTCCATGCTTCTGGTCGGCTTGTTGTAGTTAACATGGCACCTGACTTGCTTTCTTCGATCCCTGTGCTGGGTAAACTCGTACTTCTACGACTGCCGCCATAAACCATCCACTCTCCACTGCCACGCCTGAATCTTCCTTCTACTACTACTCTAGATGCAGCTTCTGCATTACCAACTGAACCTGATGAATTTGCAGCTGTGCCACTAAATCTAGCTACCAGATCTCTAGCCATACCACTTTTGCTAGCAGCTATACCACCTGAATTACTAGCCATGCTGCTAAAGGTAGTTCCTCCATTGGCAGGGACATTAGCCGATTTATCTAAAACTCTTTCACTGCTACCTGTCAGCCCATCACTGTTTTTTTGTCTACTAAACTTACTAACCACACTTACAGTCTCTTTCTGGTCCTCTAAGCCATGCCTGCCTCCTGGACTGGCTTCTGGATTCTGGACATCCTTGTTATCTTCAATGCCACTTGAATCTTTGTACCTATCTCTGGCACTACTTACATCTCTAGCGCTTTTCCGATACAGGCCTCCAAAACCAACCTGTTCCTCCTTGTCTGCTATGATGCTACGACCGGTTGGACCTCTAAACTCATAGCCTCCAAAACCACTGCTGAGCTGAAAGCCAATACCTCGACTGGTTGGTCTAGAATTGGTGTTTGCATCATTCAGAGTACCTTCAAATGATCCAAAACACATGCTGTCCTCATTTTTCACTGAAATGTGGACTTTACTTTTTCTCTCCTCTTGTGGCAAAGCTTGATCTTCACTAAATGACAGGGACTGGCCTTCCTCTTTTGTAGTGAGTATGTATTTCTCGACTGGTCTCACGTGTGCATTTGCCTCAGTTAGACTCAGACATCCTTCCTCGTCTTCTTCTTCACCATTTGGACTTAAATGCACTTTAGCCTCGACTTGACTCAAACATGTGTGTGAGTCATTGGGGCTGAGTAAAATTATTGGATCATCTGGACTCAGAAGCAAATCAGGAGTAACGTGCTCTTCTAGATCAACTGGGAAAAATACTTGATCTGTCATTAAGACCTCTGTCTCCACTGGGCTCAGGCACATTTCTGGACTCAAGAATTCCACTGGGGTCACAAATACATCGTATTCTCTTGGACTCAGAAGCTCTTCCCCACTATCTGTTAGACTTGTAGACTTTTTTGACTCTGTGGTACCCAACAATGCTTCTTTCCCTGCTAGATTAACAATCTCAATGTCCGACTCAGTAGGGTCCAGCTTCTCCTTGCTGGTATCACGGAAACCATTGAGAGCCTTCCCCTTGTTCACTTCTAATTTTACTTTCTTCAAACTCTCTGTACTTGGAGTTTTACCCTCAATTTTGTCATTGCTTTCTCGGCTACCAGATAAAACACTTGCAATGCCGGACTGTGTATTTGCAACCTCCATGACCTGACTGTTTTGCTCACCATTGTGTGCATTGGACAGTGCTGAGCTCTGATCTAATCTGAGTACAAGTGAAGTTCCCTGTACTTCTACTACTGCAACTTCTCCTTTTTTTTCTTGTCTATCTATGTCTATGTCTATCTCCACCATGGTAGCAGCAATTTCCCCTCTGTCTCCAACAGCTTCTGCTGGAGTCAAAAAATACACAACCTGTGCAGGATCCTGGTTCTTAGCCTGGTTGGAGCAATTCATTTGAGCTGAAATCACAGTTTCTGTTTCTTTCTTTACCTCTGCAGCAGTTTGTTTGCTGGGGTCATTTGTTGTTGTTGTATGTGTTGCAAAATGTGGCCCTTCCTTTACTTCTGGTTCTACACAAACAATGGTTTTGGTGGTGATCCCTGTTGTATTAGTCTGCAAACCAATCTTAGCGGTAGTTTGTTTGGAAGTTAAGTTTTCTGGTTTGGCCTGAACAGTGGCACACCTGACAGATTGTGTGTCAACAACCGATGTCGTGATTCCTTGTGCAGAATCTATTTCTGGTTTAGATACCTTGAAAACAGCTCTTTCATCTAAACCTTGGCTAATCTGTGTACTAACAAAACATAAGTTGTGCAGATCACGATTTTCATCATGGACTTTATCTTCCACAGGGCTGCTCTGCTGCTCTTTCTTGTTGATTGTTGTGCCGATGGCCATGGATTCACTCCCGGTCATTTCGGGAGAAGCTTCAGTTCTCTGTATCTCAGACTTGTGGAATGGGCCCATCAGATCTGAAGCATTAATCACTGTCACTGGTGAGTTGTTTGCTTTGCTGTGGACCCTGATTGATGGGACTGTAGTCACTGTTCTTGAGAGTGGGTCAACTACAGGTGTTGGTCTGACGTTATGAATGTTGCCTCTAGAGTCAGTCTGAACCTCCATCATCCTGAGATTTCCTTCCTGAACATAGACTGTTTTGTTAGCGATGACATTTCTCCTGAAGGCAGGGGGGCTGGTTGTAGCAGAGAAAGATGTGACGTTAGCCGCAGAGTTTGGTTGAAGACTTGAGACCCTGTGAACAACATGAAAAATAAAGACAAGAAGAATGGAAAGAACATAGCTCAAATAGTTGTTTAGGACACAAAGGTATGATAAAAAAAAAATCATGTAATATTCGAATTAAATTTCTGGGAATTTTACCCAATAATTTATAAAAATGTTGAGTTATATGTGTATCTTGCTTTTTCTACAGTGCTATGATGTTTTTAAACTTTTGTTATCGCAACCTTCACTGTGACGGAGCAAAATAAAAAAAAGATTTTTTACACCCGGTGCCCTTTCTAAACAATACACCAAATTGTTCCATCAGATACACAAAGAAAAACAACACAATGACATTCATATGAATATGTTGATATCATTGTGATACTTCCTTTCTGTTTGTTTGATTATGTTTGAGAATAAACGTACTATTTGTGCCATGGAAGGTTGAAACGGGTCAGTGTTTTACACCAATGGGCAAGATAAGAAAATTAATAGATGGCTGGACAAGCAACAACAAAAAAACAATTTCTTAAACAACATGGTTGTTTTGCAAAACAATTAGTTGTGATGCAAAGATTATCATCATCACATACTCCAGAGGGCTCAGTCCATCCAGGAGCCTTCTATAGTCTTGAATCTCGGTCTCCAGTCGGCTCTTGGTGTCCAGCAGGACCTGATGGTCTTTAGCCCGCTGAGCTACAGCTTGCAGCACTGAGTTCAGGTCTCTGCACAGACTGCCTGCTCTCTGCTGCAGGACCACCAGCTGCTGGACGAAGGACTCGGCCTGCTCCAGACCTGAGGCCTCTAACACCATATTCTGCACAGACAGACATATGTGATGCTATATGTTAGTGTAGTGTGGACATTGGTCTTTCTTCTGCAGCTTTAATAAGATCTTGTGTTTTTGTTTATGTTAAGACAGCAAACAAAAGCTCAGGGTCTGTATTTAAAAATGTAAAACAGCATGAGTTTCAGCAGTTATGGAATTTTGCTCTTGACTTAGGTTAGGCACAAGTTTTTTTAAAACCCATAAGCACCACTGTATTTCTACGTAAGTACATATCAGGATTGGAGAACTCGGTGTCCTCTGCAAAGAAACGCTGTGAGCAGGGTTTGAACCTGAGCTGTGAGCAGGGTTTGAACCTGAGCGGGGAAACCCCTTTTTCAAGTGCAACGCCTTAACAACTCGGCCATCCCAGCACGTTCTGATTTTATCAACTTTCTTTAGCTAATACTTCCTCTCACCTAAATCAGAATTGTCAAAACCAGCAAGCCTGATATTTCTGAAAGAAAATATTAGGTTAAACTGTTTTCAGTCTGTAATATCTAGACTTCTGTAGGACGTCACTGAAGCAGGACCCAGATCAGGAATGGTCTTCAGGAATGCAGAGTGCACCCCTGTTGTGTTTTCAGTAGACGTGTGGATTGAACTAGAAAACATAACACCACAACATATCTTTAAAGAAGTACTGTGAACAAATTTACAACCTCGGTCATCGGATGGCTTGAGCACTCGACCCTCACAGCTGTCTGCGAGTCTGTGCTGTAGTTAAAGGTAGGGTGGACTGGGGAAAAAAAGCGCTTCAAGATAACATCAGACTACAAAACTAGCACAATGGGGCTTACCATGATTAAGGATTTACATAGTGGAATCAGAATTGCCAAGTCGTGCCTATAGACGACTGATAGTAGAATCCTGTACTGTGTTTGTGTGCAGACATTGCGGGTAGCTCCGCTTTAATCTTGACAAGCTGAAGAGATCACTATTCAGGGAGGGGTTTAACAAACGGTCTGTTCTCCCCGTTTTCAAATTAGTGTCTAGTAGTTTTATCTCACCAGTGCTTGCAGTTGTGTCAGCTCTTCTTTCAGACTCGCTGCTGTTTGCCTCATGAAGTTCAATTTAATTTAATGATGCCAAGGTAGGCAGCTCTATACTTTTGGTTAGGCAACACCATAAGGAGGACAGCTGTGTATGTGGCTGTGATTGTGCTCTGTGAAAAACAGGTTACAAGTTTATTGTTAATCATGTAATGTTACATTTTTATTTTACATTATTTAACATTGCACTGGGATTGAGAATCTTCGGGGTGTGTTGACTTACAGTAGTTTAAGCTCTGATTGATTGCATTGCACATTACATGGTTGTGCTCTGTGAAAAACAGGTTGATCATGCATCGTTACAGTTTTTACGCTGGTTTGACAGTCTGGGGTGTGTTTTGACTTACAGTAGTTGATAAGCTGTCATTACTTGTAGACGCATGGTGCATTAGGCTACATGGTTGTGCTCTGTGAAAAACAGGTTACACAAACAGCAGCGAGTCTGGAAGAAGAGCTGACACAACTGCAAGCGCTGGTGAGATAAAACTACTAGACACTAATTTGAAAACAGGGAGAATAAATCATAATCAGTTGTAAGTACTTTACAGTGTCTGGAGGAACAAAGTGGACGTGCTACTGTAAACCCAGCTTTTTCTAATGTAGCCTGTAATCCAAAACCTGTTAGCGAACAATTTTATGCTAACTATTGGCCTTGGAAGTAACAGTAGGTTACTTTCGCAGGTTGTAAGCTAGTTAGCTGGACATGCTAAAGTTAGCAGCAGATAAACATGCAGTTTAATCCATTCCTTAGACTTCTGATCTTGTGTTTTTGGTTTTGGAACGACCAAAGAAGTCACTACCCTCCAAACTCTTTGTATGTACTTTGTGGGAACATCTACGTACTCACCTCGTTACTGATGCTAAGCTATGATTGGACTATCACTGTTCAGGGAGGGGTTTAACAAACGGTCTGTTCTCCCTGTTTTCAAATTAGTGTCGTGCAGTTGTGTCAGCTCTTCTTCCAGACTCGCTGCTGTTTGCCTCGTAAAGTTCAATTTAGTTTGGATTGCACATTACATGGTTGTGCTCGTTACATTTCTATTTAACATTACTTAACATTACACTGGGTTTGAGAGTCTTCGGGGTGTGTTGACTGACAGTAGTTTAAGCTGTCATTGATTGCATTGCACATTACATGGTTGTGCTCGTTACATTTTTATTTAACATTAGTTAACATTACACTGGGTTTGAGAGTCTTCGGGGTGTGTTTTGACTTACAGTAGTTAATAAGCTGCCATTACTTGTAGACGCATGGTACATTAGGCTACATGGTTGTGCTCTGTGAAAAACAGGTTACAAGTTTATTGTTAATCATGTAACGTTACATTTTTATTTAACATTAGTTAGCATTACACTGGGTTTGAGAGTCTGGGGAATCTGTTGACTTACAGTAGTTTAAGCTGTCATTGATTGCATTTCACATTTCATGGTTGTGCTCTGTCAAAAACATGTTACAGGTTTATTGTTAATCATGTAACGTTACATTTTATTTAACATTGGTTAACATTACACGGTTTGAGAGTCTGCGGGGTGTGTTGACTGACAGTAGTTTAAGCTGTCATTGATTGCATTGCACATTTCATGGTTGTGCTCGTTACATTTTTATTTAACATTAGTTAACATTATTGTTGTTTTTGGTTTTGGAACGACCAAAGAAGTCACTACCCTCCAAACTCTTTGTATGTACTTTGTGGGAACATCTCCGTACTCACCTCGTTACTGATGCTAAGCTATGATTGGACTATCACTGTTCAGGGAGGGGTTTAACAAACGGTCTGTTCTCCCTGTTTTCAAATTAGTGTCGTGCAGTTGTGTCAGCTCTTCTTCCAGACTCGCTGCTGTTTGCCTCGTAAAGTTCAATTTAGTTTGGATTGCATATTACATGGTTGTGCTCGTTACATTTCTATTTAACATTACTTAACATTACACTGGGTTTGAGAGTCTTCGGGGTGTGTTGACTGACAGTAGTTTAAGCTGTCATTGATTGCATTGCACATTACATGGTTGTGCTCGTTACATTTTTATTTAACATTAGTTAACATTACACTGGGTTTGAGAGTCTTCGGGGTGTGTTTTGACTTACAGTAGTTAATAAGCTGCCATTACTTGTAGACGCATGGTACATTAGGCTACATGGTTGTGCTCTGTGAAAAACAGGTTACAAGTTTATTGTTAATCATGTAACGTTACATTTTTATTTAACATTAGTTAGCATTACACTGGGTTTGAGAGTCTGGGGAATCTGTTGACTTACAGTAGTTTAAGCTGTCATTGATTGCATTTCACATTTCATGGTTGTGCTCTGTCAAAAACATGTTACAGGTTTATTGTTAATCATGTAACGTTACATTTTTATTTAACATTGGTTAACATTACACGGTTTGAGAGTCTGCGGGGTGTGTTGACTGACAGTAGTTTAAGCTGTCATTGATTGCATTGCACATTTCATGGTTGTGCTCTGTGAAAAACAGGTTACAACATGTAACGTTACATTTTTATTTAACATTGCACTGGGTTTGACAGTCTGCGGGGTGTGTTGACGGACAGTAGTTTAAGCTGTCATTGATTGCATTGCACATTTCATGGTTGTGCTCTGTCAAAAACAGGTTACAACATGTAACGTTACATTTTTATTTAACATTGCACTGGGTTTAAGAGTCTTCGGGGTGTGTTGACTTACAGTAGTTTATGCTTTCCTTGATTGCATTGCACATTACATGGTTGTGCTCGTTACATTCTTATTTAACATTAGTTAACATTACACGGTTTGAGAGCCTACGGGGTGTGTTGACTGACAGTAGGCTAGTTAATAAGCTGTCATTGATTGCATTGCACATTACATGGTTGTGCTCGTAACATTTTTATTTAACATTACTTAACATTACCCTGGGTTTGAGAGTCTGCGGGGTGTGTTGATTGACAGTAGTTTAAGCTGTCATTGATTGCATTGCACATTTCATGGTTGTGCTCTGTCAAAAACAGGTTACAACATGTAACGTTACATTTTTATTTAACATTGCACTGGGTTTAAGAGTCTTCGGGGTGTGTTGACTTACAGTAGTTTATGCTGTCCTTGATTGCATTGCACATTTCATGGTTGTGCTCTGTAAGTGAAAAACGGCTTACAGTTACAGAATTCCTTGTAGCTATGCAGTGTTATAAGCAGCCTGGATTGAACGCAGCAGCTGATACAACATTCATTATAACCCAAGTGACTTGAGAGTTGACATGGACTCTAGCTCAGAGACTTGAGACTTGACTGGTTTCCATACTTATGACATGCACTTATGACGGTTTGAGAGTCTGCGGGGTGTGTTGACTGACAGTAGTTTAAGCTGTCATTGATTGCATTGCACATTACATGGTTGTGCTCGTTACATTTTTATTTAACATTAGTTAACATTACACTGGGTTTGAGAGTCTTCGGGGTGTGTTTTGACTTACAGTAGTTAATAAGCTGCCATTACTTGTAGACGCATGGTACATTAGGCTACATGGTTGTGCTCTGTGAAAAACAGGTTACAAGTTTATTGTTAATCATGTAACGTTACATTTTTATTTAACATTAGTTAGCATTACACTGGGTTTGAGAGTCTGGGGAATCTGTTGACTTACAGTAGTTTAAGCTGTCATTGATTGCATTTCACATTTCATGGTTGTGCTCTGTCAAAAACATGTTACAGGTTTATTGTTAATCATGTAACGTTACATTTTTATTTAACATTGGTTAACATTACACGGTTTGAGAGTCTGCGGGGTGTGTTGACTGACAGTAGTTTAAGCTGTCATTGATTGCATTGCACATTTCATGGTTGTGCTCTGTCAAAAACAGGTTACAACATGTAACGTTACATTTTTATTTAACATTGCACTGGGTTTAAGAGTCTTCGGGGTGTGTTGACTTACAGTAGTTTATGCTGTCCTTGATTGCATTGCACATTACATGGTTGTGCTCTGTAAGTGAAAAATGGCTTAAAGTTACAGAATTCCTTGTAGCTATGCAGTGTTATAAGCAGCCTGGATTGAACGCAGCAGCTGATACAACATTCATTATAACCCAAGTGACTTGAGAGTTGACATGGACTCTAGCTCAGAGACTTGAGACTTGACTGGTTTCCATACTTATGACATGCTCAGTTTAAATACCTCCAAACTTTGTGGGAACATCTCCGTACTCACCTCGTTACTGATGCTAAGCTATGATTGGATTATCACTGTTCAGGGAGGGGTTTAACAAACCGTTCGAGTTCAATGATGCCAAGTTAGGCAGCTCTATACTTTTGGTTAGGCAACACCATCAACATTTCATGGTTGTGTTCTGTGAAAAACATGTTACAGATTTATTGTTAATCATGTAACATAACAGGTTTGAGAGTCTGCGGGGTGTGTTGACTGACAGTAGTTTAAGCTGTCATTGATTGCATTTCACATTTCATAGCGAAAATGGTGTCCGAACGTGGCTGTGATGGCCGAGTGGTTAAGGCGTTGGACTTGAAATCCAATGGGGGTTTCCTGCGCAGGTTCGAACCCTGCTCACAGCATCCTTTATGATGACGCAGTCTAATATTTGAAAATGTTCCGGAGGCTATGGTCGCTGGTTTGAGGCCAGCACGGACTGAACACATTGCTGAAGGTGCCCTTGAGCAAGACCCTGAACCAGAGAACCAAACGCCGACTGCAAACAGGTTACAGGTTTATTGTTGATCATGGAACGTTACAGTGTTATTTAATTATAATGTTACCCTGGTTTGAGAGTCTTCGGGGTGTGTTGACTTACAGTAGTTTAAGCTGTCCTTGATTGCATTGCACATTACATGGTTGTGCTCTGCGAAAAACAGGTTGATCATGCATCGTTACAGTTTTTACGCTGGTTTGACAGTCTGGGGTGTGTTTTGACTTACAGTAGTTAATAAGCTGCCATTACTTGTAGACGCATGGTACATTAGGCTACATGGTTGTGCTCTGTGAAAAACAGGTTACAAGTTTATTGTTAATCATGTAACGTTACATTTTTATTTAACATTAGTTAGCATTACACTGGGTTTGAGAGTCTGGGGAATCTGTTGACTTACAGTAGTTTAAGCTGTCATTGATTGCATTTCACATTTCATGGTTGTGCTCTGTCAAAAACATGTTACAGGTTTATTGTTAATCATGTAACGTTACATTTTTATTTAACATTGGTTAACATTACACGGTTTGAGAGTCTGCGGGGTGTGTTGACTGACAGTAGTTTAAGCTGTCATTGATTGCATTGCACATTTCATGGTTGTGCTCTGTGAAAAACAGGTTACAACATGTAACGTTACATTTTTATTTAACATTGCACTGGGTTTGACAGTCTGCGGGGTGTGTTGACTTACAGTAGTTTATGCTGTCCTTGATTGCATTGCACATTACATGGTTGTGCTCTGTAAGTGAAAAACGGCTTAAAGTTACAGAATTCCTTGTAGCTATGCAGTGTTATAAGCAGCCTGGATTGAACGCAGCAGCTGATACAACATTCATTATAACCCAAGTGACTTGAGAGTTGACATGGACTCTAGCTCAGAGACTTGAGACTTGACTGGTTTCCATACTTATGACATGCACTTATGACGGTTTGAGAGTCTGCAGGGTGTGTTGACTTACAGTAGTTTATGCTGTCCTTGATTGAATTGCACATTACATGGTTGTGCTCGTTACATTTTTATTTAACATTACTTAACATTACACTGGGTATGAGAGTCTGCGGGGTGTGTTGACTTACAGTAGTTTATGCTGTCCTTGATTGAATTGCACATTACATGGTTGTGCTCGTTACATTTTTATTTAACATTAGTTAACATTACACTGGGTTTGAGAGTCTTCGGGGTGTGTTGACTGACAGTAGTTTAAGCTGTAATTGATTGCATTGCACATTACATGGTTGTGCTCGTTACATTTTTATTTAACATTAGTTAACATTGCACTGGGTTTGAGAGTCTTCGGGGTGTGTTGACTTACAGTAGGCTAGTTAATAAGCTGTCATTGATTGTATTGCACATTACATGGTTGTGCTCTGTAATTGAAAAACGGCTCACAGTTACAGAATTCCTTGTAGCTATGCAGTGTTATAAGCAGCCTGGATTGAACGCAGCAGCTGATACAACATTCATTATAACCCAAGTGACTTGAGAGTTGACATGGACTCTAGCTCAGAGACTTGAGACTTGACTGGTTTCCATACTTATGACATGCTCAGTTTAAATACCTCCAAACTTTGTGGGAACATCTCTGTACTCACCTCACCTACATTTTTATTTAACATTAGTAAGCATTACACTGGGTTTGAGAGTCTGGGGAATCTGTTGACTTACAATAGTTTAAGCTGTCATTGATTGCATTTCACATTTCATGGTTGTGCTCTGTCAAAAACATGTTACAGGTTTATTGTTAATCATGTAACGTTACATTTTTATTTAACATTGATTAACATTACACGGTTTGAGAGTCTGCGGGGTGTGTTGACTGACAGTAGTTTAAGCTGTCATTGATTGCATTGCACATTTCATGGTTGTGCTCTGTCAAAAACAGGTTACAACATGTAACGTTACATTTTTATTTAACATTGCACTGGGTTTAAGAGTCTTCGGGGTGTGTTGACTGACAGTAGTTTAAGCTGTCATTGATTGCATTGCACATTACATGGTTGTGCTCGTTACATTTTTATTTAACATTACTTAACATTACACTGGGTTTGAGAGTCTGCGGGGTGTGTTGACTGACAGTAGTTTAAGCTGTCATTGATTGCATTTCACATTTCATGGTTGTGCTCTGTCAAAAACATGTTACAGGTTTATTGTTAATCATGTAACGTTACATTTTTATTTAACATTGGTTAACATTACACGGTTTGAGAGTCTGCGGGGTGTGTTGACTGACAGTAGTTTAAGCTGTCATTGATTGCATTGCACATTTCATGGTTGTGCTCTGTCAAAAACAGGTTACAACATGTAACGTTACATTTTTATTTAACATTGCACTGGGTTTGACAGTCTTCGGGGTGTGTTGACTGACAGTAGTTTAAACTGTCATTGATTGCATTGCACATTACATGGTTGTGCTCTGTAAGTGAAAAACGGCTTACAGTTACAGAATTCCTTGTAGCTATGCAGTGTTATAAGCAGCCTGGATTGAACGCAGCAGCTGATACAACATTCATTATAACCCAAGTGACTTGAGAGTTGACATGGACTCTAGCTCAGAGACTTGAGACTTGACTGGTTTCCATACTTATGACATGCTCAGTTTAAATACCTCCAAACTTTGTGGGAACATCTCCGTACTCACCTCGTTACTGATGCTAAGCTATGATTGGATTATCACTGTTCAGGGAGGGGTTTAACAAACCGTTCGAGTTCAATGATGCCAAGTTAGGCAGCTCTATACTTTTGGTTAGGCAACACCATCAACATTTCATGGTTGTGTTCTGTGAAAAACATGTTACAGGTTTATTGTTAATCATGTAACATAACGGGTTTGAGAGTCTGCGGGGTGTGTTGACTGACAGTAGTTTAAGCTGTCATTGATTGCTTTTCACATTTCATAGCGAAAATGGCGTCCAAACGTGGCTGTGATGGCCGAGTGGTTAAGGCGTTGGACTTGAAATCCAATGGGGGTACCCTCCAAACTCTTTGTATGTACTTTGTGGGAACATCTCCGTACTCACCTCGTTACTGATGCTAAGCTATGATTGGACTATCACTGTTCAGGGAGGGGTTTAACAAACGGTCTGTTCTCCCTGTTTTCAAATTAGTGTCGTGCAGTTGTGTCAGCTCTTCTTCCAGACTCGCTGCTGTTTGCCTCGTAAAGTTCAATTTAGTTTGGATTGCACATTACATGATTGTGCTCGTTACATTTCTATTTAACATTACTTAACATTACACTGGGTTTGAGAGTCTTCGGGGTGTGTTGACTGACAGTAGTTTAAGCTGTCATTGATTGCATTGCACATTACATGGTTGTGCTCGTTACATTTTAATTTAACATTAGTTAACATTATTGTTGTTTTTGGATTTGGAACGACCAAAGAAGTCACTACCCTCCAAACTCTTTGTATGTACTTTGTGGGAACATCTCCGTACTCACCTCGTTACTGATGCTAAGCTATGATTGGACTATCACTGTTCAGGGAGGGGTTTAACAAACGGTCTGTTCTCCCTGTTTTCAAATTAGTGTCGTGCAGTTGTGTCAGCTCTTCTTCCAGACTCGCTGCTGTTTGCCTCGTAAAGTTCAATTTAGTTTGGATTGCACATTACATGGTTGTGCTCGTTACATTTCTATTTAACATTACTTAACATTACACTGGGTTTGAGAGTCTTCGGGGTGTGTTGACTGACAGTAGTTTAAGCTGTCATTGATTGCATTGCACATTACATGGTTGTGCTCGTTACATTTTTATTTAACATTAGTTAACATTACACTGGGTTTGAGAGTCTTCGGGGTGTGTTTTGACTTACAGTAGTTAATAAGCTGCCATTACTTGTAGACGCATGGTACATTAGGCTACATGGTTGTGCTCTGTGAAAAACAGGTTACAAGTTTATTGTTAATCATGTAACGTTACATTTTTATTTAACATTAGTTAGCATTACACTGGGTTTGAGAGTCTGGGGAATCTGTTGACTTACAGTAGTTTAAGCTGTCATTGATTGCATTTCACATTTCATGGTTGTGCTCTGTCAAAAACATGTTACAGGTTTATTGTTAATCATGTAACGTTACATTTTTATTTAACATTGGTTAACATTACACGGTTTGAGAGTCTGCGGGGTGTGTTGACTGACAGTTGTTTAAGCTGTCATTGATTGCATTGCACATTTCATGGTTGTGCTCTGTCAAAAACAGGTTACAACATGTAACGTTACATTTTTATTTAACATTGCACTGGGTTTAAGAGTCTTCGGGGTGTTGACTGACAGTAGTTTATGCTGTCCTTGATTGCATTGCACATTACATGGTTGAGCTCTGTAAGTGAAAAACGGCTTAAGTTACAGAATTCCTTGTAGCTATGCAGTGTTATAAGCAGCCTGGATTGAACGCAGCAGCTGATACAACATTCATTATAACCCAAGTGACTTGAGAGTTGACATGGACTCTAGCTCAGAGACTTGAGACTTGACTGGTTTCCATACTTATGACATGCTCAGTTTAAATACCTCCAAACTTTGTGGGAACATCTCCGTACTCACCTCGTTACTGATGCTAAGCTATGATTGGATTATCACTGTTCAGGGAGGGGTTTAACAAACCGTTCGAGTTCAATGATGCCAAGTTAGGCAGCTCTATACTTTTGGTTAGGCAACACCATCAACATTTCATGGTTGTGTTCTGTGAAAAACATGTTACAGGTTTATTGTTAATCATGTAACATAACGGGTTTGAGAGTCTGCGGGGTGTGTTGACTGACAGTAGTTTAAGCTGTCATTGATTGCTTTTCACATTTCATAGCGAAAATGGCGTCCGAACGTGGCTGTGATGGCCGAGTGGTTAAGGCGTTGGACTTGAAATCCAATGGGGGTTCCCTGCGCAGGTTCGAACCCTGCTCACAGCGTCCTTTATGATGACGCAGTCTAATATTTGAAAATGTTCCGGAGGCTATGGTCGCTGGTTTGAGGCCAGCACGGACTGAACACATTGCTGAAGGTGCCCTTGAGCAAGACCCTGAACCAGAGAACCAAACGCCGACTGCAAACAGGTTACAGCTTTATTGTTGATCATGGAACGTTACAGTGTTATTTAATTATAATGTTACCCTGCTTTGAGAGTCTTCGGGGTGTGTTGACTTACAGTAGTTTAAGCTGTCCTTGATTGCATTGCACATTACATGGTTGTGCTCTGCGAAAAACAGGTTGATCATGCATCGTTACAGTTTTTACGCTGGTTTGACAGTCTGGGGTGTGTTTTGACTTACAGTAGTTAATAAGCTGCCATTACTTGTAGACGCATGGTACATTAGGCTACATGGTTGTGCTCTGTGAAAAACAGGTTACAAGTTTATTGTTAATCATGTAACGTTACATTTTATTTAACATTAGTTAGCATTACACTGGGTTTGAGAGTCTGGGGAATCTGTTGACTTACAGTAGTTTAAGCTGTCATTGATTGCATTGCACATTACATGGTTGTGCTCGTTACATTCTTATTTAACATTAGTTAACATTACACGGTTTGAGAGTCTTCGGGGTGTGTTGACTGACAGTAGGCTAGTTAATAAGCTGTCATTGATTGCATTGCACATTACATGGTTGTGCTCGTTACATTCTTATTTAACATTACTTAACATTACACTGGGTTTGAGAGTCTGCGGGGTGTGTTGACTGACAGTAGGTTAAGCTGTCATTGATTGCATTTCACATTTCATGGTTGTGCTCTGTCAAAAACATGTTACAGGTTTATTGTTAATCATGTAACGTTACATTTTTATTTAACATTGGTTAACATTACACGGTTTGAGAGTCTGTGGGGTGTGTTGACTGACAGTAGTTTAAGCTGTCATTGATTGCATTGCACATTTCATGGTTGTGCTCTGTGAAAAACAGGTTACAACATGTAACGTTACATTTTTATTTAACATTGCACTGGGTTTAAGAGTCTTCGGGGTGTGTTGACTGACAGTAGTTTAAGCTGTCATTGATTGCATTGCACATTACATGGTTGTGCTCTGTAAGTGAAAAACGGCTTACAGTTACAGAATTCCTTGTAGCTATGCAGTGTTATAGCAGCCTGGATTGAACGCAGCAGCTGAGTTGACATGGACTCTAGCTCAGAGACTTGAGACTTGACTGGTTTCCATACTTATGACATGCTCAGTTTAAATACCTCCAAACTTTGTGGTGCTCACCTCGTTACTGATGCTAAGCTATGATTGGATTATCACTGTTCAGGGAGGGGTTTAACATATCTCTTCTTCCAGACTCCAGTGTAAAGTTCAATGTAGATTTATTGTTGTTTTACCTATACTGTAACTTACCTGACCTTCATACCATACAATAGATGTCATTTGGTTAATTGTATTATATATATACTTATGACATGCTAAGTAGCATATTATTTAAATGATAGGATAGTTTTTTATGTTACATGTTGAACCATGTCATTAAACACATTACAGGGTTGTGAGCAGGGTTTGAACCTGCGCAGGGAAACCCTATTGGATTTCGAGTCCAACGCCTTAACCACTCGGCCATCACAGCCACCAATATTAGGTTAAACTTCAGACTGCAGGCCAAAGTGACCCATATTCGACTTTTTTGCAGATTATACTCGCCCGTTTGAGTCCAGCCCAAAGGTGCCATCGAGCAAGAGCTGCACAATGGCTGCCCACGGCTCCTAGTTAGGATCGGTTATATCCCGTGTACTGTGTAAAAATGTGTGATAATAACTCAACTTTATGCTAACTATTGGCCTTGGAAGTAACAGTAGGTTACTTTCGCAGGTTGTAAGCTAGTTAGCTGGACATGCTAAAGTTAGCAGCAGATAAACATGCAGTTTAATCCATTCCTTAGACTTCTGATCTTGTGTTTTTGGTTTTGGAACGACCAAAGAAGTCACTACCCTCCAAACTCTTTGTATGTACTTTGTGGGAACATCTCCGTACTCACCTCGTTACTGATGCTAAGCTATGATTGGACTATCACTGTTCAGGGAGGGGTTTAACAAACGGTCTGTTCTCCCTGTTTTCAAATTAGTGTCGTGCAGTTGTGTCAGCTCTTCTTCCAGACTCGCTGCTGTTTGCCTCGTAAAGTTCAATTTAGTTTGGATTGCACATTACATGGTTGTGCTCG
Source organism: Micropterus salmoides (assembly GCF_014851395.1). NCBI lineage: Eukaryota > Metazoa > Chordata > Actinopteri > Centrarchiformes > Centrarchidae > Micropterus > Micropterus salmoides. The sequence continues at coordinate 34,168,458 of NW_024040041.1, read as the reverse complement.
TTACATTTCTATTTAACATTACTTAACATTACACTGGGTTTGAGAGTCTTCGGGGTGTGTTGACTGACAGTAGTTTAAGCTGTCATTGATTGCATTGCACATTACATGGTTGTGCTCTGCGAAAAACAGGTTGATCATGCATCGTTACAGTTTTTACGCTGGTTTGACAGTCTGGGGTGTGTTTTGACTTACAGTAGTTAATAAGCTGCCATTACTTGTAGACGCATGGTACATTAGGCTACATGGTTGTGCTCTGTGAAAAACAGGTTACAAGTTTATTGTTAATCATGTAACGTTACATTTTTATTTAACATTAGTTAGCATTACACTGGGTTTGAGAGTCTGGGGAATCTGTTGACTTACAGTAGTTTAAGCTGTCATTGATTGCATTTCACATTTCATGGTTGTGCTCTGTCAAAAACATGTTACAGGTTTATTGTTAATCATGTAACGTTACATTTTTATTTAACATTGGTTAACATTACACGGTTTGAGAGTCTGCGGGGTGTGTTGACTGACAGTAGTTTAAGCTGTCATTGATTGCATTGCACATTTCATGGTTGTGCTCTGTCAAAAACAGGTTATAACATGTAACGTTACATTTTTATTTAACATTGCACTGGGTTTAAGAGTCTTCGGGGTGTGTTGACTTACAGTAGTTTATGCTGTCCTTGATTGCATTGCACATTACATGGTTGTGCTCTGTAAGTGAAAAACGGCTCACAGTTACAGAATTCCTTGTAGCTATGCAGTGTTATAAGCAGCCTGGATTGAACGCAGCAGCTGATACAACATTCATTATAACCCAAGTGACTTGAGAGTTGACATGGACTCTAGCTCAGAGACTTGAGACTTGACTGGTTTCCATACTTATGACATGCTCAGTTTAAATACCTCCAAACTTTGTGGGAACATCTCCGTACTCACCTCGTTACTGATGCTAAGCTATGATTGGATTATCACTGTTCAGGGAGGGGTTTAACAAACCGTTCGAGTTCAATGATGCCAAGTTAGGCAGCTCTATACTTTTGGTTAGGCAACACCATCAACATTTCATGGTTGTGTTCTGTGAAAAACATGTTACAGGTTTATTGTTAATCATGTAACATAACGGGTTTGAGAGTCTGCGGGGTGTGTTGACTGACAGTAGTTTAAGCTGTCATTGATTGCATTTCACATTTCATAGCGAAAATGGCGTCCGAACGTGGCTGTGATGGCCGAGTGGTTAAGGCGTTGGACTTGAAATCCAATGGGGGTTCCCTGCGCAGGTTCGAACCCTGCTCACAGCGTCCTTTATGATGACGCAGTCTAATATTTGAAAATGTTCCGGAGGCTATGGTCGCTGGTTTGAGGCCAGCACGGACTGAACACATTGCTGAAGGTGCCCTTGAGCAAGACCCTGAACCAGAGAACCAAACGCCGACTGCAAACAGGTTACAGCTTTATTGTTGATCATGGAACGTTACAGTGTTATTTAATTATAATGTTACCCTGGTTTGAGAGTCTTCGGGGTGTGTTGACTTACAGTAGTTTAAGCTGTCCTTGATTGCATTGCACATTACATGGTTGTGCTCTGCGAAAAACAGGTTGATCATGCATCGTTACAGTTTTTACGCTGGTTTGACAGTCTGGGGTGTGTTTTGACTTACAGTAGTTAATAAGCTGCCATTACTTGTAGACGCATGGTACATTAGGCTACATGGTTGTGCTCTGTGAAAAACAGGTTACAAGTTTATTGTTAATCATGTAACGTTACATTTTTATTTAACATTAGTTAGCATTACACTGGGTTTGAGAGTCTGCGGGCTGTGTTGACTTACAGTAGTTTAAGCTGTCATTGATTGCATTTCACATTTCATGGTTGTGCTCTGTCAAAAACATGTTACAGGTTTATTGTTAATCATGTAACGTTACATTTTTATTTAACATTGGTTAACATTACACGGTTTGAGAGTCTGCGGGGTGTGTTGACTGACAGTAGTTTAAGCTGTCATTGATTGCATTGCACATTTCATGGTTGTGCTCTGTCAAAAACAGGTTACAACATGTAACGTTACATTTTTATTTAACATTGCACTGGGTTTGACAGTCTGCGGGGTGTGTTGACTTACAGTAGTTTAAGCTGTCATTGATTGCATTGCACATTACATGGTTGTGCTCTGTAAGTGAAAAACGGCTTACAGTTACAGAATTCCTTGTAGCTATGCAGTGTTATAAGCAGCCTGGATTGAACGCAGCAGCTGATACAACATTCATTATAACCCAAGTGACTTGAGAGTTGACATGGACTCTAGCTCAGAGACTTGAGACTTGACTGGTTTCCATACTTATGACATGCTCAGTTTAAATACCTCCAAACTTTGTGGTGCTCACCTCGTTACTGATGCTAAGCTATGATTGGATTATCACTGTTCAGGGAGGGGTTTAACATATCTCTTCTTCCAGACTCCAGTGTAAAGTTCAATGTAGATTTATTGTTGTTTTACCTATACTGTAACTTACCTGACCTTCATACCATACAATAGATCTCATTTGGTTAATTGTATTATATATATATACTTATGACATGCTAAGTAGCATATTATTTAAATGATAGGATAGTTTTTTATGTTACATGTTGAACCATGTCATTAAACACATTACAGGACCGCTGTGAGCAGGGTTTGAACCTGCGCGGGGAAACCCCATTGGATTTCGAGTCCAACGCCTTAACCACTCGGCCATCACAGCCACCAATATTAGGTTAAACTTCAGACTGCAGGCCAAAGTGACCCATATTCGACTTTTTTGCAGATTATACTCGCCCGTTTGAGTCCAGCCCAAAGGTGCCATCGAGCAAGAGCTGCACAATGGCTGCCCACGGCTCCTAGTTAGGATCGGTTATATCCCGTGTACTGTGTAAAAATGTGTGATAATAACTCAACTTTATGCTAACTATTGGCCTTGGAAGTAACAGTAGGTTACTTTCGCAGGTTGTAAGCTAGTTAGCTGGACATGCTAAAGTTAGCAGCAGATAAACATGCAGTTTAATCCATTCCTTAGACTTCTGATCTTGTGTTTTTGGTTTTGGAACGACCAAAGAAGTCACTACCCTCCAAACTCTTTGTATGTACTTTGTGGGAACATCTCCGTACTCACCTCGTTACTGATGCTAAGCTATGATTGGACTATCACTGTTCAGGGAGGGGTTTAACAAACGGTCTGTTCTCCCTGTTTTCAAATTAGTGTCGTGCAGTTGTGTCAGCTCTTCTTCCAGACTCGCTGCTGTTTGCCTCGTAAAGTTCAATTTAGTTTGGATTGCACATTACATGGTTGTGCTCGTTACATTTCTATTTAACATTACTTAACATTACACTGGGTTTGAGAGTCTTCGGGGTGTGTTGACTGACAGTAGTTTAAGCTGTCATTGATTGCATTGCACATTACATGGTTGTGCTCTGCGAAAAACAGGTTGATCATGCATCGTTACAGTTTTTACGCTGGTTTGACAGTCTGGGGTGTGTTTGACTTACAGTAGTTAATAAGCTGCCATTACTTGTAGACGCATGGTACATTAGGCTACATGGTTGTGCTCTGTGAAAAACAGGTTACAAGTTTATTGTTAATCATGTAACGTTACATTTTTATTTAACATTAGTTAGCATTACACTGGGTTTGAGAGTCTGGGGAATCTGTTGACTTACAGTAGTTTAAGCTGTCATTGATTGCATTTCACATTTCATGGTTGTGCTCTGTCAAAAACATGTTACAGGTTTATTGTTAATCATGTAACGTTACATTTTTATTTAACATTGGTTAACATTACACGGTTTGAGAGTCTGCGGGGTGTGTTGACTGACAGTAGTTTAAGCTGTCATTGATTGCATTGCACATTTCATGGTTGTGCTCTGTCAAAAACAGGTTACAACATGTAACGTTACATTTTTATTTAACATTGCACTGGGTTTAAGAGTCTTCGGGGTGTGTTGACTTACAGTAGTTTATGCTGTCCTTGATTGCATTGCACATTACATGGTTGTGCTCTGTAAGTGAAAAACGGCTCACAGTTACAGAATTCCTTGTAGCTATGCAGTGTTATAAGCAGCCTGGATTGAACGCAGCAGCTGATACAACATTCATTATAACCCAAGTGACTTGAGAGTTGACATGGACTCTAGCTCAGAGACTTGAGACTTGACTGGTTTCCATACTTATGACATGCTCAGTTTAAATACCTCCAAACTTTGTGGGAACATCTCCGTACTCACCTCGTTACTGATGCTAAGCTATGATTGGATTATCACTGTTCAGGGAGGGGTTTAACAAACCGTTCGAGTTCAATGATGCCAAGTTAGGCAGCTCTATACTTTTGGTTAGGCAACACCATCAACATTTCATGGTTGTGTTCTGTGAAAAACATGTTACAGGTTTATTGTTAATCATGTAACATAACGGGTTTGAGAGTCTGCGGGGTGTGTTGACTGACAGTAGTTTAAGCTGTCATTGATTGCATTTCACATTTCATAGCGAAAATGGCGTCCGAACGTGGCTGTGATGGCCGAGTGGTTAAGGCGTTGGACTTGAAATCCAATGGGGGTTCCCTGCGCAGGTTCGAACCCTGCTCACAGCGTCCTTTATGATGACGCAGTCTAATATTTGAAAATGTTCCGGAGGCTATGGTCGCTGGTTTGAGGCCAGCACGGACTGAACACATTGCTGAAGGTGCCCTTGAGCAAGACCCTGAACCAGAGAACCAAACGCCGACTGCAAACAGGTTACAGCTTTATTGTTGATCATGGAACGTTACAGTGTTATTTAATTATAATGTTACCCTGCTTTGAGAGTCTTCGGGGTGTGTTGACTTACAGTAGTTTAAGCTGTCCTTGATTGCATTGCACATTACATGGTTGTGCTCTGCGAAAAACAGGTTGATCATGCATCGTTACAGTTTTTACGCTGGTTTGACAGTCTGGGGTGTGTTTTGACTTACAGTAGTTAATAAGCTGCCATTACTTGTAGACGCATGGTACATTAGGCTACATGGTTGTGCTCTGTGAAAAACAGGTTACAAGTTTATTGTTAATCATGTAACGTTACATTTTTATTTAACATTAGTTAGCATTACACTGGGTTTGAGAGTCTGCGGGGTGTGTTGACTTACAGTAGTTTAAGCTGTCATTGATTGCATTGCACATTTCATGGTTGTGCTCTGTCAAAAACAGGTTACAACATGTAACGTTACATTTTTATTTAACATTGCACTGGGTTTGACAGTCTGCGGGGTGTGTTGACTTACAGTAGTTTAAGCTGTCATTGATTGCATTGCACATTACATGGTTGTGCTCTGTAAGTGAAAAACGGCTTAAAGTTACAGAATTCCTTGTAGCTATGCAGTGTTATAAGCAGCCTGGATTGAACGCAGCAGCTGATACAACATTCATTATAACCCAAGTGACTTGAGAGTTGACATGGACTCTAGCTCAGAGACTTGAGACTTGACTGGTTTCCATACTTATGACATGCTCAGTTTAAATACCTCCAAACTTTGTGGTGCTCACCTCGTTACTGATGCTAAGCTATGATTGGATTATCACTGTTCAGGGAGGGGTTTAACATATCTCTTCTTCCAGACTCCAGTGTAAAGTTCAATGTAGATTTATTGTTGTTTTACCTATACTGTAACTTACCTGACCTTCATACCATACAATAGATCTCATTTGGTTAATTGTATTATATATATACTTATGACATGTTAAGTAGCATATTATTTAAATGATAGGATAGTTTTTTATGTTACATGTTGAACCATGTCATTAAACACATTACAGGACCGCTGTGAGCAGGGTTTGAACCTGCGCGGGGAAATCCCATTGGATTTCGAGTCCAACGCCTTAACCACTCGGCCATCACAGCCACCAATATTAGGTTAAACTTCAGACTGCAGGCCAAAGTGACCCATATTCGACTTTTTGCAGATTATACTCGCCCGTTTGAGTCCAGCCCAAAGGTGCCATCGAGCAAGAGCTGCACAATGGCTGCCCACGGCTCCTAGTTAGGATCGGTTATATCCCGTGTACTGTGTAAAAATGTGTGATAATAACTCAACTTTATGCTAACTATTGGCCTTGGAAGTAACAGTAGGTTACTTTCGCAGGTTGTAAGCTAGTTAGCTGGACATGCTAAAGTTAGCAGCAGATAAACATGCAGTTTAATCCATTCCTTAGACTTCTGATCTTGTGTTTTTGGTTTTGGAACGACCAAAGAAGTCACTACCCTCCAAACTCTTTGTATGTACTTTGTGGGAACATCTCCGTACTCACCTCGTTACTGATGCTAAGCTATGATTGGACTATCACTGTTCAGGGAGGGGTTTAACAAACGGTCTGTTCTCCCTGTTTTCAAATTAGTGTCGTGCAGTTGTGTCAGCTCTTCTTCCAGACTCGCTGCTGTTTGCCTCGTAAAGTTCAATTTAGTTTGGATTGCACATTACATGGTTGTGCTCGTTACATTTCTATTTAACATTACTTAACATTACACTGGGTTTGAGAGTCTTCGGGGTGTGTTGACTGACAGTAGTTTAAGCTGTCATTGATTGCATTGCACATTACATGGTTGTGCTCTGCGAAAAACAGGTTGATCATGCATCGTTACAGTTTTTACGCTGGTTTGACAGTCTGGGGTGTGTTTTGACTTACAGTAGTTAATAAGCTGCCATTACTTGTAGACGCATGGTACATTAGGCTACATGGTTGTGCTCTGTGAAAAACAGGTTACAAGTTTATTGTTAATCATGTAACGTTACATTTTTATTTAACATTAGTTAGCATTACACTGGGTTTGAGAGTCTGGGGAATCTGTTGACTTACAGTAGTTTAAGCTGTCATTGATTGCATTTCACATTTCATGGTTGTGCTCTGTCAAAAACATGTTACAGGTTTATTGTTAATCATGTAACGTTACATTTTTATTTAACATTGGTTAACATTACACGGTTTGAGAGTCTGCGGGGTGTGTTGACTGACAGTAGTTTAAGCTGTCATTGATTGCATTGCACATTTCATGGTTGTGCTCTGTCAAAAACAGGTTATAACATGTAACGTTACATTTTTATTTAACATTGCACTGGGTTTAAGAGTCTTCGGGGTGTGTTGACTTACAGTAGTTTATGCTGTCCTTGATTGCATTGCACATTACATGGTTGTGCTCTGTAAGTGAAAAACGGCTTAAAGTTACAGAATTCCTTGTAGCTATGCAGTGTTATAAGCAGCCTGGATTGAACGCAGCAGCTGATACAACATTCATTATAACCCAAGTGACTTGAGAGTTGACATGGACTCTAGCTCAGAGACTTGAGACTTGACTGGTTTCCATACTTATGACATGCTCAGTTTAAATACCTCCAAACTTTGTGGGAACATCTCCGTACTCACCTCGTTACTGATGCTAAGCTATGATTGGATTATCACTGTTCAGGGAGGGGTTTAACAAACCGTTCGAGTTCAATGATGCCAAGTTAGGCAGCTCTATACTTTTGGTTAGGCAACACCATCAACATTTCATGGTTGTGTTCTGTGAAAAACATGTTACAGGTTTATTGTTAATCATGTAACATAACGGGTTTGAGAGTCTGCGGGGTGTGTTGACTGACAGTAGTTTAAGCTGTCATTGATTGCATTTCACATTTCATAGCGAAAATGGCGTCCGAACGTGGCTGTGATGGCCGAGTGGTTAAGGCATTGGACTTGAAATCCAATGGGGGTTCCCCGCGCAGGTACGATACTCTGCTCACAGCGTCCTTTATGATGACACAGTCTAATATTTGAAAATGTTCCGGAGGCTATGGTCGCTGGTTTGAGGCCAGCACGGACTGAACACATTGCTGAAGGTGCCCTTGAGCAAGACCCTGAACCAGAGAACCAAACGCCGACTGCAAACAGGTTACAGCTTTATTGTTGATCATGGAACGTTACAGTGTTATTTAATTATAATGTTACCCTGGTTTGAGAGTCTTCGGGGTGTGTTGACTTACAGTAGTTTAAGCTGTCCTTGATTGCATTGCACATTACATGGTTTGCTCTGCGAAAAACAGGTTGATCATGCATCGTTACAGTTTTTACGCTGGTTTGACAGTCTGGGGTGTGTTTTGACTTACAGTAGTTAATAAGCTGCCATTACTTGTAGACGCATGGTACATTAGGCTACATGGTTGTGCTCTGTGAAAAACAGGTTACAAGTTTATTGTTAATCATGTAACGTTACATTTTTATTTAACATTAGTTAGCATTACACTGGGTTTGAGAGTCTGCGGGGTGTTGACTTACAGTAGTTTAAGCTGTCATTGATTGCATTTCACATTTCATGGTTGTGCTCTGTCAAAAACATGTTACAGGTTTATTGTTAATCATGTAACGTTACATTTTTATTTAACATTGGTTAACATTACACGGTTTGAGAGTCTGCGGGGTGTGTTGACTGACAGTAGTTTAAGCTGTCATTGATTGCATTGCACATTTCATGGTTGTGCTCTGTCAAAAACATGTTACAACATGTAACGTTACATTTTTATTTAACATTGCACTGGGTTTAAGAGTCTTCGGGGTGTGTTGACTGACAGTAGTTTATGCTGTCCTTGATTGCATTGCACATTACATGGTTGTGCTCTGTAAGTGAAAAACGGCTCACAGTTACAGAATTCCTTGTAGCTATGCAGTGTTATAAGCAGCCTGGATTGAACGCAGCAGCTGATACAACATTCATTATAACCCAAGTGACTTGAGAGTTGACATGGACTCTAGCTCAGAGACTTGAGACTTGACTGGTTTCCATACTTATGACATGCTCAGTTTAAATACCTCCAAACTTTGTGGGAACATCTCCGTACTCACCTCGTTACTGATGCTAAGCTATGATTGGATTATCACTGTTCAGGGAGGGGTTTAACAAACCGTTCGAGTTCAATGATGCCAAGTTAGGCAGCTCTATACTTTTGGTTAGGCAACACCATCAACATTTCATGGTTGTGTTCTGTGAAAAACATGTTACAGGTTTATTGTTAATCATGTAACATAACGGGTTTGAGAGTCTGCGGGGTGTGTTGACTGACAGTAGTTTAAGCTGTCATTGATTGCATTTCACATTTCATAGCGAAAATGGCGTCCGAACGTGGCTGTGATGGCCGAGTGGTTAAGGCGTTGGACTTGAAATCCAATGGGGGTTCCCCGCGCAGGTTCGAACCCTGCTCACAGCGTCCTTTATGATGACGCAGTCTAATATTTGAAAATGTTCCGGAGGCTATGGTCGCTGGTTTGAGGCCAGCACGGACTGAACACATTGCTGAAGGTGCCCTTGAGCAAGACCCTGAACCAGAGAACCAAACGCCGACTGCAAACAGGTTACAGCTTTATTGTTGATCATGGAACGTTACAGTGTTATTTAATTATAATGTTACCCTGGTTTGAGAGTCTTCGGGGTGTGTTGACTTACAGTAGTTTAAGCTGTCCTTGATTGCATTGCACATTACATGGTTGTGCTCTGCGAAAAACAGGTTGATCATGCATCGTTACAGTTTTTACGCTGGTTTGACAGTCTGGGGTGTGTTTTGACTTACAGTAGTTAATAAGCTGCCATTACTTGTAGACGCATGGTACATTAGGCTACATGGTTGTGCTCTGTGAAAAACAGGTTACAAGTTTATTGTTAATCATGTAACGTTACATTTTTATTTAACATTAGTTAGCATTACACTGGGTTTGAGAGTCTGCGGGGTGTGTTGACTTACAGTAGTTTAAGCTGTCATTGATTGCATTTCACATTTCATGGTTGTGCTCTGTCAAAAACATGTTACAGGTTTATTGTTAATCATGTAACGTTACATTTTTATTTAACATTGGTTAACATTACACGGTTTGAGAGTCTGCGGGGTGTGTTGACTGACAGTAGTTTAAGCTGTCATTGATTGCATTGCACATTTCATGGTTGTGCTCTGTCAAAAACAGGTTACAACATGTAACGTTACATTTTTATTTAACATTGCACTGGGTTTGACAGTCTGCGGGGTGTGTTGACTTACAGTAGTTTAAGCTGTCATTGATTGCATTGCACATTACATGGTTGTGCTCTGTAAGTGAAAAACGGCTTAAAGTTACAGAATTCCTTGTAGCTATGCAGTGTTATAAGCAGCCTGGATTGAACGCAGCAGCTGATACAACATTCATTATAACCCAAGTGACTTGAGAGTTGACATGGACTCTAGCTCAGAGACTTGAGACTTGACTGGTTTCCATACTTATGACATGCTCAGTTTAAATACCTCCAAACTTTGTGGTGCTCACCTCGTTACTGATGCTAAGCTATGATTGGATTATCACTGTTCAGGGAGGGGTTTAACATATCTCTTCTTCCAGACTCCAGTGTAAAGTTCAATGTAGATTTATTGTTGTTTTACCTATACTGTAACTTACCTGACCTTCATACCATACAATAGATCTCATTTGGTTAATTGTATTATATATATATACTTATGACATGTTAAGTAGCATATTATTTAAATGATAGGATAGTTTTTATGTTACATGTTGAACCATGTCATTAAACACATTACAGGACCGCTGTGAGCAGGGTTTGAACCTGCGCGGGGAAATCCCATTGGATTTCGAGTCCAACGCCTTAACCACTCGGCCATCACAGCCACCAATATTAGGTTAAACTTCAGACTGCAGGCCAAAGTGACCCATATTCGACTTTTTTGCAGATTATACTCGCCCGTTTGAGTCCAGCCCAAAGGTGCCATCGAGCAAGAGCTGCACAATGGCTGCCCACGGCTCCTAGTTAGGATCGGTTATATCCCGTGTACTGTGTAAAAATGTGTGATAATAACTCAACTTTATGCTAACTATTGGCCTTGGAAGTAACAGTAGGTTACTTTCGCAGGTTGTAAGCTAGTTAGCTGGACATGCTAAAGTTAGCAGCAGATAAACATGCAGTTTAATCCATTCCTTAGACTTCTGATCTTGTGTTTTTGGTTTTGGAACGACCAAAGAAGTCACTACCCTCCAAACTCTTTGTATGTACTTTGTGGGAACATCTCCGTACTCACCTCGTTACTGATGCTAAGCTATGATTGGACTATCACTGTTCAGGGAGGGGTTTAACAAACGGTCTGTTCTCCCTGTTTTCAAATTAGTGTCGTGCAGTTGTGTCAGCTCTTCTTCCAGACTCGCTGCTGTTTGCCTCGTAAAGTTCAATTTAGTTTGGATTGCACATTACATGGTTGTGCTCGTTACATTTCTATTTAACATTACTTAACATTACACTGGGTTTGAGAGTCTTCGGGGTGTGTTGACTGACAGTAGTTTAAGCTGTCATTGATTGCATTGCACATTACATGGTTGTGCTCGTTACATTTTTATTTAACATTAGTTAACATTATTGTTGTTTTTGGTTTTGGAACGACCAAAGAAGTCACTACCCTCCAAACTCTTTGTATGTACTTTGTGGGAACATCTCCGTACTCACCTCATTACTGATGCTAAGCTATGATTGGACTATCACTGTTCAGGGAGGGGTTTAACAAACGGTCTGTTCTCCCTGTTTTCAAATTAGTGTCGTGCAGTTGTGTCAGCTCTTCTTCCAGACTCGCTGCTGTTTGCCTCGTAAAGTTCAATTTAGTTTGGATTGCACATTACATGGTTGTGCTCGTTACATTTCTATTTAACATTACTTAACATTACACTGGATTTGAGAGTCTTCGGGGTGTGTTGACTTACAGTAGTTTAAGCTGTCCTTGATTGCATTGCACATTACATGGTTGTGCTCTGCGAAAAACAGGTTGATCATGCATCGTTACAGTTTTTACGCTGGTTTGACAGTCTGGGGTGTGTTTTGACTTACAGTAGTTAATAAGCTGCCATTACTTGTAGACGCATGGTACATTAGGCTACATGGTTGTGCTCTGTGAAAAACAGGTTACAAGTTTATTGTTAATCATGTAACGTTACATTTTTATTTAACATTAGTTAGCATTACACTGGGTTTGAGAGTCTGCGGGGTGTGTTGACTTACAGTAGTTTAAGCTGTCATTGATTGCATTTCACATTTCATGGTTGTGCTCTGTCAAAAACATGTTACAGGTTTATTGTTAATCATGTAACGTTACATTTTTATTTAACATTGGTTAACATTACACGGTTTGAGAGTCTGCGGGGTGTGTTGACTGACAGTAGTTTAAGCTGTCATTGATTGCATTGCACATTTCATGGTTGTGCTCTGTCAAAAACAGGTTACAACATGTAACGTTACATTTTTATTTAACATTGCACTGGGTTTGACAGTCTGCGGGGTGTGTTGACTTACAGTAGTTTAAGCTGTCATTGATTGCATTGCACATTACACGGTTGTGCTCTGTAAGTGAAAAACGGCTTACAGTTACAGAATTCCTTGTAGCTATGCAGTGTTATAAGCAGCCTGGATTGAACGCAGCAGCTGATACAACATTCATTATAACCCAAGTGACTTGAGAGTTGACATGGACTCTAGCTCAGAGACTTGAGACTTGACTGGTTTCCATACTTATGACATGCTCAGTTTAAATACCTCCAAACTTTGTGGTGCTCACCTCGTTACTGATGCTAAGCTATGATTGGATTATCACTGTTCAGGGAGGGGTTTAACATATCTCTTCTTCCAGACTCCAGTGTAAAGTTCAATGTAGATTTATTGTTGTTTTACCTATACTGTAACTTACCTGACCTTCATACCATAGATCTCATTTGGTTAATTGTATTATATATATATACTTATGACATGTTAAGTAGCATATTATTTAAATGATAGGATAGTTTTTTATGTTACATGTTGAACCATGTCATTAAACACATTACAGGACCGCTGTGAGCAGGGTTTGAACCTGCGCGGGGAAATCCCATTGGATTTCGAGTCCAACGCCTTAACCACTCGGCCATCACAGCCACCAATATTAGGTTAAACTTCAGACTGCAGGCCAAAGTGACCCATATTCGACTTTTTTGCAGATTATACTCGCCCGTTTGAGTCCAGCCCAAAGGTGCCATCGAGCAAGAGCTGCACAATGGCTGCCCACGGCTCCTAGTTAGGATCGGTTATATCCCGTGTACTGTGTAAAAATGTGTGATAATAACTCAACTTTATGCTAACTATTGGCCTTGGAAGTAACAGTAGGTTACTTTCGCAGGTTGTAAGCTAGTTAGCTGGACATGCTAAAGTTAGCAGCAGATAAACATGCAGTTTAATCCATTCCTTAGACTTCTGATCTTGTGTTTTTGGTTTTGGAACGACCAAAGAAGTCACTACCCTCCAAACTCTTTGTATGTACTTTGTGGGAACATCTCCGTACTCACCTCGTTACTGATGCTAAGCTATGATTGGACTATCACTGTTCAGGGAGGGGTTTAACAAACGGTCTGTTCTCCCTGTTTTCAAATTAGTGTCGTGCAGTTGTGTCAGCTCTTCTTCCAGACTCGCTGCTGTTTGCCTCGTAAAGTTCAATTTAGTTTGGATTGCACATTACATGGTTGTGCTCGTTACATTTCTATTTAACATTACTTAACATTACACTGGGTTTGAGAGTCTTCGGGGTGTGTTGACTGACAGTAGTTTAAGCTGTCATTGATTGCATTGCACATTACATGGTTGTGCTCTGCGAAAAACAGGTTGATCATGCATCGTTACAGTTTTTACGCTGGTTTGACAGTCTGGGGTGTGTTTTGACTTACAGTAGTTAATAAGCTGCCATTACTTGTAGACGCATGGTACATTAGGCTACATGGTTGTGCTCTGTGAAAAACAGGTTACAAGTTTATTGTTAATCATGTAACGTTACATTTTTATTTAACATTAGTTAGCATTACACTGGGTTTGAGAGTCTGGGGAATCTGTTGACTTACAGTAGTTTAAGCTGTCATTGATTGCATTTCACATTTCATGGTTGTGCTCTGTCAAAAACATGTTACAGGTTTATTGTTAATCATGTAACGTTACATTTTTATTTAACATTGGTTAACATTACACGGTTTGAGAGTCTGCGGGGTGTGTTGACTGACAGTAGTTTAAGCTGTCATTGATTGCATTGCACATTTCATGGTTGTGCTCTGTCAAAAACAGGTTATAACATGTAACGTTACATTTTTATTTAACATTGCACTGGGTTTAAGAGTCTTCGGGGTGTGTTGACTTACAGTAGTTTATGCTGTCCTTGATTGCATTGCACATTACATGGTTGTGCTCTGTAAGTGAAAAACGGCTTAAAGTTACAGAATTCCTTGTAGCTATGCAGTGTTATAAGCAGCCTGGATTGAACGCAGCAGCTGATACAACATTCATTATAACCCAAGTGACTTGAGAGTTGACATGGACTCTAGCTCAGAGACTTGAGACTTGACTGGTTTCCATACTTATGACATGCTCAGTTTAAATACCTCCAAACTTTGTGGGAACATCTCCGTACTCACCTCGTTACTGATGCTAAGCTATGATTGGATTATCACTGTTCAGGGAGGGGTTTAACAAACCGTTCGAGTTCAATGATGCCAAGTTAGGCAGCTCTATACTTTTGGTTAGGCAACACCATCAACATTTCATGGTTGTGTTCTGTGAAAAACATGTTACAGGTTTATTGTTAATCATGTAACATAACGGGTTTGAGAGTCTGCGGGGTGTGTTGACTGACAGTAGTTTAAGCTGTCATTGATTGCATTTCACATTTCATAGCGAAAATGGCGTCCGAACGTGGCTGTGATGGCCGAGTGGTTAAGGCATTGGACTTGAAATCCAATGGGGGTTCCCCGCGCAGGTACGATACTCTGCTCACAGCGTCCTTTATGATGACACAGTCTAATATTTGAAAATGTTCCGGAGGCTATGGTCGCTGGTTTGAGGCCAGCACGGACTGAACACATTGCTGAAGGTGCCCTTGAGCAAGACCCTGAACCAGAGAACCAAACGCCGACTGCAAACAGGTTACAGCTTTATTGTTGATCATGGAACGTTACAGTGTTATTTAATTATAATGTTACCCTGGTTTGAGAGTCTTCGGGGTGTGTTGACTTACAGTAGTTTAAGCTGTCCTTGATTGCATTGCACATTACATGGTTTTGCTCTGCGAAAAACAGGTTGATCATGCATCGTTACAGTTTTTACGCTGGTTTGACAGTCTGGGGTGTGTTTTGACTTACAGTAGTTAATAAGCTGCCATTACTTGTAGACGCATGGTACATTAGGCTACATGGTTGTGCTCTGTGAAAAACAGGTTACAAGTTTATTGTTAATCATGTAACGTTACATTTTTATTTAACATTAGTTAGCATTACACTGGGTTTGAGAGTCTGCGGGGTGTGTTGACTTACAGTAGTTTAAGCTGTCATTGATTGCATTTCACATTTCATGGTTGTGCTCTGTCAAAAACATGTTACAGGTTTATTGTTAATCATGTAACGTTACATTTTTATTTAACATTGGTTAACATTACACGGTTTGAGAGTCTGCGGGGTGTGTTGACTGACAGTAGTTTAAGCTGTCATTGATTGCATTGCACATTTCATGGTTGTGCTCTGTCAAAAACAGGTTACAACATGTAACGTTACATTTTTATTTAACATTGCACTGGGTTTGACAGTCTGCGGGGTGTGTTGACTTACAGTAGTTTAAGCTGTCATTGATTGCATTGCACATTACATGGTTGTGCTCTGTAAGTGAAAAACGGCTTACAGTTACAGAATTCCTTGTAGCTATGCAGTGTTATAAGCAGCCTGGATTGAACGCAGCAGCTGATACAACATTCATTATAACCCAAGTGACTTGAGAGTTGACATGGACTCTAGCTCAGAGACTTGAGACTTGACTGGTTTCCATACTTATGACATGCTCAGTTTAAATACCTCCAAACTTTGTGGTGCTCACCTCGTTACTGATGCTAAGCTATGATTGGATTATCACTGTTCAGGGAGGGGTTTAACATATCTCTTCTTCCAGACTCCAGTGTAAAGTTCAATGTAGATTTATTGTTGTTTTACCTATACTGTAACTTACCTGACCTTCATACCATACAATAGATCTCATTTGGTTAATTGTATTATATATATACTTATGACATGCTAAGTAGCATATTATTTAAATGATAGGATAATTTTTTATGTTACATGTTGAACCATGTCATTAAACACATTACAGGGTTTGAACCTGCGCGGGGAAACCCCATTGGATTTCGAGTCCAACGCCTTAACCACTCGGCCATCACAGCCACCAATATTAGGTTAAACTTCAGACTGCAGGCCAAAGTGACCCATATTCGACTTTTTTGCAGATTATACTCGCCCGTTTGAGTCCAGCCCAAAGGTGCCATCGAGCAAGAGCTGCACAATGGCTGCCCACGGCTCCTAGTTAGGATCGGTTATATCCCGTGTACTGTGTAAAAATGTGTGATAATAACTCAACTTTATGCTAACTATTGGCCTTGGAAGTAACAGTAGGTTACTTTCGCAGGTTGCTAGTTAGCTGGACATGCTAAAGTTAGCAGCAGATAAACATGCAGTTTAATCCATTCCTTAGACTTCTGATCTTGTGTTTTTGGTTTTGGAACGACCAAAGAAGTCACTACCCTCCAAACTCTTTGTATGTACTTTGTGGGAACATCTCCGTACTCACCTCGTTACTGATGCTAAGCTATGATTGGACTATCACTGTTCAGGGAGGGGTTTAACAAACGGTCTGTTCTCCCTGTTTTCAAATTAGTGTCGTGCAGTTGTGTCAGCTCTTCTTCCAGACTCGCTGCTGTTTGCCTCGTAAAGTTCAATTTAGTTTGGATTGCACATTACATGGTTGTGCTCGTTACATTTCTATTTAACATTACTTAACATTACACTGGGTTTGAGAGTCTTCGGGGTGTGTTGACTGACAGTAGTTTAAGCTGTCATTGATTGCATTGCACATTACATGGTTGTGCTCGTTACATTTTTATTTAACATTAGTTAACATTACACTGGGTTTGAGAGTCTTCGGGGTGTGTTTTGACTTACAGTAGTTAATAAGCTGCCATTACTTGTAGACGCATGGTACATTAGGCTACATGGTTGTGCTCTGTGAAAAACAGGTTACAAGTTTATTGTTAATCATGTAACGTTACATTTTTATTTAACATTAGTTAGCATTACACTGGGTTTGAGAGTCTGGGGAATCTGTTGACTTACAGTAGTTTAAGCTGTCATTGATTGCATTTCACATTTCATGGTTGTGCTCTGTCAAAAACATGTTACAGGTTTATTGTTAATCATGTAACGTTACATTTTTATTTAACATTGGTTAACATTACACGGTTTGAGAGTCTGCGGGGTGTGTTGACTGACAGTTGTTTAAGCTGTCATTGATTGCATTGCACATTTCATGGTTGTGCTCTGTCAAAAACAGGTTACAACATGTAACGTTACATTTTTATTTAACATTGCACTGGGTTTAAGAGTCTTCGGGGTGTTTTGACTGACAGTAGTTTAAGCTGTCATTGATTGCATTGCACATTACATGGTTGTGCTCTGTAAGTGAAAAACGGCTCACAGTTACAGAATTCCTTGTAGCTATGCAGTGTTATAAGCAGCCTGGATTGAACGCAGCAGCTGATACAACATTCATTATAACCCAAGTGACTTGAGAGTTGACATGGACTCTAGCTCAGAGACTTGAGACTTGACTGGTTTCCATACTTATGACATGCTCAGTTTAAATACCTCCAAACTTTGTGGGAACATCTCCGTACTCACCTCGTTACTGATGCTAAGCTATGATTGGATTATCACTGTTCAGGGAGGGGTTTAACAAACCGTTCGAGTTCAATGATGCCAAGTTAGGCAGCTCTATACTTTTGGTTAGGCAACACCATCAACATTTCATGGTTGTGTTCTGTGAAAAACATGTTACAGGTTTATTGTTAATCATGTAACATAACGGGTTTGAGAGTCTGCGGGGTGTGTTGACTGACAGTAGTTTAAGCTGTCATTGATTGCATTTCACATTTCATAGCGAAAATGGCGTCTGAACGTGGCTGTGATGGCCGAGTGGTTAAGGCGTTGGACTTGAAATCCAATGGGGGTTCCCCGCGCAGGTTCGAACCCTGCTCACAGCGTCCTTTATGATGACACAGTCTAATATTTGAAAATGTTCCGGAGGCTATGGTCGCTGGTTTGAGGCCAGCACGGACTGAACACATTGCTGAAGGTGCCCTTGAGCAAGACCCTGAACCAGAGAACCAAACGCCGACTGCAAACAGGTTACAGGTTTATTGTTGATCATGGAACGTTACAGTGTTATTTAATTATAATGTTACCCTGGTTTGAGAGTCTTCGGGGTGTGTTGACTTACAGTAGTTTAAGCTGTCCTTGATTGCATTGCACATTACATGGTTGTGCTCTGCGAAAAACAGGTTGATCATGCATCGTTACAGTTTTTACGCTGGTTTGACAGTCTGGGGTGTGTTTTGACTTACAGTAGTTAATAAGCTGCCATTACTTGTAGACGCATGGTACATTAGGCTACATGGTTGTGCTCTGTGAAAAACAGGTTACAAGTTTATTGTTAATCATGTAACGTTACATTTTTATTTAACATTAGTTAGCATTACACTGGGTTTGAGAGTCTGGGGAATCTGTTGACTTACAGTAGTTTAAGCTGTCATTGATTGCATTTCACATTTCATGGTTGTGCTCTGTCAAAAACATGTTACAGGTTTATTGTTAATCATGTAACGTTACATTTTTATTTAACATTGGTTAACATTACACGGTTTGAGAGTCTGCGGGGTGTGTTGACTGACAGTAGTTTAAGCTGTCATTGATTGCATTGCACATTTCATGGTTGTGCTCTGTCAAAAACATGTTACAACATGTAACGTTACATTTTTATTTAACATTGCACTGGGTTTAAGAGTCTTCGGGGTGTGTTGACTGACAGTAGTTTATGCTGTCCTTGATTGCATTGCACATTACATGGTTGTGCTCTGTAAGTGAAAAACGGCTCACAGTTACAGAATTCCTTGTAGCTATGCAGTGTTATAAGCAGCCTGGATTGAACGCAGCAGCTGATACAACATTCATTATAACCCAAGTGACTTGAGAGTTGACATGGACTCTAGCTCAGAGACTTGAGACTTGACTGGTTTCCATACTTATGACATGCTCAGTTTAAATACCTCCAAACTTTGTGGGAACATCTCCGTACTCACCTCGTTACTGATGCTAAGCTATGATTGGATTATCACTGTTCAGGGAGGGGTTTAACAAACCGTTCGAGTTCAATGATGCCAAGTTAGGCAGCTCTATACTTTTGGTTAGGCAACACCATCAACATTTCATGGTTGTGTTCTGTGAAAAACATGTTACAGGTTTATTGTTAATCATGTAACATAACGGGTTTGAGAGTCTGCGGGGTGTGTTGACTGACAGTAGTTTAAGCTGTCATTGATTGCATTTCACATTTCATAGCGAAAATGGCGTCCGAACGTGGCTGTGATGGCCGAGTGGTTAAGGCGTTGGACTTGAAATCCAATGGGGGTTCCCCGCGCAGGTTCGAACCCTGCTCACAGCGTCCTTTATGATGACGCAGTCTAATATTTGAAAATGTTCCGGAGGCTATGGTCGCTGGTTTGAGGCCAGCACGGACTGAACACATTGCTGAAGGTGCCCTTGAGCAAGACCCTGAACCAGAGAACCAAACGCCGACTGCAAACAGGTTACAGCTTTATTGTTGATCATGGAACGTTACAGTGTTATTTAATTATAATGTTACCCTGGTTTGAGAGTCTTCGGGGTGTGTTGACTTACAGTAGTTTAAGCTGTCCTTGATTGCATTGCACATTACATGGTTGTGCTCTGCGAAAAACAGGTTGATCATGCATCGTTACAGTTTTTACGCTGGTTTGACAGTCTGGGGTGTGTTTTGACTTACAGTAGTTAATAAGCTGCCATTACTTGTAGACGCATGGTACATTAGGCTACATGGTTGTGCTCTGTGAAAAACAGGTTACAAGTTTATTGTTAATCATGTAACGTTACATTTTTATTTAACATTAGTTAGCATTACACTGGGTTTGAGAGTCTGCGGGGTGTGTTGACTTACAGTAGTTTAAGCTGTCATTGATTGCATTTCACATTTCATGGTTGTGCTCTGTCAAAAACATGTTACAGGTTTATTGTTAATCATGTAACGTTACATTTTTATTTAACATTGGTTAACATTACACGGTTTGAGAGTCTGCGGGGTGTGTTGACTGACAGTAGTTTAAGCTGTCATTGATTGCATTGCACATTTCATGGTTGTGCTCTGTCAAAAACAGGTTACAACATGTAACGTTACATTTTTATTTAACATTGCACTGGGTTTGACAGTCTGCGGGGTGTGTTGACTTACAGTAGTTTAAGCTGTCATTGATTGCATTGCACATTACATGGTTGTGCTCTGTAAGTGAAAAACGGCTTAAAGTTACAGAATTCCTTGTAGCTATGCAGTGTTATAAGCAGCCTGGATTGAACGCAGCAGCTGATACAACATTCATTATAACCCAAGTGACTTGAGAGTTGACATGGACTCTAGCTCAGAGACTTGAGACTTGACTGGTTTCCATACTTATGACATGCTCAGTTTAAATACCTCCAAACTTTGTGGTGCTCACCTCGTTACTGATGCTAAGCTATGATTGGATTATCACTGTTCAGGGAGGGGTTTAACATATCTCTTCTTCCAGACTCCAGTGTAAAGTTCAATGTAGATTTATTGTTGTTTTACCTATACTGTAACTTACCTGACCTTCATACCATACAATAGATCTCATTTGGTTAATTGTATTATATATATATACTTATGACATGTTAAGTAGCATATTATTTAAATGATAGGATAGTTTTTTATGTTACATGTTGAACCATGTCATTAAACACATTACAGGACCGCTGTGAGCAGGGTTTGAACCTGCGCGGGGAAATCCCATTGGATTTCGAGTCCAACGCCTTAACCACTCGGCCATCACAGCCACCAATATTAGGTTAAACTTCAGACTGCAGGCCAAAGTGACCCATATTCGACTTTTTTGCAGATTATACTCGCCCGTTTGAGTCCAGCCCAAAGGTGCCATCGAGCAAGAGCTGCACAATGGCTGCCCACGGCTCCTAGTTAGGATCGGTTATATCCCGTGTACTGTGTAAAAATGTGTGATAATAACTCAACTTTATGCTAACTATTGGCCTTGGAAGTAACAGTAGGTTACTTTCGCAGGTTGTAAGCTAGTTAGCTGGACATGCTAAAGTTAGCAGCAGATAAACATGCAGTTTAATCCATTCCTTAGACTTCTGATCTTGTGTTTTTGGTTTTGGAACGACCAAAGAAGTCACTACCCTCCAAACTCTTTGTATGTACTTTATGGGAACATCTCCGTACTCACCTCGTTACTGATGCTAAGCTATGATTGGACTATCACTGTTCAGGGAGGGGTTTAACAAACGGTCTGTTCTCCCTGTTTTCAAATTAGTGTCGTGCAGTTGTGTCAGCTCTTCTTCCAGACTCGCTGCTGTTTGCCTCGTAAAGTTCAATTTAGTTTGGATTGCACATTACATGGTTGTGCTCGTTACATTTCTATTTAACATTACTTAACATTACACTGGGTTTGAGAGTCTTCGGGGTGTGTTGACTGACAGTAGTTTAAGCTGTCATTGATTGCATTGCACATTACATGGTTGTGCTCGTTACATTTTTATTTAACATTAGTTAACATTATTGTTGTTTTTGGTTTTGGAACGACCAAAGAAGTCACTACCCTCCAAACTCTTTGTATGTACTTTGTGGGAACATCTCCGTACTCACCTCATTACTGATGCTAAGCTATGATTGGACTATCACTGTTCAGGGAGGGGTTTAACAAACGGTCTGTTCTCCCTGTTTTCAAATTAGTGTCGTGCAGTTGTGTCAGCTCTTCTTCCAGACTCGCTGCTGTTTGCCTCGTAAAGTTCAATTTAGTTTGGATTGCACATTACATGGTTGTGCTCGTTACATTTCTATTTAACATTACTTAACATTACACTGGATTTGAGAGTCTTCGGGGTGTGTTGACTTACAGTAGTTTAAGCTGTCCTTGATTGCATTGCACATTACATGGTTGTGCTCTGCGAAAAACAGGTTGATCATGCATCGTTACAGTTTTTACGCTGGTTTGACAGTCTGGGGTGTGTTTTGACTTACAGTAGTTAATAAGCTGCCATTACTTGTAGACGCATGGTACATTAGGCTACATGGTTGTGCTCTGTGAAAAACAGGTTACAAGTTTATTGTTAATCATGTAACGTTACATTTTTATTTAACATTAGTTAGCATTACACTGGGTTTGAGAGTCTGCGGGGTGTGTTGACTTACAGTAGTTTAAGCTGTCATTGATTGCATTTCACATTTCATGGTTGTGCTCTGTCAAAAACATGTTACAGGTTTATTGTTAATCATGTAACGTTACATTTTTATTTAACATTGGTTAACATTACACGGTTTGAGAGTCTGCGGGGTGTGTTGACTGACAGTAGTTTAAGCTGTCATTGATTGCATTGCACATTTCATGGTTGTGCTCTGTCAAAAACAGGTTACAACATGTAACGTTACATTTTTATTTAACATTGCACTGGGTTTGACAGTCTGCGGGGTGTGTTGACTTACAGTAGTTTAAGCTGTCATTGATTGCATTGCACATTACACGGTTGTGCTCTGTAAGTGAAAAACGGCTTACAGTTACAGAATTCCTTGTAGCTATGCAGTGTTATAAGCAGCCTGGATTGAACGCAGCAGCTGATACAACATTCATTATAACCCAAGTGACTTGAGAGTTGACATGGACTCTAGCTCAGAGACTTGAGACTTGACTGGTTTCCATACTTATGACATGCTCAGTTTAAATACCTCCAAACTTTGTGGTGCTCACCTCGTTACTGATGCTAAGCTATGATTGGATTATCACTGTTCAGGGAGGGGTTTAACATATCTCTTCTTCCAGACTCCAGTGTAAAGTTCAATGTAGATTTATTGTTGTTTTACCTATACTGTAACTTACCTGACCTTCATACCATACAATAGATCTCATTTGGTTAATTGTATTATATATATACTTATGACATGTTAAGTAGCATATTATTTAAATGATAGGATAGTTTTTTATGTTACATGTTGAACCATGTAACCCGCTGTGAGCAGGGTTTGAACCTGCGCGGGGAAACCCCATTGGATTTCGAGTCCAACGCCTTAACCACTCGGCCATCACAGCCACCAATATTAGGTTAAACTTCAGACTGCAGGCCAAAGTGACCCATATTCGACTTTTTTGCAGATTATACTCGCCCGTTTGAGTCCAGCCCAAAGGTGCCATCGAGCAAGAGCTGCACAATGGCTGCCCACGGCTCCTAGTTAGGATCGGTTATATCCCGTGTACTGTGTAAAAATGTGTGATAATAACTCAACTTTATGCTAACTATTGGCCTTGGAAGTAACAGTAGGTTACTTTCGCAGGTTGTAAGCTAGTTAGCTGGACATGCTAAAGTTAGCAGCAGATAAACATGCAGTTTAATCCATTCCTTAGACTTCTGATCTTGTGTTTTTGGTTTTGGAACGACCAAAGAAGTCACTACCCTCCAAACTCTTTGTATGTACTTTGTGGGAACATCTCCGTACTCACCTCGTTACTGATGCTAAGCTATGATTGGACTATCACTGTTCAGGGAGGGGTTTAACAAACGGTCTGTTCTCCCTGTTTTCAAATTAGTGTCGTGCAGTTGTGTCAGCTCTTCTTCCAGACTCGCTGCTGTTTGCCTCGTAAAGTTCAATTTAGTTTGGATTGCACATTACATGGTTGTGCTCGTTACATTTCTATTTAACATTACTTAACATTACACTGGGTTTGAGAGTCTTCGGGGTGTGTTGACTGACAGTAGTTTAAGCTGTCATTGATTGCATTGCACATTACATGGTTGTGCTCTGCGAAAAACAGGTTGATCATGCATCGTTACAGTTTTTACGCTGGTTTGACAGTCTGGGGTGTGTTTTGACTTACAGTAGTTAATAAGCTGCCATTACTTGTAGACGCATGGTACATTAGGCTACATGGTTGTGCTCTGTGAAAAACAGGTTACAAGTTTATTGTTAATCATGTAACGTTACATTTTTATTTAACATTAGTTAGCATTACACTGGGTTTGAGAGTCTGGGGAATCTGTTGACTTACAGTAGTTTAAGCTGTCATTGATTGCATTTCACATTTCATGGTTGTGCTCTGTCAAAAACATGTTACAGGTTTATTGTTAATCATGTAACGTTACATTTTTATTTAACATTGGTTAACATTACACGGTTTGAGAGTCTGCGGGGTGTGTTGACTGACAGTAGTTTAAGCTGTCATTGATTGCATTGCACATTTCATGGTTGTGCTCTGTCAAAAACAGGTTACAACATGTAACGTTACATTTTTATTTAACATTGCACTGGGTTTGACAGTCTGCGGGGTGTGTTGACTTACAGTAGTTTAAGCTGTCATTGATTGCATTGCACATTACATGGTTGTGCTCTGTAAGTGAAAAACGGCTTACAGTTACAGAATTCCTTGTAGCTATGCAGTGTTATAAGCAGCCTGGATTGAACGCAGCAGCTGATACAACATTCATTATAACCCAAGTGACTTGAGAGTTGACATGGACTCTAGCTCAGAGACTTGAGACTTGACTGGTTTCCATACTTATGACATGCTCAGTTTAAATACCTCCAAACTTTGTGGTGCTCACCTCGTTACTGATGCTAAGCTATGATTGGATTATCACTGTTCAGGGAGGGGTTTAACATATCTCTTCTTCCAGACTCCAGTGTAAAGTTCAATGTAGATTTATTGTTGTTTTACCTATACTGTAACTTACCTGACCTTCATACCATACAATAGATCTCATTTGGTTAATTGTATTATATATATATACTTATGACATGCTAAGTAGCATATTATTTAAATGATAGGATAGTTTTTTATGTTACATGTTGAACCATGTCATTAAACACATTACAGGACCGCTGTGAGCAGGGTTTGAACCTGCGCGGGGAAACCCCATTGGATTTCGAGTCCAACGCCTTAACCACTCGGCCATCACAGCCACCAATATTAGGTTAAACTTCAGACTGCAGGCCAAAGTGACCCATATTCGACTTTTTTGCAGATTATACTCGCCCGTTTGAGTCCAGCCCAAAGGTGCCATCGAGCAAGAGCTGCACAATGGCTGCCCACGGCTCCTAGTTAGGATCGGTTATATCCCGTGTACTGTGTAAAAATGTGTGATAATAACTCAACTTTATGCTAACTATTGGCCTTGGAAGTAACAGTAGGTTACTTTCGCAGGTTGTAAGCTAGTTAGCTGGACATGCTAAAGTTAGCAGCAGATAAACATGCAGTTTAATCCATTCCTTAGACTTCTGATCTTGTGTTTTTGGTTTTGGAACGACCAAAGAAGTCACTACCCTCCAAACTCTTTGTATGTACTTTGTGGGAACATCTCCGTACTCACCTCGTTACTGATGCTAAGCTATGATTGGACTATCACTGTTCAGGGAGGGGTTTAACAAACGGTCTGTTCTCCCTGTTTTCAAATTAGTGTCGTGCAGTTGTGTCAGCTCTTCTTCCAGACTCGCTGCTGTTTGCCTCGTAAAGTTCAATTTAGTTTGGATTGCACATTACATGGTTGTGCTCGTTACATTTCTATTTAACATTACTTAACATTACACTGGGTTTGAGAGTCTTCGGGTGTGTTGACTGACAGTAGTTTAAGCTGTCATTGATTGCATTGCACATTACATGGTTGTGCTCGTTACATTTTTATTTAACATTAGTTAACATTATTGTTGTTTTTGGTTTTGGAACGACCAAAGAAGTCACTACCCTCCAAACTCTTTGTATGTACTTTGTGGGAACATCTCCGTACTCACCTCATTACTGATGCTAAGCTATGATTGGACTATCACTGTTCAGGAGGGGTTTAACAAACGGTCTGTTCTCCCTGTTTTCAAATTAGTGTCGTGCAGTTGTGTCAGCTCTTCTTCCAGACTCGCTGCTGTTTGCCTCGTAAAGTTCAATTTAGTTTGGATTGCACATTACATGGTTGTGCTCGTTACATTTCTATTTAACATTACTTAACATTACACTGGATTTGAGAGTCTTCGGGGTGTGTTGACTTACAGTAGTTTAAGCTGTCCTTGATTGCATTGCACATTACATGGTTGTGCTCTGCGAAAAACAGGTTGATCATGCATCGTTACAGTTTTTACGCTGGTTTGACAGTCTGGGGTGTGTTTTGACTTACAGTAGTTAATAAGCTGCCATTACTTGTAGACGCATGGTACATTAGGCTACATGGTTGTGCTCTGTGAAAAACAGGTTACAAGTTTATTGTTAATCATGTAACGTTACATTTTTATTTAACATTAGTTAGCATTACACTGGGTTTGAGAGTCTGCGGGGTGTGTTGACTTACAGTAGTTTAAGCTGTCATTGATTGCATTTCACATTTCATGGTTGTGCTCTGTCAAAAACATGTTACAGGTTTATTGTTAATCATGTAACGTTACATTTTTATTTAACATTGGTTAACATTACACGGTTTGAGAGTCTGCGGGGTGTGTTGACTGACAGTAGTTTAAGCTGTCATTGATTGCATTGCACATTTCATGGTTGTGCTCTGTCAAAAACAGGTTACAACATGTAACGTTACATTTTTATTTAACATTGCACTGGGTTTGACAGTCTGCGGGGTGTGTTGACTTACAGTAGTTTAAGCTGTCATTGATTGCATTGCACATTACACGGTTGTGCTCTGTAAGTGAAAAACGGCTTACAGTTACAGAATTCCTTGTAGCTATGCAGTGTTATAAGCAGCCTGGATTGAACGCAGCAGCTGATACAACATTCATTATAACCCAAGTGACTTGAGAGTTGACATGGACTCTAGCTCAGAGACTTGAGACTTGACTGGTTTCCATACTTATGACATGCTCAGTTTAAATACCTCCAAACTTTGTGGTGCTCACCTCGTTACTGATGCTAAGCTATGATTGGATTATCACTGTTCAGGGAGGGGTTTAACATATCTCTTCTTCCAGACTCCAGTGTAAAGTTCAATGTAGATTTATTGTTGTTTTACCTATACTGTAACTTACCTGACCTTCATACCATACAATAGATCTCATTTGGTTAATTGTATTATATATATATACTTATGACATGTTAAGTAGCATATTATTTAAATGATAGGATAGTTTTTTATGTTACATGTTGAACCATGTAACCCGCTGTGAGCAGGGTTTGAACCTGCGCAGGGAAACCCTATTGGATTTCGAGTCCAACGCCTTAACCACTCGGCCATCACAGCCACCAATATTAGGTTAAACTTCAGACTGCAGGCCAAAGTGACCCATATTCGACTTTTTTGCAGATTATACTCGCCCGTTTGAGTCCAGCCCAAAGGTGCCATCGAGCAAGAGCTGCACAATGGCTGCCCACGGCTCCTAGTTAGGATCGGTTATATCCCGTGTACTGTGTAAAAATGTGTGATAATAACTCAACTTTATGCTAACTATTGGCCTTGGAAGTAACAGTAGGTTACTTTCGCAGGTTGTAAGCTAGTTAGCTGGACATGCTAAAGTTAGCAGCAGATAAACATGCAGTTTAATCCATTCCTTAGACTTCTGATCTTGTGTTTTTGGTTTTGGAACGACCAAAGAAGTCACTACCCTCCAAACTCTTTGTATGTACTTTGTGGGAACATCTCCGTACTCACCTCGTTACTGATGCTAAGCTATGATTGGACTATCACTGTTCAGGGAGGGGTTTAACAAACGGTCTGTTCTCCCTGTTTTCAAATTAGTGTCGTGCAGTTGTGTCAGCTCTTCTTCCAGACTCGCTGCTGTTTGCCTCGTAAAGTTCAATTTAGTTTGGATTGCACATTACATGGTTGTGCTCGTTACATTTCTATTTAACATTACTTAACATTACACTGGGTTTGAGAGTCTTCGGGGTGTGTTGACTGACAGTAGTTTAAGCTGTCATTGATTGCATTGCACATTACATGGTTGTGCTCTGCGAAAAACAGGTTGATCATGCATCGTTACAGTTTTTACGCTGGTTTGACAGTCTGGGGTGTGTTTTGACTTACAGTAGTTAATAAGCTGCCATTACTTGTAGACGCATGGTACATTAGGCTACATGGTTGTGCTCTGTGAAAAACAGGTTACAAGTTTATTGTTAATCATGTAACGTTACATTTTTATTTAACATTAGTTAGCATTACACTGGGTTTGAGAGTCTGGGGAATCTGTTGACTTACAGTAGTTTAAGCTGTCATTGATTGCATTTCACATTTCATGGTTGTGCTCTGTCAAAAACATGTTACAGGTTTATTGTTAATCATGTAACGTTACATTTTTATTTAACATTGGTTAACATTACACGGTTTGAGAGTCTGCGGGGTGTGTTGACTGACAGTAGTTTAAGCTGTCATTGATTGCATTGCACATTTCATGGTTGTGCTCTGTCAAAAACAGGTTACAACATGTAACGTTACATTTTTATTTAACATTGCACTGGGTTTGACAGTCTGCGGGGTGTGTTGACTTACAGTAGTTTAAGCTGTCATTGATTGCATTGCACATTACATGGTTGTGCTCTGTAAGTGAAAAACGGCTTACAGTTACAGAATTCCTTGTAGCTATGCAGTGTTATAAGCAGCCTGGATTGAACGCAGCAGCTGATACAACATTCATTATAACCCAAGTGACTTGAGAGTTGACATGGACTCTAGCTCAGAGACTTGAGACTTGACTGGTTTCCATACTTATGACATGCTCAGTTTAAATACCTCCAAACTTTGTGGTGCTCACCTCGTTACTGATGCTAAGCTATGATTGGATTATCACTGTTCAGGGAGGGGTTTAACATATCTCTTCTTCCAGACTCCAGTGTAAAGTTCAATGTAGATTTATTGTTGTTTTACCTATACTGTAACTTACCTGACCTTCATACCATACAATAGATCTCATTTGGTTAATTGTATTATATATATATACTTATGACATGCTAAGTAGCATATTATTTAAATGATAGGATAGTTTTTTATGTTACATGTTGAACCATGTCATTAAACACATTACAGGACCGCTGTGAGCAGGGTTTGAACCTGCGCGGGGAAACCCCATTGGATTTCGAGTCCAACGCCTTAACCACTCGGCCATCACAGCCACCAATATTAGGTTAAACTTCAGACTGCAGGCCAAAGTGACCCATATTCGACTTTTTTGCAGATTATACTCGCCCGTTTGAGTCCAGCCCAAAGGTGCCATCGAGCAAGAGCTGCACAATGGCTGCCCACGGCTCCTAGTTAGGATCGGTTATATCCCGTGTACTGTGTAAAAATGTGTGATAATAACTCAACTTTATGCTAACTATTGGCCTTGGAAGTAACAGTAGGTTACTTTCGCAGGTTGTAAGCTAGTTAGCTGGACATGCTAAAGTTAGCAGCAGATAAACATGCAGTTTAATCCATTCCTTAGACTTCTGATCTTGTGTTTTTGGTTTTGGAACGACCAAAGAAGTCACTACCCTCCAAACTCTTTGTATGTACTTTGTGGGAACATCTCCGTACTCACCTCGTTACTGATGCTAAGCTATGATTGGACTATCACTGTTCAGGGAGGGGTTTAACAAACGGTCTGTTCTCCCTGTTTTCAAATTAGTGTCGTGCAGTTGTGTCAGCTCTTCTTCCAGACTCGCTGCTGTTTGCCTCGTAAAGTTCAATTTAGTTTGGATTGCACATTACATGGTTGTGCTCGTTACATTTCTATTTAACATTACTTAACATTACACTGGGTTTGAGAGTCTTCGGGGTGTGTTGACTGACAGTAGTTTAAGCTGTCATTGATTGCATTGCACATTACATGGTTGTGCTCTGCGAAAAACAGGTTGATCATGCATCGTTACAGTTTTTACGCTGGTTTGACAGTCTGGGGTGTGTTTTGACTTACAGTAGTTAATAAGCTGCCATTACTTGTAGACGCATGGTACATTAGGCTACATGGTTGTGCTCTGTGAAAAACAGGTTACAAGTTTATTGTTAATCATGTAACGTTACATTTTTATTTAACATTAGTTAGCATTACACTGGGTTTGAGAGTCTGGGGAATCTGTTGACTTACAGTAGTTTAAGCTGTCATTGATTGCATTTCACATTTCATGGTTGTGCTCTGTCAAAAACATGTTACAGGTTTATTGTTAATCATGTAACGTTACATTTTTATTTAACATTGGTTAACATTACACGGTTTGAGAGTCTGCGGGGTGTGTTGACTGACAGTAGTTTAAGCTGTCATTGATTGCATTGCACATTTCATGGTTGTGCTCTGTCAAAAACAGGTTAAACATGTAACGTTACATTTTTATTAACATTGCACTGGGTTTAAGAGTCTTCGGGGTGTGTTGACTTACAGTAGTTTATGCTGTCCTTGATTGCATTGCACATTACATGGTTGTGCTCTGTAAGTGAAAAACGGCTTAAAGTTACAGAATTCCTTGTAGCTATGCAGTGTTATAAGCAGCCTGGATTGAACGCAGCAGCTGATACAACATTCATTATAACCCAAGTGACTTGAGAGTTGACATGGACTCTAGCTCAGAGACTTGAGACTTGACTGGTTTCCATACTTATGACATGCTCAGTTTAAATACCTCCAAACTTTGTGGGAACATCTCCGTACTCACCTCGTTACTGATGCTAAGCTATGATTGGATTATCACTGTTCAGGGAGGGGTTTAACAAACCGTTCGAGTTCAATGATGCCAAGTTAGGCAGCTCTATACTTTTGGTTAGGCAACACCATCAACATTTCATGGTTGTGTTCTGTGAAAAACATGTTACAGGTTTATTGTTAATCATGTAACATAACGGGTTTGAGAGTCTGCGGGGTGTGTTGACTGACAGTAGTTTAAGCTGTCATTGATTGCATTTCACATTTCATAGCGAAAATGGCGTCCGAACGTGGCTGTGATGGCCGAGTGGTTAAGGCATTGGACTTGAAATCCAATGGGGGTTCCCCGCGCAGGTTCGAACTCTGCTCACAGCGTCCTTTATGATGACACAGTCTAATATTTGAAAATGTTCCGGAGGCTATGGTCGCTGGTTTGAGGCCAGCACGGACTGAACACATTGCTGAAGGTGCCCTTGAGCAAGACCCTGAACCAGAGAACCAAACGCCGACTGCAAACAGGTTACAGCTTTATTGTTGATCATGGAACGTTACAGTGTTATTTAATTATAATGTTACCCTGGTTTGAGAGTCTTCGGGGTGTGTTGACTTACAGTAGTTTAAGCTGTCCTTGATTGCATTGCACATTACATGGTTTTGCTCTGCGAAAAACAGGTTGATCATGCATCGTTACAGTTTTTACGCTGGTTTGACAGTCTGGGGTGTGTTTGACTTACAGTAGTTAATAAGCTGCCATTACTTGTAGACGCATGGTACATTAGGCTACATGGTTGTGCTCTGTGAAAAACAGGTTACAAGTTTATTGTTAATCATGTAACGTTACATTTTTATTTAACATTAGTTAGCATTACACTGGGTTTGAGAGTCTGCGGGGTGTTGACTTACAGTAGTTTAAGCTGTCATTGATTGCATTTCACATTTCATGGTTGTGCTCTGTCAAAAACATGTTACAGGTTTATTGTTAATCATGTAACGTTACATTTTTATTTAACATTGGTTAACATTACACGGTTTGAGAGTCTGCGGGGTGTGTTGACTGACAGTAGTTTAAGCTGTCATTGATTGCATTGCACATTTCATGGTTGTGCTCTGTCAAAAACAGGTTACAACATGTAACGTTACATTTTTATTTAACATTGCACTGGGTTTGACAGTCTGCGGGGTGTGTTGACTTACAGTAGTTTAAGCTGTCATTGATTGCATTGCACATTACATGGTTGTGCTCTGTAAGTGAAAAACGGCTTACAGTTACAGAATTCCTTGTAGCTATGCAGTGTTATAAGCAGCCTGGATTGAACGCAGCAGCTGATACAACATTCATTATAACCCAAGTGACTTGAGAGTTGACATGGACTCTAGCTCAGAGACTTGAGACTTGACTGGTTTCCATACTTATGACATGCTCAGTTTAAATACCTCCAAACTTTGTGGTGCTCACCTCGTTACTGATGCTAAGCTATGATTGGATTATCACTGTTCAGGGAGGGGTTTAACATATCTCTTCTTCCAGACTCCAGTGTAAAGTTCAATGTAGATTTATTGTTGTTTTACCTATACTGTAACTTACCTGACCTTCATACCATACAATAGATCTCATTTGGTTAATTGTATTATATATATACTTATGACATGCTAAGTAGCATATTATTTAAATGATAGGATAATTTTTTATGTTACATGTTGAACCATGTCATTAAACACATTACAGGGTTTGAACCTGCGCGGGGAAACCCCATTGGATTTCGAGTCCAACGCCTTAACCACTCGGCCATCACAGCCACCAATATTAGGTTAAACTTCAGACTGCAGGCCAAAGTGACCCATATTCGACTTTTTTGCAGATTATACTCGCCCGTTTGAGTCCAGCCCAAAGGTGCCATCGAGCAAGAGCTGCACAATGGCTGCCCACGGCTCCTAGTTAGGATCGGTTATATCCCGTGTACTGTGTAAAAATGTGTGATAATAACTCAACTTTATGCTAACTATTGGCCTTGGAAGTAACAGTAGGTTACTTTCGCAGGTTGCTAGTTAGCTGGACATGCTAAAGTTAGCAGCAGATAAACATGCAGTTTAATCCATTCCTTAGACTTCTGATCTTGTGTTTTTGGTTTTGGAACGACCAAAGAAGTCACTACCCTCCAAACTCTTTGTATGTACTTTGTGGGAACATCTCCGTACTCACCTCGTTACTGATGCTAAGCTATGATTGGACTATCACTGTTCAGGGAGGGGTTTAACAAACGGTCTGTTCTCCCTGTTTTCAAATTAGTGTCGTGCAGTTGTGTCAGCTCTTCTTCCAGACTCGCTGCTGTTTGCCTCGTAAAGTTCAATTTAGTTTGGATTGCACATTACATGGTTGTGCTCGTTACATTTCTATTTAACATTACTTAACATTACACTGGGTTTGAGAGTCTTCGGGGTGTGTTGACTGACAGTAGTTTAAGCTGTCATTGATTGCATTGCACATTACATGGTTGTGCTCGTTACATTTTTATTTAACATTAGTTAACATTACACTGGGTTTGAGAGTCTTCGGGGTGTGTTTTGACTTACAGTAGTTAATAAGCTGCCATTACTTGTAGACGCATGGTACATTAGGCTACATGGTTGTGCTCTGTGAAAAACAGGTTACAAGTTTATTGTTAATCATGTAACGTTACATTTTTATTTAACATTAGTTAGCATTACACTGGGTTTGAGAGTCTGGGGAATCTGTTGACTTACAGTAGTTTAAGCTGTCATTGATTGCATTTCACATTTCATGGTTGTGCTCTGTCAAAAACATGTTACAGGTTTATTGTTAATCATGTAACGTTACATTTTTTTAACATTGGTTAACATTACACGGTTTGAGAGTCTGCGGGGTGTGTTGACTGACAGTAGTTTAAGCTGTCATTGATTGCATTGCACATTTCATGGTTGTGCTCTGTCAAAAACATGTTACAACATGTAACGTTACATTTTTATTTAACATTGCACTGGGTTTAAGAGTCTTCGGGGTGTGTTGACTGACAGTAGTTTATGCTGTCCTTGATTGCATTGCACATTACATGGTTGTGCTCTGTAAGTGAAAAACGGCTTACAGTTACAGAATTCCTTGTAGCTATACAGTGTTATAAGCAGCCTGGATTGAACGCAGCAGCTGATACAACATTCATTATAACCCAAGTGACTTGAGAGTTGACATGGACTCTAGCTCAGAGACTTGAGACTTGACTGGTTTCCATACTTATGACATGCTCAGTTTAAATACCTCCAAACTTTGTGGGAACATCTCCGTACTCACCTCGTTACTGATGCTAAGCTATGATTGGATTATCACTGTTCAGGGAGGGGTTTAACAAACCGTTCGAGTTCAATGATGCCAAGTTAGGCAGCTCTATACTTTTGGTTAGGCAACACCATCAACATTTCATGGTTGTGTTCTGTGAAAAACATGTTACAGGTTTATTGTTAATCATGTAACATAACGGGTTTGAGAGTCTGCGGGGTGTGTTGACTGACAGTAGTTTAAGCTGTCATTGATTGCATTTCACATTTCATAGCGAAAATGGCGTCCGAATGTGGCTGTGATGGCCGAGTGGTTAAGGCGTTGGACTTGAAATCCAATGGGGGTTCCCCGCGCAGGTTCGAACCCTGCTCACAGCGTCCTTTATGATGACACAGTCTAATATTTGAAAATGTTCCGGAGGCTATGGTCGCTGGTTTGAGGCCAGCACGGACTGAACACATTGCTGAAGGTGCCCTTGAGCAAGACCCTGAACCAGAGAACCAAACGCCGACTGCAAACAGGTTACAGGTTTATTGTTGATCATGGAACGTTACAGTGTTATTTAATTATAATGTTACCCTGGTTTGAGAGTCTTCGGGGTGTGTTGACTTACAGTAGTTTAAGCTGTCCTTGATTGCATTGCACATTACATGGTTGTGCTCTGCGAAAAACAGGTTGATCATGCATCGTTACAGTTTTTACGCTGGTTTGACAGTCTGGGGTGTGTTTTGACTTACAGTAGTTAATAAGCTGCCATTACTTGTAGACGCATGGTACATTAGGCTACATGGTTGTGCTCTGTGAAAAACAGGTTACAAGTTTATTGTTAATCATGTAACGTTACATTTTTATTTAACATTAGTTAGCATTACACTGGGTTTGAGAGTCTGCGGGGTGTGTTGACTTACAGTAGTTTAAGCTGTCATTGATTGCATTTCACATTTCATGGTTGTGCTCTGTCAAAAACATGTTACAGGTTTATTGTTAATCATGTAACGTTACATTTTTATTTAACATTGGTTAACATTACACGGTTTGAGAGTCTGCGGGGTGTGTTGACTGACAGTAGTTTAAGCTGTCATTGATTGCATTGCACATTTCATGGTTGTGCTCTGTCAAAAACAGGTTACAACATGTAACGTTACATTTTTATTTAACATTGCACTGGGTTTGACAGTCTGCGGGGTGTGTTGACTTACAGTAGTTTAAGCTGTCATTGATTGCATTGCACATTACATGGTTGTGCTCTGTAAGTGAAAAACGGCTTACAGTTACAGAATTCCTTGTAGCTATGCAGTGTTATAAGCAGCCTGGATTGAACGCAGCAGCTGATACAACATTCATTATAACCCAAGTGACTTGAGAGTTGACATGGACTCTAGCTCAGAGACTTGAGACTTGACTGGTTTCCATACTTATGACATGCTCAGTTTAAATACCTCCAAACTTTGTGGTGCTCACCTCATTACTGATGCTAAGCTATGATTGGATTATCACTGTTCAGGGAGGGGTTTAACATATCTCTTCTTCCAGACTCCAGTGTAAAGTTCAATGTAGATTTATTGTTGTTTTACCTATACTGTAACTTACCTGACCTTCATACCATACAATAGATCTCATTTGGTTAATTGTATTATATATATACTTATGACATGCTAAGTAGCATATTATTTAAATGATAGGATAATTTTTTATGTTACATGTTGAACCATGTCATTAAACACATTACAGGGTTTGAACCTGCGCGGGGAAACCCCATTGGATTTCGAGTCCAACGCCTTAACCACTCGGCCATCACAGCCACCAATATTAGGTTAAACTTCAGACTGCAGGCCAAAGTGACCCATATTCGACTTTTTTGCAGATTATACTCGCCCGTTTGAGTCCAGCCCAAAGGTGCCATCGAGCAAGAGCTGCACAATGGCTGCCCACGGCTCCTAGTTAGGATCGGTTATATCCCGTGTACTGTGTAAAAATGTGTGATAATAACTCAACTTTATGCTAACTATTGGCCTTGGAAGTAACAGTAGGTTACTTTCGCAGGTTGCTAGTTAGCTGGACATGCTAAAGTTAGCAGCAGATAAACATGCAGTTTAATCCATTCCTTAGACTTCTGATCTTGTGTTTTTGGTTTTGGAACGACCAAAGAAGTCACTACCCTCCAAACTCTTTGTATGTACTTTGTGGGAACATCTCCGTACTCACCTCGTTACTGATGCTAAGCTATGATTGGACTATCACTGTTCAGGGAGGGGTTTAACAAACGGTCTGTTCTCCCTGTTTTCAAATTAGTGTCGTGCAGTTGTGTCAGCTCTTCTTCCAGACTCGCTGCTGTTTGCCTCGTAAAGTTCAATTTAGTTTGGATTGCACATTACATGGTTGTGCTCGTTACATTTCTATTTAACATTACTTAACATTACACTGGGTTTGAGAGTCTTCGGGGTGTGTTGACTGACAGTAGTTTAAGCTGTCATTGATTGCATTTCACATTACATGGTTGTGCTCTGTCAAAACATGTTACAGGTTTATTGTTAATCATGTAACGTTACATTTTTATTTAACATTGGTTAACATTACACGGTTTGAGAGTCTGCGGGGTGTGTTGACTGACAGTAGTTTAAGCTGTCATTGATTGCATTGCACATTTCATGGTTGTGCTCTGTCAAAAACAGGTTACAACATGTAACGTTACATTTTTATTTAACATTGCACTGGGTTTGACAGTCTGCGGGGTGTGTTGACTTACAGTAGTTTAAGCTGTCATTGATTGCATTGCACATTACATGGTTGTGCTCTGTAAGTGAAAAACGGCTTACAGTTACAGAATTCCTTGTAGCTATGCAGTGTTATAAGCAGCCTGGATTGAACGCAGCAGCTGATACAACATTCATTATAACCCAAGTGACTTGAGAGTTGACATGGACTCTAGCTCAGAGACTTGAGACTTGACTGGTTTCCATACTTATGACATGCTCAGTTTAAATACCTCCAAACTTTGTGGTGCTCACCTCGTTACTGATGCTAAGCTATGATTGGATTATCACTGTTCAGGGAGGGGTTTAACATATCTCTTCTTCCAGACTCCAGTGTAAAGTTCAATGTAGATTTATTGTTGTTTTACCTATACTGTAACTTACCTGACCTTCATACCATACAATAGATCTCATTTGGTTAATTGTATTATATATATACTTATGACATGCTAAGTAGCATATTATTTAAATGATAGGATAATTTTTTATGTTACATGTTGAACCATGTCATTAAACACATTACAGGGTTTGAACCTGCGCGGGGAAACCCCATTGGATTTCGAGTCCAACGCCTTAACCACTCGGCCATCACAGCCACCAATATTAGGTTAAACTTCAGACTGCAGGCCAAAGTGACCCATATTCGACTTTTTTGCAGATTATACTCGCCCGTTTGAGTCCAGCCCAAAGGTGCCATCGAGCAAGAGCTGCACAATGGCTGCCCACGGCTCCTAGTTAGGATCGGTTATATCCCGTGTACTGTGTAAAAATGTGTGATAATAACTCAACTTTATGCTAACTATTGGCCTTGGAAGTAACAGTAGGTTACTTTCGCAGGTTGCTAGTTAGCTGGACATGCTAAAGTTAGCAGCAGATAAACATGCAGTTTAATCCATTCCTTAGACTTCTGATCTTGTGTTTTTGGTTTTGGAACGACCAAAGAAGTCACTACCCTCCAAACTCTTTGTATGTACTTTGTGGGAACATCTCCGTACTCACCTCGTTACTGATGCTAAGCTATGATTGGACTATCACTGTTCAGGGAGGGGTTTAACAAACGGTCTGTTCTCCCTGTTTTCAAATTAGTGTCGTGCAGTTGTGTCAGCTCTTCTTCCAGACTCGCTGCTGTTTGCCTCGTAAAGTTCAATTTAGTTTGGATTGCACATTACATGGTTGTGCTCGTTACATTTCTATTTAACATTACTTAACATTACACTGGGTTTGAGAGTCTTCGGGGTGTGTTGACTGACAGTAGTTTAAGCTGTCATTGATTGCATTGCACATTACATGGTTGTGCTCGTTACATTTTTATTTAACATTAGTTAACATTACACTGGGTTTGAGAGTCTTCGGGGTGTGTTTTGACTTACAGTAGTTAATAAGCTGCCATTACTTGTAGACGCATGGTACATTAGGCTACATGGTTGTGCTCTGTGAAAAACAGGTTACAAGTTTATTGTTAATCATGTAACGTTACATTTTTATTTAACATTAGTTAGCATTACACTGGGTTTGAGAGTCTGGGGAATCTGTTGACTTACAGTAGTTTAAGCTGTCATTGATTGCATTTCACATTTCATGGTTGTGCTCTGTCAAAAACATGTTACAGGTTTATTGTTAATCATGTAACGTTACATTTTTATTTAACATTGGTTAACATTACACGGTTTGAGAGTCTGCGGGGTGTGTTGACTGACAGTTGTTTAAGCTGTCATTGATTGCATTGCACATTTCATGGTTGTGCTCTGTCAAAAACAGGTTACAACATGTAACGTTACATTTTTATTTAACATTGCACTGGGTTTAAGAGTCTTCGGGGTGTGTTGACTGACAGTAGTTTAAGCTGTCATTGATTGCATTGCACATTACATGGTTGTGCTCTGTAAGTGAAAAACGGCTCACAGTTACAGAATTCCTTGTAGCTATGCAGTGTTATAAGCAGCCTGGATTGAACGCAGCAGCTGATACAACATTCATTATAACCCAAGTGACTTGAGAGTTGACATGGACTCTAGCTCAGAGACTTGAGACTTGACTGGTTTCCATACTTATGACATGCTCAGTTGAAATACCTCCAAACTTTGTGGGAACATCTCCGTACTCACCTCGTTACTGATGCTAAGCTATGATTGGATTATCACTGTTCAGGGAGGGGTTTAACAAACCGTTCGAGTTCATTGATGCCAAGTTAGGCAGCTCTATACTTTTGGTTAGGCAACACCATCAACATTTCATGGTTGTGTTCTGTGAAAAACATGTTACAGGTTTATTGTTAATCATGTAACATAACGGGTTTGAGAGTCTGCGGGGTGTGTTGACTGACAGTAGTTTAAGCTGTCATTGATTGCATTTCACATTTCATAGCGAAAATGGCGTCCGAACGTGGCTGTGATGGCCGAGTGGTTAAGGCGTTGGACTTGAAATCCAATGGGGGTTCCCCGCGCAGGTTCGAACCCTGCTCACAGCGTCCTTTATGATGACACAGTCTAATATTTGAAAATGTTCCGGAGGCTATGGTCGCTGGTTTGAGGCCAGCACGGACTGAACACATTGCTGAAGGTGCCCTTGAGCAAGACCCTGAACCAGAGAACCAAACGCCGACTGCAAACAGGTTACAGTTTATTGTTGATCATGGAACGTTACAGTGTTATTTAATTATAATGTTACCCTGGTTTGAGAGTCTTCGGGGTGTGTTGACTTACAGTAGTTTAAGCTGTCCTTGATTGCATTGCACATTACATGGTTTTGCTCTGCGAAAAACAGGTTGATCATGCATCGTTACAGTTTTTACGCTGGTTTGACAGTCTGGGGTGTGTTTTGACTTACAGTAGTTAATAAGCTGCCATTACTTGTAGACGCATGGTACATTAGGCTACATGGTTGTGCTCTGTGAAAAACAGGTTACAAGTTTATTGTTAATCATGTAACGTTACATTTTTATTTAACATTAGTTAGCATTACACTGGGTTTGAGAGTCTGCGGGGTGTTGACTTACAGTAGTTTAAGCTGTCATTGATTGCATTTCACATTTCATGGTTGTGCTCTGTCAAAAACATGTTACAGGTTTATTGTTAATCATGTAACGTTACATTTTTATTTAACATTGGTTAACATTACACGGTTTGAGAGTCTGCGGGGTGTGTTGACTGACAGTAGTTTAAGCTGTCATTGATTGCATTGCACATTTCATGGTTGTGCTCTGTCAAAAACAGGTTACAACATGTAACGTTACATTTTTATTTAACATTGCACTGGGTTTGACAGTCTGCGGGGTGTGTTGACTTACAGTAGTTTAAGCTGTCATTGATTGCATTGCACATTACATGGTTGTGCTCTGTAAGTGAAAAACGGCTTACAGTTACAGAATTCCTTGTAGCTATGCAGTGTTATAAGCAGCCTGGATTGAACGCAGCAGCTGATACAACATTCATTATAACCCAAGTGACTTGAGAGTTGACATGGACTCTAGCTCAGAGACTTGAGACTTGACTGGTTTCCATACTTATGACATGCTCAGTTTAAATACCTCCAAACTTTGTGGTGCTCACCTCATTACTGATGCTAAGCTATGATTGGATTATCACTGTTCAGGGAGGGGTTTAACATATCTCTTCTTCCAGACTCCAGTGTAAAGTTCAATGTAGATTTATTGTTGTTTTACCTATACTGTAACTTACCTGACCTTCATACCATACAATAGATCTCATTTGGTTAATTGTATTATATATATACTTATGACATGCTAAGTAGCATAT
Organism: Micropterus salmoides; assembly: GCF_014851395.1. Taxonomy (NCBI): domain Eukaryota; kingdom Metazoa; phylum Chordata; class Actinopteri; order Centrarchiformes; family Centrarchidae; genus Micropterus; species Micropterus salmoides. The sequence goes on along the minus strand of NW_024040041.1, from coordinate 34,127,881 downwards.
TATTTAAATGATAGGATAATTTTTTATGTTACATGTTGAACCATGTCATTAAACACATTACAGGGTTTGAACCTGCGCGGGGAAACCCCATTGGATTTCGAGTCCAACGCCTTAACCACTCGGCCATCACAGCCACCAATATTAGGTTAAACTTCAGACTGCAGGCCAAAGTGACCCATATTCGACTTTTTTGCAGATTATACTCGCCCGTTTGAGTCCAGCCCAAAGGTGCCATCGAGCAAGAGCTGCACAATGGCTGCCCACGGCTCCTAGTTAGGATCGGTTATATCCCGTGTACTGTGTAAAAATGTGTGATAATAACTCAACTTTATGCTAACTATTGGCCTTGGAAGTAACAGTAGGTTACTTTCGCAGGTTGCTAGTTAGCTGGACATGCTAAAGTTAGCAGCAGATAAACATGCAGTTTAATCCATTCCTTAGACTTCTGATCTTGTGTTTTTGGTTTTGGAACGACCAAAGAAGTCACTACCCTCCAAACTCTTTGTATGTACTTTGTGGGAACATCTCCGTACTCACCTCGTTACTGATGCTAAGCTATGATTGGACTATCACTGTTCAGGGAGGGGTTTAACAAACGGTCTGTTCTCCCTGTTTTCAAATTAGTGTCGTGCAGTTGTGTCAGCTCTTCTTCCAGACTCGCTGCTGTTTGCCTCGTAAAGTTCAATTTAGTTTGGATTGCACATTACATGGTTGTGCTCGTTACATTTCTATTTAACATTACTTAACATTACACTGGGTTTGAGAGTCTTCGGGGTGTGTTGACTGACAGTAGTTTAAGCTGTCATTGATTGCATTGCACATTACATGGTTGTGCTCGTTACATTTTTATTTACATTAGTTAACATTACACTGGTTTGAGAGTCTTCGGGGTGTGTTTTGACTTACAGTAGTTAATAAGCTGCCATTACTTGTAGACGCATGGTACATTAGGCTACATGGTTGTGCTCTGTGAAAAACAGGTTACAAGTTTATTGTTAATCATGTAACGTTACATTTTTATTTAACATTAGTTAGCATTACACTGGGTTTGAGAGTCTGGGGAATCTGTTGACTTACAGTAGTTTAAGCTGTCATTGATTGCATTTCACATTTCATGGTTGTGCTCTGTCAAAAACATGTTACAGGTTTATTGTTAATCATGTAACGTTACATTTTTATTTAACATTGGTTAACATTACACGGTTTGAGAGTCTGCGGGGTGTGTTGACTGACAGTTGTTTAAGCTGTCATTGATTGCATTGCACATTTCATGGTTGTGCTCTGTCAAAAACAGGTTACAACATGTAACGTTACATTTTTATTTAACATTGCACTGGGTTTAAGAGTCTTCGGGGTGTGTTGACTGACAGTAGTTTAGCTGTCATTGATTGCATTGCACATTACATGGTTGTGCTCTGTAAGTGAAAAACGGCTCACAGTTACAGAATTCCTTGTAGCTATGCAGTGTTATAAGCAGCCTGGATTGAACGCAGCAGCTGATACAACATTCATTATAACCCAAGTGACTTGAGAGTTGACATGGACTCTAGCTCAGAGACTTGAGACTTGACTGGTTTCCATACTTATGACATGCTCAGTTTAAATACCTCCAAACTTTGTGGGAACATCTCCGTACTCACCTCGTTACTGATGCTAAGCTATGATTGGATTATCACTGTTCAGGGAGGGGTTTAACAAACCGTTCGAGTTCAATGATGCCAAGTTAGGCAGCTCTATACTTTTGGTTAGGCAACACCATCAACATTTCATGGTTGTGTTCTGTGAAAAACATGTTACAGGTTTATTGTTAATCATGTAACATAACGGGTTTGAGAGTCTGCGGGGTGTGTTGACTGACAGTAGTTTAAGCTGTCATTGATTGCTTTTCACATTTCATAGCGAAAATGGCGTCCAAACGTGGCTGTGATGGCCGAGTGGTTAAGGCGTTGGACTTGAAATCCAATGGGGGTTCCCCGCGCAGGTTCGAACCCTGCTCACAGCGTCCTTTATGATGACACAGTCTAATATTTGAAAATGTTCCGGAGGCTATGGTCGCTGGTTTGAGGCCAGCACGGACTGAACACATTGCTGAAGGTGCCCTTGAGCAAGACCCTGAACCAGAGAACCAAACGCCGACTGCAAACAGGTTACAGGTTTATTGTTGATCATGGAACGTTACAGTGTTATTTAATTATAATGTTACCCTGGTTTGAGAGTCTTCGGGTGTGTTGACTTACAGTAGTTTAAGCTGTCCTTGATTGCATTGCACATTACATGGTTTGCTCTGCGAAAAACAGGTTGATCATGCATCGTTACAGTTTTTACGCTGGTTTGACAGTCTGGGGTGTGTTTTGACTTACAGTAGTTAATAAGCTGCCATTACTTGTAGACGCATGGTACATTAGGCTACATGGTTGTGCTCTGTGAAAAACAGGTTACAAGTTTATTGTTAATCATGTAACGTTACATTTTTATTTAACATTAGTTAGCATTACACTGGGTTTGAGAGTCTGCGGGGTGTGTTGACTTACAGTAGTTTAAGCTGTCATTGATTGCATTTCACATTTCATGGTTGTGCTCTGTCAAAAACATGTTACAGGTTTATTGTTAATCATGTAACGTTACATTTTTATTTAACATTGGTTAACATTACACGGTTTGAGAGTCTGCGGGGTGTGTTGACTGACAGTAGTTTAAGCTGTCATTGATTGCATTGCACATTTCATGGTTGTGCTCTGTCAAAAACAGGTTACAACATGTAACGTTACATTTTTATTTAACATTGCACTGGGTTTGACAGTCTGCGGGTGTGTTGACTACAGTAGTTTAAGCTGTCATTGATTGCATTGCACATTACATGGTTGTGCTCTGTAAGTGAAAAACGGCTTACAGTTACAGAATTCCTTGTAGCTATGCAGTGTTATAAGCAGCCTGGATTGAACGCAGCAGCTGATACAACATTCATTATAACCCAAGTGACTTGAGAGTTGACATGGACTCTAGCTCAGAGACTTGAGACTTGACTGGTTTCCATACTTATGACATGCTCAGTTTAAATACCTCCAAACTTTGTGGTGCTCACCTCATTACTGATGCTAAGCTATGATTGGATTATCACTGTTCAGGAGGGGTTTAATATCTCTTCTTCCAGACTCCAGTGTAAAGTTCAATGTAGATTATTGTTGTTTTACCTATACTGTAACTTACCTGACCTTCATACCATACAATAGATCTCATTGGTTAATTGTATTATATATATACTTATGACATGCTAAGTAGCATATTATTTAAATGATAGGATAATTTTTTATGTTACATGTTGAACCATGTCATTAAACACATTACAGGGTTTGAACCTGCGCGGGAAACCCCATTGGATTTCGAGTCCAACGCCTTAACCACTCGCCCATCACAGCCACCAATATTAGGTTAAACTTCAGACTGCAGGCCAAAGTGACCCATATTCGACTTTTTTGCAGATTATACTCGCCCGTTTGAGTCCAGCCCAAAGGTGCCATCGAGCAAGAGCTGCACAATGGCTGCCCACGGCTCCTAGTTAGGATCGGTTATATCCCGTGTACTGTGTAAAAATGTGTGATAATAACTCAACTTTATGCTAACTATTGGCCTTGGAAGTAACAGTAGGTTACTTTCGCAGGTTGCTAGTTAGCTGGACATGCTAAAGTTAGCAGCAGATAAACATGCAGTTTAATCCATTCCTTAGACTTCTGATCTTGTGTTTTTGGTTTTGGAACGACCAAGAAGTCACTACCCTCCAAACTCTTTGTATGTACTTTGTGGGAACATCTCCGTACTCACCTCGTTACTGATGCTAAGCTATGATTGGACTATCACTGTTCAGGGAGGGGTTTAACAAACGGTCTGTTCTCCCTGTTTTCAAATTAGTGTCGTGCAGTTGTGTCAGCTCTTCTTCCAGACTCGCTGCTGTTTGCCTCGTAAGTTCAATTTAGTTTGGATTGCACATTACATGGTTGTGCTCGTTACATTTCTATTTAACATTACTTAACATTACACTGGGTTTGAGAGTCTTCGGGGTGTGTTGACTGACAGTAGTTTAAGCTGTCATTGATTGCATTGCACATTACATGGTTGTGCTCTGTCAAAAACTGTTACAGGTTTATTGTTAATCATGTAACGTTACATTTTTATTTAACATTGGTTAACATTACACGTTTGAGAGTCTGCGGGTGTGTTGACTGACAGTAGTTTAAGCTGTCATTGATTGCATTGCACATTTCATGGTTGTGCTCTGTCAAAAACAGGTTACAACATGTAACGTTACATTTTTATTTAACATTGCACTGGGTTTGACAGTCTGCGGGGTGTGTTGACTTACAGTAGTTTAAGCTGTCATTGATTGCATTGCACATTACATGGTTGTGCTCTGTAAGTGAAAAACGGCTTACAGTTACAGAATTCCTTGTAGCTATGCAGTGTTATAAGCAGCCTGGATTGAACGCAGCAGCTGATACAACATTCATTATAACCCAAGTGACTTGAGAGTTGACATGGACTCTAGCTCAGAGACTTGAGACTTGACTGGTTTCCATACTTATGACATGCTCAGTTTAAATACCTCCAAACTTTGTGGTGCTCACCTCGTTACTGATGCTAAGCTATGATTGGATTATCACTGTTCAGGGAGGGGTTTAACATATCTCTTCTTCCAGACTCCAGTGTAAAGTTCAATGTAGATTTATTGTTGTTTTACCTATACTGTAACTTACCTGACCTTCATACCATACAATAGATCTCATTTGGTTAATTGTATTATATATATATACTTATGACATGTTAAGTAGCATATTATTTAAATGATAGGATAGTTTTTTATGTTACATGTTGAACCATGTCATTAAACACATTACAGGGTTTGAACCTGCGCGGGGAAACCCCATTGGATTTCGAGTCCAACGCCTTAACCACTCGGCCATCACAGCCACCAATATTAGGTTAAACTTCAGACTGCAGGCCAAAGTGACCCATATTCGACTTTTTTGCAGATTATACTCGCCCGTTTGAGTCCAGCCCAAAGGTGCCATCGAGCAAGAGCTGCACAATGGCTGCCCACGGCTCCTAGTTAGGATCGGTTATATCCCGTGTACTGTGTAAAAATGTGTGATAATAACTCAACTTTATGCTAACTATTGGCCTTGGAAGTAACAGTAGGTTACTTTCGCAGGTTGCTAGTTAGCTGGACATGCTAAAGTTAGCAGCAGATAAACATGCAGTTTAATCCATTCCTTAGACTTCTGATCTTGTGTTTTTGGTTTTGGAACGACCAAAGAAGTCACTACCCTCCAAACTCTTTGTATGTACTTTGTGGGAACATCTCCGTACTCACCTCGTTACTGATGCTAAGCTATGATTGGACTATCACTGTTCAGGGAGGGGTTTAACAAACGGTCTGTTCTCCCTGTTTTCAAATTAGTGTCGTGCAGTTGTGTCAGCTCTTCTTCCAGACTCGCTGCTGTTTGCCTCGTAAAGTTCAATTTAGTTTGGATTGCACATTACATGGTTGTGCTCGTTACATTTCTATTTAACATTACTTAACATTACACTGGGTTTGAGAGTCTTCGGGGTGTGTTGACTGACAGTAGTTTAAGCTGTCATTGATTGCATTGCACATTACATGGTTTGCTCTGCGAAAAACAGGTTGATCATGCATCGTTACAGTTTTTACGCTGGTTTGACAGTCTGGGGTGTGTTTGACTTACAGTAGTTAATAAGCTGCCATTACTTGTAGACGCATGGTACATTAGGCTACATGGTTGTGCTCTGTGAAAAACAGGTTACAAGTTTATTGTTAATCATGTAACGTTACATTTTTATTTAACATTAGTTAGCATTACACTGGGTTTGAGAGTCTGCGGGTGTGTTGACTTACAGTAGTTTAAGCTGTCATTGATTGCATTCACATTTCATGGTTGTGCTCTGTCAAAAACATGTTACAGGTTTATTGTTAATCATGTAACGTTACATTTTTATTTAACATTGGTTAACATTACACGGTTTGAGAGTCTGCGGGGTGTGTTGACTGACAGTAGTTTAAGCTGTCATTGATTGCATTGCACATTTCATGGTTGTGCTCTGTCAAAAACAGGTTACAACATGTAACGTTACATTTTTATTTAACATTGCACTGGGTTTGACAGTCTGCGGGGTGTGTTGACTTACAGTAGTTTAAGCTGTCATTGATTGCATTGCACATTACATGGTTGTGCTCTGTAAGTGAAAAACGGCTTACAGTTACAGAATTCCTTGTAGCTATGCAGTGTTATAAGCAGCCTGGATTGAACGCAGCAGCTGATACAACATTCATTATAACCCAAGTGACTTGAGAGTTGACATGGACTCTAGCTCAGAGACTTGAGACTTGACTGGTTTCCATACTTATGACATGCTCAGTTTAAATACCTCCAAACTTTGTGGTGCTCACCTCGTTACTGATGCTAAGCTATGATTGGATTATCACTGTTCAGGGAGGGGTTTAACATATCTCTTCTTCCAGACTCCAGTGTAAAGTTCAATGTAGATTTATTGTTGTTTTACCTATACTGTAACTTACCTGACCTTCATACCATACAATAGATCTCATTTGGTTAATTGTATTATATATATATACTTATGACATGCTAAGTAGCATATTATTTAAATGATAGGATAATTTTTTATGTTACATGTTGAACCATGTCATTAAACACATTACAGGGTTTGAACCTGCGCGGGGAAACCCCATTGGATTTCGAGTCCAACGCCTTAACCACTCGGCCATCACAGCCACCAATATTAGGTTAAACTTCAGACTGCAGGCCAAAGTGACCCATATTCGACTTTTTTGCAGATTATACTCGCCCGTTTGAGTCCAGCCCAAAGGTGCCATCGAGCAAGAGCTGCACAATGGCTGCCCACGGCTCCTAGTTAGGATCGGTTATATCCCGTGTACTGTGTAAAAATGTGTGATAATAACTCAACTTTATGCTAACTATTGGCCTTGGAAGTAACAGTAGGTTACTTTCGCAGGTTGCTAGTTAGCTGGACATGCTAAAGTTAGCAGCAGATAAACATGCAGTTTAATCCATTCCTTAGACTTCTGATCTTGTGTTTTTGGTTTTGGAACGACCAAAGAAGTCACTACCCTCCAAACTCTTTGTATGTACTTTGTGGGAACATCTCCGTACTCACCTCGTTACTGATGCTAAGCTATGATTGGACTATCACTGTTCAGGGAGGGGTTTAACAAACGGTCTGTTCTCCCTGTTTTCAAATTAGTGTCGTGCAGTTGTGTCAGCTCTTCTTCCAGACTCGCTGCTGTTTGCCTCGTAAAGTTCAATTTAGTTTGGATTGCACATTACATGGTTGTGCTCGTTACATTTCTATTTAACATTACTTAACATTACACTGGGTTTGAGAGTCTTCGGGGTGTGTTGACTGACAGTAGTTTAAGCTGTCATTGATTGCATTGCACATTACATGGTTGTGCTCGTTACATTTTTATTTAACATTAGTTAACATTACACTGGGTTTGAGAGTCTTCGGGGTGTTTTGACTTACAGTAGTTAATAAGCTGCCATTACTTGTAGACGCATGGTACATTAGGCTACATGGTTGTGCTCTGTGAAAAACAGGTTACAAGTTTATTGTTAATCATGTAACGTTACATTTTTATTTAACATTAGTTAGCATTACACTGGGTTTGAGAGTCTGGGGAATCTGTTGACTTACAGTAGTTTAAGCTGTCATTGATTGCATTTCACATTTCATGGTTGTGCTCTGTCAAAAACATGTTACAGGTTTATTGTTAATCATGTAACGTTACATTTTTATTTAACATTGGTTAACATTACACGGTTTGAGAGTCTGCGGGGTGTGTTGACTGACAGTTGTTTAAGCTGTCATTGATTGCATTGCACATTTCATGGTTGTGCTCTGTCAAAAACAGGTTACAACATGTAACGTTACATTTTTATTTAACATTGCACTGGGTTTAAGAGTCTTCGGGGTGTTTTGACTGACAGTAGTTTAAGCTGTCATTGATTGCATTGCACATTACATGGTTGTGCTCTGTAAGTGAAAAACGGCTCACAGTTACAGAATTCCTTGTAGCTATGCAGTGTTATAAGCAGCCTGGATTGAACGCAGCAGCTGATACAACATTCATTATAACCCAAGTGACTTGAGAGTTGACATGGACTCTAGCTCAGAGACTTGAGACTTGACTGGTTTCCATACTTATGACATGCTCAGTTTAAATACCTCCAAACTTTGTGGGAACATCTCCGTACTCACCTCGTTACTGATGCTAAGCTATGATTGGATTATCACTGTTCAGGGAGGGGTTTAACAAACCGTTCGAGTTCAATGATGCCAAGTTAGGCAGCTCTATACTTTTGGTTAGGCAACACCATCAACATTTCATGGTTGTGTTCTGTGAAAAACATGTTACAGGTTTATTGTTAATCATGTAACATAACGGTTTGAGAGTCTGCGGGGTGTGTTGACTGACAGTAGTTTAAGCTGTCATTGATTGCATTTCACATTTCATAGCGAAAATGGCGTCTGAACGTGGCTGTGATGGCCGAGTGGTTAAGGCGTTGGACTTGAAATCCAATGGGGGTTCCCCGCGCAGGTTCGAACCCTGCTCACAGCGTCCTTTATGATGACACAGTCTAATATTTGAAAATGTTCCGGAGGCTATGGTCGCTGGTTTGAGGCCAGCACGGACTGAACACATTGCTGAAGGTGCCCTTGAGCAAGACCCTGAACCAGAGAACCAAACGCCGACTGCAAACAGGTTACAGGTTTATTGTTGATCATGGAACGTTACAGTGTTATTTAATTATAATGTTACCCTGGTTTGAGAGTCTTCGGGGTGTGTTGACTTACAGTAGTTTAAGCTGTCCTTGATTGCATTGCACATTACATGGTTGTGCTCTGCGAAAAACAGGTTGATCATGCATCGTTACAGTTTTTACGCTGGTTTGACAGTCTGGGGTGTGTTTTGACTTACAGTAGTTAATAAGCTGCCATTACTTGTAGACGCATGGTACATTAGGCTACATGGTTGTGCTCTGTGAAAAACAGGTTACAAGTTTATTGTTAATCATGTAACGTTACATTTTTATTTAACATTAGTTAGCATTACACTGGGTTTGAGAGTCTGGGGAATCTGTTGACTTACAGTAGTTTAAGCTGTCATTGATTGCATTTCACATTTCATGGTTGTGCTCTGTCAAAAACATGTTACAGGTTTATTGTTAATCATGTAACGTTACATTTTTATTTAACATTGGTTAACATTACACGGTTTGAGAGTCTGCGGGGTGTGTTGACTGACAGTAGTTTAAGCTGTCATTGATTGCATTGCACATTTCATGGTTGTGCTCTGTCAAAAACATGTTACAACATGTAACGTTACATTTTTATTTAACATTGCACTGGGTTTAAGAGTCTTCGGGGTGTGTTGACTGACAGTAGTTTATGCTGTCCTTGATTGCATTGCACATTACATGGTTGTGCTCTGTAAGTGAAAAACGGCTACAGTTACAGAATTCCTTGTAGCTATGCAGTGTTATAAGCAGCCTGGATTGAACGCAGCAGCTGATACAACATTCATTATAACCCAAGTGACTTGAGAGTTGACATGGACTCTAGCTCAGAGACTTGAGACTTGACTGGTTTCCATACTTATGACATGCTCAGTTTAAATACCTCCAAACTTTGTGGGAACATCTCCGTACTCACCTCGTTACTGATGCTAAGCTATGATTGGATTATCACTGTTCAGGGAGGGGTTTAACAAACCGTTCGAGTTCAATGATGCCAAGTTAGGCAGCTCTATACTTTTGGTTAGGCAACACCATCAACATTTCATGGTTGTGTTCTGTGAAAAACATGTTACAGGTTTATTGTTAATCATGTAACATAACGGGTTTGAGAGTCTGCGGGTGTGTTGACTGACAGTAGTTTAAGCTGTCATTGATTGCATTTCACATTTCATAGCGAAAATGGCGTCCGAACGTGGCTGTGATGGCCGAGTGGTTAAGGCGTTGGACTTGAAATCCAATGGGGGTTCCCCGCGCAGGTTCGAACCCTGCTCACAGCGTCCTTTATGATGACAGTCTAATATTTGAAAATGTTCCGGAGGCTATGGTCGCTGGTTTGAGGCCAGCACGGACTGAACACATTGCTGAAGGTGCCCTTGAGCAAGACCCTGAACCAGAGAACCAAACGCCGACTGCAAACAGGTTACAGGTTTATTGTTGATCATGGAACGTTACAGTGTTATTTAATTATAATGTTACCCTGGTTTGAGAGTCTTCGGGGTGTGTTGACTTACAGTAGTTTAAGCTGTCCTTGATTGCATTGCACATTACATGGTTGTGCTCTGCGAAAAACAGGTTGATCATGCATCGTTACAGTTTTTACGCTGGTTTGACAGTCTGGGGTGTGTTTTGACTTACAGTAGTTAATAAGCTGCCATTACTTGTAGACGCATGGTACATTAGGCTACATGGTTGTGCTCTGTGAAAAACAGGTTACAAGTTTATTGTTAATCATGTAACGTTACATTTTTATTTAACATTAGTTAGCATTACACTGGGTTTGAGAGTCTGCGGGGTGTGTTGACTTACAGTAGTTTAAGCTGTCATTGATTGCATTTCACATTTCATGGTTGTGCTCTGTCAAAAACATGTTACAGGTTTATTGTTAATCATGTAACGTTACATTTTTATTTAACATTGGTTAACATTACACGGTTTGAGAGTCTGCGGGGTGTGTTGACTGACAGTAGTTTAAGCTGTCATTGATTGCATTGCACATTTCATGGTTGTGCTCTGTCAAAAACAGGTTACAACATGTAACGTTACATTTTTATTTAACATTGCACTGGGTTTGACAGTCTGCGGGGTGTGTTGACTTACAGTAGTTTAAGCTGTCATTGATTGCATTGCACATTACATGGTTGTGCTCTGTAAGTGAAAAACGGCTTACAGTTACAGAATTCCTTGTAGCTATGCAGTGTTATAAGCAGCCTGGATTGAACGCAGCAGCTGATACAACATTCATTATAACCCAAGTGACTTGAGAGTTGACATGGACTCTAGCTCAGAGACTTGAGACTTGACTGGTTTCCATACTTATGACATGCTCAGTTTAAATACCTCCAAACTTTGTGGTGCTCACCTCATTACTGATGCTAAGCTATGATTGGATTATCACTGTTCAGGGAGGGGTTTAACATATCTCTTCTTCCAGACTCCAGTGTAAAGTTCAATGTAGATTTATTGTTGTTTTACCTATACTGTAACTTACCTGACCTTCATACCATACAATAGATCTCATTTGGTTAATTGTATTATATATATACTTATGACATGCTATTATTTAAATGATAGGATAATTTTTTATGTTACATGTTGAACCATGTCATTAAACACATTACAGGGTTTGAACCTGCGCGGGGAAACCCCATTGGATTTCGAGTCCAACGCCTTAACCACTCGGCCATCACAGCCACCAATATTAGGTTAAACTTCAGACTGCAGGCCAAAGTGACCCATATTCGACTTTTTTGCAGATTATACTCGCCCGTTTGAGTCCAGCCCAAAGGTGCCATCGAGCAAGAGCTGCACAATGGCTGCCCACGGCTCCTAGTTAGGATCGGTTATATCCCGTGTACTGTGTAAAAATGTGTGATAATAACTCAACTTTATGCTAACTATTGGCCTTGGAAGTAACAGTAGGTTACTTTCGCAGGTTGCTAGTTAGCTGGACATGCTAAAGTTAGCAGCAGATAAACATGCAGTTTAATCCATTCCTTAGACTTCTGATCTTGTGTTTTTGGTTTTGGAACGACCAAAGAAGTCACTACCCTCCAAACTCTTTGTATGTACTTTGTGGGAACATCTCCGTACTCACCTCGTTACTGATGCTAAGCTATGATTGGACTATCACTGTTCAGGGAGGGGTTTAACAAACGGTCTGTTCTCCCTGTTTTCAAATTAGTGTCGTGCAGTTGTGTCAGCTCTTCTTCCAGACTCGCTGCTGTTTGCCTCGTAAAGTTCAATTTAGTTTGGATTGCACATTACATGGTTGTGCTCGTTACATTTCTATTTAACATTACTTAACATTACACTGGGTTTGAGAGTCTTCGGGGTGTGTTGACTGACAGTAGTTTAAGCTGTCATTGATTGCATTGCACATTACATGGTTGTGCTCTGTCAAAAACATGTTACAGGTTTATTGTTAATCATGTAACGTTACATTTTATTTAACATTGGTTAACATTACACGGTTTGAGAGTCTGCGGGGTGTGTTGACTGACAGTAGTTTAAGCTGTCATTGATTGCATTGCACATTTCATGGTTGTGCTCTGTCAAAAACAGGTTACAACATGTAACGTTACATTTTTATTTAACATTGCACTGGGTTTGACAGTCTGCGGGTGTGTTGACTTACAGTAGTTTAAGCTGTCATTGATTGCATTGCACATTACATGGTTGTGCTCTGTAAGTGAAAAACGGCTTACAGTTACAGAATTCCTTGTAGCTATGCAGTGTTATAAGCAGCCTGGATTGAACGCAGCAGCTGATACAACATTCATTATAACCCAAGTGACTTGAGAGTTGACATGGACTCTAGCTCAGAGACTTGAGACTTGACTGGTTTCCATACTTATGACATGCTCAGTTTAAATACCTCCAAACTTTGTGGTGCTCACCTCGTTACTGATGCTAAGCTATGATTGGATTATCACTGTTCAGGGAGGGGTTTAACATATCTCTTCTTCCAGACTCCAGTGTAAAGTTCAATGTAGATTTATTGTTGTTTTACCTATACTGTAACTTACCTGACCTTCATACCATACAATAGATCTCATTTGGTTAATTGTATTATATATATATACTTATGACATGCTAAGTAGCATATTATTTAAATGATAGGATAATTTTTTATGTTACATGTTGAACCATGTCATTAAACACATTACAGGGTTTGAACCTGCGCGGGGAAACCCCATTGGATTTCGAGTCCAACGCCTTAACCACTCGGCCATCACAGCCACCAATATTAGGTTAAACTTCAGACTGCAGGCCAAAGTGACCCATATTCGACTTTTTTGCAGATTATACTCGCCCGTTTGAGTCCAGCCCAAAGGTGCCATCGAGCAAGAGCTGCACATGGCTGCCCACGGCTCCTAGTTAGGATCGGTTATATCCCGTGTACTGTGTAAAAATGTGTGATAATAACTCAACTTTATGCTAACTATTGGCCTTGGAAGTAACAGTAGGTTACTTTCGCAGGTTGCTAGTTAGCTGGACATGCTAAAGTTAGCAGCAGATAAACATGCAGTTTAATCCATTCCTTAGACTTCTGATCTTGTGTTTTTGGTTTTGGAACGACCAAAGAAGTCACTACCCTCCAAACTCTTTGTATGTACTTTGTGGGAACATCTCCGTACTCACCTCGTTACTGATGCTAAGCTATGATTGGACTATCACTGTTCAGGGAGGGGTTTAACAAACGGTCTGTTCTCCCTGTTTTCAAATTAGTGTCGTGCAGTTGTGTCAGCTCTTCTTCCAGACTCGCTGCTGTTTGCCTCGTAAAGTTCAATTTAGTTTGGATTGCACATTACATGGTTGTGCTCGTTACATTTCTATTTAACATTACTTAACATTACACTGGGTTTGAGAGTCTTCGGGGTGTGTTGACTGACAGTAGTTTAAGCTGTCATTGATTGCATTGCACATTACATGGTTGTGCTCGTTACATTTTATTTAACATTAGTTAACATTACACTGGGTTTGAGAGTCTTCGGGTGTGTTTTGACTTACAGTAGTTAATAAGCTGCCATTACTTGTAGACGCATGGTACATTAGGCTACATGGTTGTGCTCTGTGAAAAACAGGTTACAAGTTTATTGTTAATCATGTAACGTTACATTTTTATTTAACATTAGTTAGCATTACACTGGGTTTGAGAGTCTGCGGGGTGTGTTGACTTACAGTAGTTTAAGCTGTCATTGATTGCATTTCACATTTCATGGTTGTGCTCTGTCAAAAACATGTTACAGGTTTATTGTTAATCATGTAACGTTACATTTTTATTTAACATTGGTTAACATTACACGGTTTGAGAGTCTGCGGGGTGTGTTGACTGACAGTAGTTTAAGCTGTCATTGATTGCATTGCACATTTCATGGTTGTGCTCTGTCAAAAACAGGTTACAACATGTAACGTTACATTTTTATTTAACATTGCACTGGGTTTGACAGTCTGCGGGGTGTGTTGACTTACAGTAGTTTAAGCTGTCATTGATTGCATTGCACATTACATGGTTGTGCTCTGTAAGTGAAAAACGGCTTACAGTTACAGAATTCCTTGTAGCTATGCAGTGTTATAAGCAGCCTGGATTGAACGCAGCAGCTGATACAACATTCATTATAACCCAAGTGACTTGAGAGTTGACATGGACTCTAGCTCAGAGACTTGAGACTTGACTGGTTTCCATACTTATGACATGCTCAGTTTAAATACCTCCAAACTTTGTGGTGCTCACCTCATTACTGATGCTAAGCTATGATTGGATTATCACTGTTCAGGGAGGGGTTTAACATATCTCTTCTTCCAGACTCCAGTGTAAAGTTCAATGTAGATTTATTGTTGTTTTACCTATACTGTAACTTACCTGACCTTCATACCATACAATAGATCTCATTTGGTTAATTGTATTATATATATACTTATGACATGCTAAGTAGCATATTATTTAAATGATAGGATAATTTTTTATGTTACATGTTGAACCATGTCATTAAACACATTACAGGGTTTGAACCTGCGCGGGGAAACCCCATTGGATTTCGAGTCCAACGCCTTAACCACTCGGCCATCACAGCCACCAATATTAGGTTAAACTTCAGACTGCAGGCCAAAGTGACCCATATTCGACTTTTTTGCAGATTATACTCGCCCGTTTGAGTCCAGCCCAAAGGTGCCATCGAGCAAGAGCTGCACAATGGCTGCCCACGGCTCCTAGTTAGGATCGGTTATATCCCGTGTACTGTGTAAAAATGTGTGATAATAACTCAACTTTATGCTAACTATTGGCCTTGGAAGTAACAGTAGGTTACTTTCGCAGGTTGCTAGTTAGCTGGACATGCTAAAGTTAGCAGCAGATAAACATGCAGTTTAATCCATTCCTTAGACTTCTGATCTTGTGTTTTTGGTTTTGGAACGACCAAAGAAGTCACTACCCTCCAAACTCTTTGTATGTACTTTGTGGGAACATCTCCGTACTCACCTCGTTACTGATGCTAAGCTATGATTGGACTATCACTGTTCAGGGAGGGGTTTAACAAACGGTCTGTTCTCCCTGTTTTCAAATTAGTGTCGTGCAGTTGTGTCAGCTCTTCTTCCAGACTCGCTGCTGTTTGCCTCGTAAAGTTCAATTTAGTTTGGATTGCACATTACATGGTTGTGCTCGTTACATTTCTATTTAACATTACTTAACATTACACTGGGTTTGAGAGTCTTCGGGGTGTGTTGACTGACAGTAGTTTAAGCTGTCATTGATTGCATTGCACATTACATGGTTGTGCTCTGTAAGTGAAAAACGGCTTACAGTTACAGAATTCCTTGTAGCTATGCAGTGTTATAAGCAGCCTGGATTGAACGCAGCAGCTGATACAACATTCATTATAACCCAAGTGACTTGAGAGTTGACATGGACTCTAGCTCAGAGACTTGAGACTTGACTGGTTTCCATACTTATGACATGCTCAGTTTAAATACCTCCAAACTTTGTGGTGCTCACCTCGTTACTGATGCTAAGCTATGATTGGATTATCACTGTTCAGGGAGGGGTTTAACATATCTCTTCTTCCAGACTCCAGTGTAAAGTTCAATGTAGATTTATTGTTGTTTTACCTATACTGTAACTTACCTGACCTTCATACCATACAATAGATCTCATTTGGTTAATTGTATTATATATATACTTATGACATGCTAAGTAGCATATTATTTAAATGATAGGATAATTTTTTATGTTACATGTTGAACCATGTCATTAAACACATTACAGGGTTTGAACCTGCGCGGGGAAACCCCATTGGATTTCGAGTCCAACGCCTTAACCACTCGGCCATCACAGCCACCAATATTAGGTTAAACTTCAGACTGCAGGCCAAAGTGACCCATATTCGACTTTTTTGCAGATTATACTCGCCCGTTTGAGTCCAGCCCAAAGGTGCCATCGAGCAAGAGCTGCACAATGGCTGCCCACGGCTCCTAGTTAGGATCGGTTATATCCCGTGTACTGTGTAAAAATGTGTGATAATAACTCAACTTTATGCTAACTATTGGCCTTGGAAGTAACAGTAGGTTACTTTCGCAGGTTGCTAGTTAGCTGGACATGCTAAAGTTAGCAGCAGATAAACATGCAGTTTAATCCATTCCTTAGACTTCTGATCTTGTGTTTTTGGTTTTGGAACGACCAAAGAAGTCACTACCCTCCAAACTCTTTGTATGTACTTTGTGGGAACATCTCCGTACTCACCTCGTTACTGATGCTAAGCTATGATTGGACTATCACTGTTCAGGGAGGGGTTTAACAAACGGTCTGTTCTCCCTGTTTTCAAATTAGTGTCGTGCAGTTGTGTCAGCTCTTCTTCCAGACTCGCTGCTGTTTGCCTCGTAAAGTTCAATTTAGTTTGGATTGCACATTACATGGTTGTGCTCGTTACATTTCTATTTAACATTACTTAACATTACACTGGGTTTGAGAGTCTTCGGGGTGTGTTGACTGACAGTAGTTTAAGCTGTCATTGATTGCATTGCACATTACATGGTTGTGCTCTGTCAAAAACATGTTACAGGTTTATTGTTAATCATGTAACGTTACATTTTTATTTAACATTGGTTAACATTACACGGTTTGAGAGTCTGCGGGGTGTGTTGACTGACAGTAGTTTAAGCTGTCATTGATTGCATTGCACATTTCATGGTTGTGCTCTGTCAAAAACAGGTTACAACATGTAACGTTACATTTTTATTTAACATTGCACTGGGTTTGACAGTCTGCGGGGTGTGTTGACTTACAGTAGTTTAAGCTGTCATTGATTGCATTGCACATTACATGGTTGTGCTCTGTAAGTGAAAAACGGCTTACAGTTACAGAATTCCTTGTAGCTATGCAGTGTTATAAGCAGCCTGGATTGAACGCAGCAGCTGATACAACATTCATTATAACCCAAGTGACTTGAGAGTTGACATGGACTCTAGCTCAGAGACTTGAGACTTGACTGGTTTCCATACTTATGACATGCTCAGTTTAAATACCTCCAAACTTTGTGGTGCTCACCTCGTTACTGATGCTAAGCTATGATTGGATTATCACTGTTCAGGGAGGGGTTTAACATATCTCTTCTTCCAGACTCCAGTGTAAAGTTCAATGTAGATTTATTGTTGTTTTACCTATACTGTAACTTACCTGACCTTCATACCATACAATAGATCTCATTTGGTTAATTGTATTATATATATATACTTATGACATGCTAAGTAGCATATTATTTAAATGATAGGATAATTTTTTATGTTACATGTTGAACCATGTCATTAAACACATTACAGGGTTTGAACCTGCGCGGGAAACCCCATTGGATTTCGAGTCCAACGCCTTAACCACTCGGCCATCACAGCCACCAATATTAGGTTAAACTTCAGACTGCAGGCCAAAGTGACCCATATTCGACTTTTTTGCAGATTATACTCGCCCGTTTGAGTCCAGCCCAAAGGTGCCATCGAGCAAGAGCTGCACAATGGCTGCCCACGGCTCCTAGTTAGGATCGGTTATATCCCGTGTACTGTGTAAAATGTGTGATAATAACTCAACTTTATGCTAACTATTGGCCTTGGAAGTAACAGTAGGTTACTTTCGCAGGTTGCTAGTTAGCTGGACATGCTAAAGTTAGCAGCAGATAAACATGCAGTTTAATCCATTCCTTAGACTTCTGATCTTGTGTTTTTGGTTTTGGAACGACCAAAGAAGTCACTACCCTCCAAACTCTTTGTATGTACTTTGTGGGAACATCTCCGTACTCACCTCGTTACTGATGCTAAGCTATGATTGGACTATCACTGTTCAGGGAGGGGTTTAACAAACGGTCTGTTCTCCCTGTTTTCAAATTAGTGTCGTGCAGTTGTGTCAGCTCTTCTTCCAGACTCGCTGCTGTTTGCCTCGTAAAGTTCAATTTAGTTTGGATTGCACATTACATGGTTGTGCTCGTTACATTTCTATTTAACATTACTTAACATTACACTGGGTTTGAGAGTCTTCGGGGTGTGTTGACTGACAGTAGTTTAAGCTGTCATTGATTGCATTGCACATTACATGGTTGTGCTCTGTCAAAAACATGTTACAGGTTTATTGTTAATCATGTAACGTTACATTTTTATTTAACATTGGTTAACATTACACGGTTTGAGAGTCTGCGGGGTGTGTTGACTGACAGTAGTTTAAGCTGTCATTGATTGCATTGCACATTTCATGGTTGTGCTCTGTCAAAAACAGGTTACAACATGTAACGTTACATTTTTATTTAACATTGCACTGGGTTTGACAGTCTGCGGGGTGTGTTGACTTACAGTAGTTTAAGCTGTCATTGATTGCATTGCACATTACATGGTTGTGCTCGTTACATTTTTATTTAACATTACTTAACATTACACTGGGTTTGAGAGTCTGCGGGGTGTGTTGACTGACAGTAGGTTAAGCTGTCATTGATTGCATTTCACATTTCATGGTTGTGCTCTGTCAAAAACATGTTACAGGTTTATTGTTAATCATGTAACGTTACATTTTTATTTAACATTGGTTAACATTACACGGTTTGAGAGTCTGCGGGGTGTGTTGACTGACAGTAGTTTAAGCTGTCATTGATTGCATTGCACATTTCATGGTTGTGCTCTGTCAAAAACAGGTTACAACATGTAACGTTACATTTTTATTTAACATTGCACTGGGTTTGACAGTCTTCAGGGTGTGTTGACTGACAGTAGTTTAAGCTGTCATTGATTGCATTGCACATTACATGGTTGTGCTCTGTAAGTGAAAAACGGCTTACAGTTACAGAATTCCTTGTAGCTATGCAGTGTTATAAGCAGCCTGGATTGAACGCAGCAGCTGATACAACATTCATTATAACCCAAGTGACTTGAGAGTTGACATGGACTCTAGCTCAGAGACTTGAGACTTGACTGGTTTCCATACTTATGACATGCTCAGTTTAAATACCTCCAAACTTTGTGGGAACATCTCCGTACTCACCTCGTTACTGATGCTAAGCTATGATTGGATTATCACTGTTCAGGGAGGGGTTTAACAAACCGTTCGAGTTCAATGATGCCAAGTTAGGCAGCTCTATACTTTTGGTTAGGCAACACCATCAACATTTCATGGTTGTGTTCTGTGAAAAACATGTTACAGGTTTATTGTTAATCATGTAACATAACGGGTTTGAGAGTCTGCGGGGTGTGTTGACTGACAGTAGTTTAAGCTGTCATTGATTGCTTTTCACATTTCATAGCGAAAATGGCGTCCAAACGTGGCTGTGATGGCCGAGTGGTTAAGGCGTTGGACTTGAAATCCAATGGGGGTTCCCCGCGCAGGTTCGAACCCTGCTCACAGCGTCCTTTATGATGACACAGTCTAATATTTGAAAATGTTCCGGAGGCTATGGTCGCTGGTTTGAGGCCAGCACGGACTGAACACATTGCTGAAGGTGCCCTTGAGCAAGACCCTGAACCAGAGAACCAAACGCCGACTGCAAACAGGTTACAGCTTTATTGTTGATCATGGAACGTTACAGTGTTATTTAATTATAATGTTACCCTGCTTTGAGAGTCTTCGGGGTGTGTTGACTTACAGTAGTTTAAGCTGTCCTTGATTGCATTGCACATTACATGGTTGTGCTCTGCGAAAAACAGGTTGATCATGCATCGTTACAGTTTTTACGCTGGTTTGACAGTCTGGGGTGTGTTTTACTTACAGTAGTTAATAAGCTGCCATTACTTGTAGACGCATGGTACATTAGGCTACATGGTTGTGCTCTGTGAAAAACAGGTTACAAGTTTATTGTTAATCATGTAACGTTACATTTTTATTTAACATTAGTTAGCATTACACTGGGTTTGAGAGTCTGGGGAATCTGTTGACTTACAGTAGTTTAAGCTGTCATTGATTGCATTGCACATTACATGGTTGTGCTCGTTACATTCTTATTTAACATTAGTTAACATTACACGGTTTGAGAGTCTGCGGGGTGTGTTGACTGACAGTAGGCTAGTTAATAAGCTGTCATTGATTGCATTGCACATTACATGGTTGTGCTCGTTACATTCTTATTTAACATTACTTAACATTACACTGGGTTTGAGAGTCTGCGGGGTGTGTTGACTGACAGTAGGTTAAGCTGTCATTGATTGCATTTCACATTTCATGGTTGTGCTCTGTGAAAAACAGGTTACAACATGTAACGTTACATTTTTATTTAACATTGCACTGGGTTTAAGAGTCTTCGGGGTGTGTTGACTGACAGTAGTTTAAGCTGTCATTGATTGCATTGCACATTACATGGTTGTGCTCTGTAAGTGAAAAACGGCTTACAGTTACAGAATTCCTTGTAGCTATGCAGTGTTATAAGCAGCCTGGATTGAACGCAGCAGCTGAGTTGACATGGACTCTAGCTCAGAGACTTGAGACTTGACTGGTTTCCATACTTATGACATGCTCAGTTTAAATACCTCCAAACTTTGTGGTGCTCACCTCGTTACTGATGCTAAGCTATGATTGGATTATCACTGTTCAGGGAGGGGTTTAACATATCTCTTCTTCCAGACTCCAGTGTAAAGTTCAATGTAGATTTATTGTTGTTTTACCTATACTGTAACTTACCTGACCTTCATACCATACAATAGATCTCATTTGGTTAATTGTATTATATATATATACTTATGACATGCTAAGTAGCATATTATTTAAATGATAGGATAGTTTTTTATGTTACATGTTGAACCATGTCATTAAACACATTACAGGACCGCTGTGAGCAGGGTTTGAACCTGCGCTGGGAAACCCCATTGGATTTCGAGTCCAACGCCTTAACCACTCGGCCATCACAGCCACCAATATTAGGTTAAACTTCAGACTGCAGGCCAAAGTGACCCATATTCGACTTTTTTGCAGATTATACTCGCCCGTTTGAGTCCAGCCCAAAGGTGCCATTGAGCAAGAGCTGCACAATGGCTGCCCACGGCTCCTAGTTAGGATCGGTTATATCCCGTGTACTGTGTAAAAATGTGTGATAATAACTCAACTTTATGCTAACTATTGGCCTTGGAAGTAACAGTAGGTTACTTTCGCAGGTTGTAAGCTAGTTAGCTGGACATGCTAAAGTTAGCAGCAGATAAACATGCAGTTTAATCCATTCCTTAGACTTCTGATCTTGTGTTTTTGGTTTTGGAACGACCAAAGAAGTCACTACCCTCCAAACTCTTTGTATGTACTTTGTGGGAACATCTCCGTACTCACCTCGTTACTGATGCTAAGCTATGATTGGACTATCACTGTTCAGGGAGGGGTTTAACAAACGGTCTGTTCTCCCTGTTTTCAAATTAGTGTCGTGCAGTTGTGTCAGCTCTTCTTCCAGACTCGCTGCTGTTTGCCTCGTAAAGTTCAATTTAGTTTGGATTGCACATTACATGGTTGTGCTCGTTACATTTCTATTTAACATTACTTAACATTACACTGGGTTTGAGAGTCTTCGGGGTGTGTTGACTGACAGTAGTTTAAGCTGTCATTGAT
This sequence comes from Micropterus salmoides, assembly GCF_014851395.1. Taxonomy (NCBI): domain Eukaryota; kingdom Metazoa; phylum Chordata; class Actinopteri; order Centrarchiformes; family Centrarchidae; genus Micropterus; species Micropterus salmoides. Next base: position 34,105,990 of record NW_024040041.1, on the reverse strand, counting down.
TGCATTGCACATTACATGGTTGTGCTCGTTACATTTTTATTTAACATTAGTTAACATTATTGTTGTTTTTGGTTTTGGAACGACCAAAGAAGTCACTACCCTCCAAACTCTTTGTATGTACTTTGTGGGAACATCTCCGTACTCACCTCGTTACTGATGCTAAGCTATGATTGGACTATCACTGTTCAGGGAGGGGTTTAACAAACGGTCTGTTCTCCCTGTTTTCAAATTAGTGTCGTGCAGTTGTGTCAGCTCTTCTTCCAGACTCGCTGCTGTTTGCCTCGTAAAGTTCAATTTAGTTTGGATTGCACATTACATGGTTGTGCTCGTTACATTTCTATTTAACATTACTTAACATTACACTGGGTTTGAGAGTCTTCGGGGTGTGTTGACTGACAGTAGTTTAAGCTGTCATTGATTGCATTGCACATTACATGGTTGAGCTCTGTAAGTGAAAAACGGCTTAAAGTTACAGAATTCCTTGTAGCTATGCAGTGTTATAAGCAGCCTGGATTGAACGCAGCAGCTGATACAACATTCATTATAACCCAAGTGACTTGAGAGTTGACATGGACTCTAGCTCAGAGACTTGAGACTTGACTGGTTTCCATACTTATGACATGCTCAGTTTAAATACCTCCAAACTTTGTGGGAACATCTCCGTACTCACCTCGTTACTGATGCTAAGCTATGATTGGATTATCACTGTTCAGGGAGGGGTTTAACAAACCGTTCGAGTTCAATGATGCCAAGTTAGGCAGCTCTATACTTTTGGTTAGGCAACACCATCAACATTTCATGGTTGTGTTCTGTGAAAAACATGTTACAGGTTTATTGTTAATCATGTAACATAACGGGTTTGAGAGTCTGCGGGGTGTGTTGACTGACAGTAGTTTAAGCTGTCATTGATTGCATTTCACAATTCATAGCGAAAATGGCATCCGAACGTGGCTGTGATGGCCGAGTGGTTAAGGCGTTGGACTTGAAATCCAATGGGGGTTCCCCGCGCAGGTTCGAACCCTGCTCACAGCGTCCTTTATGATGACACAGTCTAATATTTGAAAATGTTCCGGAGGCTATGGTCGCTGGTTTGAGGCCAGCACGGACTGAACACATTGCTGAAGGTGCCCTTGAGCAAGACCCTGAACCAGAGAACCAAACGCCGACTGCAAACAGGTTACAGGTTTATTGTTGATCATGGAACGTTACAGTGTTATTTAATTATAATGTTACCCTGGTTTGAGAGTCTTCGGGGTGTGTTGACTTACAGTAGTTTAAGCTGTCCTTGATTGCATTGCACATTACATGGTTGTGCTCTGCGAAAAACAGGTTGATCATGCATCGTTACAGTTTTTACGCTGGTTTGACAGTCTGGGGTGTGTTTTGACTTACAGTAGTTAATAAGCTGCCATTACTTGTAGACGCATGGTACATTAGGCTACATGGTTGTGCTCTGTGAAAAACAGGTTACAAGTTTATTGTTAATCATGTAACGTTACATTTTTATTTAACATTAGTTAGCATTACACTGGGTTTGAGAGTCTGGGGAATCTGTTGACTTACAGTAGTTTAAGCTGTCATTGATTGCATTGCACATTACATGGTTGTGCTCGTTACATTCTTATTTAACATTAGTTAACATTACACGGTTTGAGAGTCTGCGGGGTGTGTTGACTGACAGTAGGCTAGTTAATAAGCTGTCATTGATTGCATTGCACATTACATGGTTGTGCTCGTTACATTCTTATTTAACATTACTTAACATTACACTGGGTTTGAGAGTCTGCGGGGTGTGTTGACTGACAGTAGGTTAAGCTGTCATTGATTGCATTTCACATTTCATGGTTGTGCTCTGTCAAAAACATGTTACAGGTTTATTGTTAATCATGTAACGTTACATTTTTATTTAACATTGGTTAACATTACACGGTTTGAGAGTCTGCGGGGTGTGTTGACTGACAGTAGTTTAAGCTGTCATTGATTGCATTGCACATTTCATGGTTGTGCTCTGTCAAAAACATGTTACAACATGTAACGTTACATTTTTATTTAACATTGCACTGGGTTTAAGAGTCTTCGGGGTGTGTTGACTTACAGTAGTTTATGCTGTCCTTGATTGCATTGCACATTACATGGTTGTGCTCTGTAAGTGAAAAACGGCTTAAAGTTACAGAATTCCTTGTAGCTATGCAGTGTTATAAGCAGCCTGGATTGAACGCAGCAGCTGATACAACATTCATTATAACCCAAGTGACTTGAGAGATGACATGGACTCTAGCTCAGAGACTTGAGACTTGACTGGTTTCCATACTTATGACATGCACTTATGACGGTTTGAGAGTCTGCAGGGTGTGTTGACTTACAGTAGTTTATGCTGTCCTTGATTGAATTGCACATTACATGGTTGTGCTCGTTACATTTTTATTTAACATTACTTAACATTACACTGGGTTTGAGAGTCTTCGGGGTGTGTTGACTGACAGTAGTTTAAGCTGTAATTGATTGCATTGCACATTACATGGTTGTGCTCGTTACATTTTTATTTAACATTAGTTAACATTGCACTGGGTTTGAGAGTCTTCGGGGTGTGTTGACTTACAGTAGGCTAGTTAATAAGCTGTCATTGATTGCATTGCACATTACATGGTTGTGCTCTGTAATTGAAAAACGGCTCACAGTTACAGAATTCCTTGTAGCTATGCAGTGTTATAAGCAGCCTGGATTGAACGCAGCAGCTGATACAACATTCATTATAACCCAAGTGACTTGAGAGTTGACATGGACTCTAGCTCAGAGACTTGAGACTTGACTGGTTTCCATACTTATGACATGCTCAGTTTAAATACCTCCAAACTTTGTGGGAACATCTCCGTACTCACCTCACCTACATTTTTATTTAACATTAGTAAGCATTACACTGGGTTTGAGAGTCTGGGGAATCTGTTGACTTACAATAGTTTAAGCTGTCATTGATTGCATTTCACATTTCATGGTTGTGCTCTGTCAAAAACATGTTACAGGTTTATTGTTAATCATGTAACGTTACATTTTTATTTAACATTGATTAACATTACACGGTTTGAGAGTCTGCGGGGTGTGTTGACTGACAGTAGTTTAAGCTGTCATTGATTGCATTGCACATTTCATGGTTGTGCTCTGTCAAAAACAGGTTACAACATGTAACGTTACATTTTATTTAACATTGCACTGGGTTTAAGAGTCTTCGGGGTGTGTTGACTGACAGTAGTTTAAGCTGTCATTGATTGCATTGCACATTACATGGTTGTGCTCGTTACATTTTTATTTAACATTACTTAACATTACACTGGGTTTGAGAGTCTGCGGGGTGTGTTGACTGACAGTAGGTTAAGCTGTCATTGATTGCATTTCACATTTCATGGTTGTGCTCTGTCAAAAACATGTTACAGGTTTATTGTTAATCATGTAACGTTACATTTTTATTTAACATTGGTTAACATTACACGGTTTGAGAGTCTGCGGGGTGTGTTGACTGACAGTAGTTTAAGCTGTCATTGATTGCATTGCACATTTCATGGTTGTGCTCTGTCAAAAACAGGTTACAACATGTAACGTTACATTTTTATTTAACATTGCACTGGGTTTGACAGTCTTCGGGGTGTGTTGACTGACAGTAGTTTAAGCTGTCATTGATTGCATTGCACATTACATGGTTGTGCTCTGTAAGTGAAAAACGGCTTACAGTTACAGAATTCCTTGTAGCTATGCAGTGTTATAAGCAGCCTGGATTGAACGCAGCAGCTGATACAACATTCATTATAACCCAAGTGACTTGAGAGTTGACATGGACTCTAGCTCAGAGACTTGAGACTTGACTGGTTTCCATACTTATGACATGCTCAGTTTAAATACCTCCAAACTTTGTGGGAACATCTCCGTACTCACCTCGTTACTGATGCTAAGCTATGATTGGATTATCACTGTTCAGGGAGGGGTTTAACAAACCGTTCGAGTTCAATGATGCCAAGTTAGGCAGCTCTATACTTTTGGTTAGGCAACACCATCAACATTTCATGGTTGTGTTCTGTGAAAAACATGTTACAGGTTTATTGTTAATCATGTAACATAACAGGTTTGAGAGTCTGCGGGGTGTGTTGACTGACAGTAGTTTAAGCTGTCATTGATTGCTTTTCACATTTCATAGCGAAAATGGCTTCCAAACGTGGCTGTGATGGCCGAGTGGTTAAGGCGTTGGACTTGAAATCCAATGGGGGTTCCCCGCGCAGGTTCGAACCCTGCTCACAGCGTCCTTTATGATGACACAGTCTAATATTTGAAAATGTTCCGGAGGCTATGGTCGCTGGTTTGAGGCCAGCACGGACTGAACACATTGCTGAAGGTGCCCTTGAGCAAGACCCTGAACCAGAGAACCAAACGCCGACTGCAAACAGGTTACAGCTTTATTGTTGATCATGGAACGTTACAGTGTTATTTAATTATAATGTTACCCTGCTTTGAGAGTCTTCGGGGTGTGTTGACTTACAGTAGTTTAAGCTGTCCTTGATTGCATTGCACATTACATGGTTGTGCTCTGCGAAAAACAGGTTGATCATGCATCGTTACAGTTTTTACGCTGGTTTGACAGTCTGGGGTGTGTTTTGACTTACAGTAGTTAATAAGCTGCCATTACTTGTAGACGCATGGTACATTAGGCTACATGGTTGTGCTCTGTGAAAACAGGTTACAAGTTTATTGTTAATCATGTAACGTTACATTTTTATTTAACATTAGTTAGCATTACACTGGGTTTGAGAGTCTGGGGAATCTGTTGACTTACAGTAGTTTAAGCTGTCATTGATTGCATTGCACATTACATGGTTGTGCTCGTTACATTCTTATTTAACATTAGTTAACATTACACGGTTTGAGAGTCTGCGGGGTGTGTTGACTGACAGTAGGCTAGTTAATAAGCTGTCATTGATTGCATTGCACATTACATGGTTGTGCTCGTTACATTCTTATTTAACATTACTTAACATTACACTGGGTTTGAGAGTCTGCGGGGTGTGTGACTGACAGTAGGTTAAGCTGTCATTGATTGCATTTCACATTTCATGGTTGTGCTCTGTCAAAAACATGTTACAGGTTTATTGTTAATCATGTAACGTTACATTTTTATTTAACATTGGTTAACATTACACGGTTTGAGAGTCTGTGGGGTGTGTTGACTGACAGTAGTTTAAGCTGTCATTGATTGCATTGCACATTTCATGGTTGTGCTCTGTGAAAAACAGGTTACAACATGTAACGTTACATTTTTATTTAACATTGCACTGGGTTTAAGAGTCTTCGGGGTGTGTTGACTGACAGTAGTTTAAGCTGTCATTGATTGCATTGCACATTACATGGTTGTGCTCTGTAAGTGAAAAACGGCTTACAGTTACAGAATTCCTTGTAGCTATGCAGTGTTATAAGCAGCCTGGATTGAACGCAGCAGCTGAGTTGACATGGACTCTAGCTCAGAGACTTGAGACTTGACTGGTTTCCATACTTATGACATGCTCAGTTTAAATACCTCCAAACTTTGTGGTGCTCACCTCGTTACTGATGCTAAGCTATGATTGGATTATCACTGTTCAGGGAGGGGTTTAACATATCTCTTCTTCCAGACTCCAGTGTAAAGTTCAATGTAGATTTATTGTTGTTTTACCTATACTGTAACTTACCTGACCTTCATACCATACAATAGATCTCATTTGGTTAATTGTATTATATATATACTTATGACATGCTAAATAGCATATTATTTAAATGATAGGATAGTTTTTTATGTTACATGTTGAACCATGTCATTAAACACATTACAGGACCGCTGTGAGCAGGGTTTGAACCTGCGCGGGGAAACCACATTGGATTTCGAGTCCAACGCCTTAACCACTCGGCCATCACAGCCACCAATATTAGGTTAAACTTCAGACTGCAGGCCAAAGTGACCCATATTCGACTTTTTTGCAGATTATACTCGCCCGTTTGAGTCCAGCCCAAAGGTGCCATCGAGCAAGAGCTGCACAATGGCTGCCCACGGCTCCTAGTTAGGATCGGTTATATCCCGTGTACTGTGTAAAAATGTGTGATAATAACTCAACTTTATGCTAACTATTGGCCTTGGAAGTAACAGTAGGTTACTTTCGCAGGTTGTAAGCTAGTTAGCTGGACATGCTAAAGTTAGCAGCAGATAAACATGCAGTTTAATCCATTCCTTAGACTTCTGATCTTGTGTTTTTGGTTTTGGAACGACCAAAGAAGTCACTACCCTCCAAACTCTTTGTATGTACTTTGTGGGAACATCTCCGTACTCACCTCGTTACTGATGCTAAGCTATGATTGGACTATCACTGTTCAGGGAGGGGTTTAACAAACGGTCTGTTCTCCCTGTTTTCAAATTAGTGTCGTGCAGTTGTGTCAGCTCTTCTTCCAGACTCGCTGCTGTTTGCCTCGTAAAGTTCAATTTAGTTTGGATTGCACATTACATGGTTGTGCTCGTTACATTTCTATTTAACATTACTTAACATTACACTGGGTTTGAGAGTCTTCGGGGTGTGTTGACTTACAGTAGTTTAAGCTGTCCTTGATTGCATTGCACATTACATGGTTGTGCTCTGCGAAAAACAGGTTGATCATGCATCGTTACAGTTTTTACGCTGGTTTGACAGTCTGGGGTGTGTTTTGACTTACAGTAGTTAATAAGCTGCCATTACTTGTAGACGCATGGTACATTAGGCTACATGGTTGTGCTCTGTGAAAAACAGGTTACAAGTTTATTGTTAATCATGTAACGTTACATTTTTATTTAACATTAGTTAGCATTACACTGGGTTTGAGAGTCTGGGGAATCTGTTGACTTACAGTAGTTTAAGCTGTCATTGATTGCATTGCACATTACATGGTTGTGCTCGTTACATTCTTATTTAACATTAGTTAACATTACACGGTTTGAGAGTCTGCGGGGTGTGTTGACTGACAGTAGGCTAGTTAATAAGCTGTCATTGATTGCATTGCACATTACATGGTTGTGCTCGTTACATTCTTATTTAACATTACTTAACATTACACTGGGTTTGAGAGTCTGCGGGGTGTGTTGACTGACAGTAGGTTAAGCTGTCATTGATTGCATTTCACATTTCATGGTTGTGCTCTGTCAAAAACATGTTACAGGTTTATTGTTAATCATGTAACGTTACATTTTTATTTAACATTGGTTAACATTACACGGTTTGAGAGTCTGCGGGGTGTGTTGACTGACAGTAGTTTAAGCTGTCATTGATTGCATTGCACATTTCACGGTTGTGCTCTGTAAGTGAAAAACGGCTTACAGTTACAGAATTCCTTGTAGCTATGCAGTGTTATAAGCAGCCTGGATTGAACGCAGCAGCTGATACAACATTCATTATAACCCAAGTGACTTGAGAGTTGACATGGACTCTAGCTCAGAGACTTGAGACTTGACTGGTTTCCATACTTATGACATGCTCAGTTTAAATACCTCCAAACTTTGTGGTGCTCACCTCGTTACTGATGCTAAGCTATGATTGGATTATCACTGTTCAGGGAGGGGTTTAACATATCTCTTCTTCCAGACTCCAGTGTAAAGTTCAATGTAGATTTATTGTTGTTTTACCTATACTGTAACTTACCTGACCTTCATACCATAGATCTCATTTGGTTAATTGTATTATATATATACTTATGACATGCTAAGTAGCATATTATTTAAACGATAGGATAGTTTTTTATGTTACATGTTGAACCATGTCATTAAACACATTACAGGACCGCTGTGAGCAGGGTTTGAACCTGCGCGGGGAAACCCCATTGGATTAACCACTCGGCCATCACAGCCACCAATATTAGGTTAAACTTCAGACTGCAGGCCAAAGTGACCCATATTCGACTTTTTTGCAGATTATACTCGCCCGTTTGAGTCCAGCCCAAAGGTGCCATCGAGCAAGAGCTGCACAATGGCTGCCCACGGCTCCTAGTTAGGATCGGTTATATCCCGTGTACTGTGTAAAAATGTGTGATAATAACTCAACTTTATGCTAACTATTGGCCTTGGAAGTAACAGTAGGTTACTTTCGCAGGTTGTAAGCTAGTTAGCTGGACATGCTAAAGTTAGCAGCAGATAAACATGCAGTTTAATCCATTCCTTAGACTTCTGATCTTGTGTTTTTGGTTTTGGAACGACCAAAGAAGTCACTACCCTCCAAACTCTTTGTATGTACTTTGTGGGAACATCTCCGTACTCACCTCGTTACTGATGCTAAGCTATGATTGGACTATCACTGTTCAGGGAGGGGTTTAACAAACGGTCTGTTCTCCCTGTTTTCAAATTAGTGTCGTGCAGTTGTGTCAGCTCTTCTTCCAGACTCGCTGCTGTTTGCCTCGTAAAGTTCAATTTAGTTTGGATTGCACATTACATGGTTGTGCTCGTTACATTTCTATTTAACATTACTTAACATTACACTGGGTTTGAGAGTCTTCGGGGTGTGTGACTGACAGTAGTTTAAGCTGTCATTGATTGCATTGCACATTACATGGTTGTGCTCGTTACATTTTTATTTAACATTAGTTAACATTATTGTTGTTTTTGGTTTTGGAACGACCAAAGAAGTCACTACCCTCCAAACTCTTTGTATGTACTTTGTGGGAACATCTCCGTACTCACCTCGTTACTGATGCTAAGCTATGATTGGACTATCACTGTTCAGGGAGGGGTTTAACAAACGGTCTGTTCTCCCTGTTTTCAAATTAGTGTCGTGCAGTTGTGTCAGCTCTTCTTCCAGACTCGCTGCTGTTTGCCTCGTAAAGTTCAATTTAGTTTGGATTGCACATTACATGGTTGTGCTCGTTACATTTCTATTTAACATTACTTAACATTACACTGGGTTTGAGAGTCTTCGGGGTGTGTTGACTGACAGTAGTTTAAGCTGTCATTGATTGCATTGCACATTACATGGTTGTGCTCTGCGAAAAACAGGTTGATCATGCATCGTTACAGTTTTTACGCTGGTTTGACAGTCTGGGGTGTGTTTGACTTACAGTAGTTAATAAGCTGCCATTACTTGTAGACGCATGGTACATTAGGCTACATGGTTGTGCTCTGTGAAAAACAGGTTACAAGTTTATTGTTAATCATGTAACGTTACATTTTTATTTAACATTAGTTAGCATTACACTGGGTTTGAGAGTCTGGGGAATCTGTTGACTTACAGTAGTTTAAGCTGTCATTGATTGCATTGCACATTTCATGGTTGTGCTCTGTCAAAAACAGGTTACAACATGTAACGTTACATTTTTATTTAACATTGCACTGGGTTTGAGAGTCTTCGGGGTGTGTTGACTGACAGTAGTTTATGCTGTCCTTGATTGCATTGCACATTACATGGTTGTGCTCTGTAAGTGAAAAACAGCTTACAGTTACAGAATTCCTTGTAGCTATGCAGTGTTATAAGCAGCCTGGATTGAACGCAGCAGCTGATACAACATTCATTATAACCCAAGTGACTTGAGAGTTGACATGGACTCTAGCTCAGAGACTTGAGACTTGACTGGTTTCCATACTTATGACATGCTCAGTTTAAATACCTCCAAACTTTGTGGGAACATCTCCGTACTCACCTCGTTACTGATGCTAAGCTATGATTGGATTATCACTGTTCAGGGAGGGGTTTAACAAACCGTTCGAGTTCAATGATGCCAAGTTAGGCAGCTCTATACTTTTGGTTAGGCAACACCATCAACATTTCATGGTTGTGTTCTGTGAAAAACATGTTACAGGTTTATTGTTAATCATGTAACATAACGGGTTTGAGAGTCTGCGGGGTGTGTTGACTGACAGTAGTTTAAGCTGTCATTGATTGCATTGCACATTACATGGTTGTGCTCTGTAAGTGAAAAACGGCTCACAGTTACAGAATTCCTTGTAGCTATGCAGTGTTATAAGCAGCCTGGATTGAACGCAGCAGCTGATACAACATTCATTATAACCCAAGTGACTTGAGAGTTGACATGGACTCTAGCTCAGAGACTTGAGACTTGACTGGATTCCATACATATGACATGCTCAGTTTAAATACCTCCAAACTTTGTGGGAACATCTCCGTACTCACCTCGTTACTGATGCTAAGCTATGATTGGATTATCACTGTTCAGGGAGGGGTTTAACAAACCGTTCGAGTTCAATGATGCCAAGTTAGGCAGCTCTATACTTTTGGTTAGGCAACACCATCAACATTTCATGGTTGTGTTCTGTGAAAAACATGTTACAGGTTTATTGTTAATCATGTAACATAACGGGTTTGAGAGTCTGCGGGGTGTGTTGACTGACAGTAGTTTAAGCTGTCATTGATTGCATTGCACATTTCATAGCGAAAATGGCGTCCGAACGTTACATGGTTTGAGAGTCTTCGGGGTGTGTTGACTTACAGTAGGCTAGTTAATAAGCTGTCATTGATTGCATTGCACATTACATGGTTGTGCTCGTTACATTTTTATTTAACATTACTTAACATTACACTGGGTTTGAGAGTCTGTGGGGTGTGTTGACTGACAGTAGTTTAAGCTGTCATTGATTGCATTTCACATTTCATGGTTGTGCTCTGTCAAAAACATGTTACAGGTTTATTGTTAATCATGTAACGTTACATTTTTATTTAACATTGGTTAACATTACACGGTTTGAGAGTCTGTGGGGTGTGTTGACTGACAGTAGTTTAATGTGTCATTGATTGCATTGCACATTTCATGGTTGTGCTCTGTGAAAAACAGGTTACAACATGTAACGTTACATTTTTATTTAACATTGCACTGGGTTTAAGAGTCTTCGGGGTGTGTTGACTTACAGTAGTTTATGCTGTCCTTGATTGCATTGCACATTACATGGTTGTGCTCTGTAAGTGAAAAACGGCTTACAGTTACAGATTTCCTTGTAGCTATGCAATGTTATAAGCAGCCTGGATTGAACGCAGCAGCTGATACAACATTCATTATAACCCAAGTGACTTGAGAGTTGACATGGACTCTAGCTCAGAGACTTGAGACTTGACTGGTTTCCATACTTATGACATGCTCAGTTTAAATACCTCCAAACTTTGTGGTGCTCACCTCGTTACTGATGCTAAGCTATGATTGGATTATCACTGTTCAGGGAGGGGTTTAACATATCTCTTCTTCCAGACTCCAGTGTAAAGTTCAATGTAGATTTATTGTTGTTTTACCTATACTGTAACTTACCTGACCTTCATACCATACAATAGATCTCATTTGGTTAATTGTATTATATATACTTATGACATGCTAAATAGCATATTATTTAAACGATAGGATAGTTTTTTATGTTACATGTTGAACCATGTCATTAAACACATTACAGGACCGCTGTGAGCAGGGTTTGAACCTGCGCGGGGAAACCCCATTGGATTTCGAGTCCAACGCCTTAAACACTCGGCCATCACAGCCACCAATATTAGGTTAAACTTCAGACTGCAGGCCAAAGTGACCCATATTCGACTTTTTGCAGATTATACTCGCCCGTATGAGTCCAGCCCAAAGGTGCCATTGAGCAAGAGCTGCACAATGGCTGCCCACGGCTCCTAGTTAGGATCGGTTATATCCCGTGTACTGTGTAAAAATGTGTGATAATAACTCAACTTTATGCTAACTATTGGCCTTGGAAGTAACAGTAGGTTACTTTCGCAGGTTGTAAGCTAGTTAGCTGGACATGCTAAAGTTAGCAGCAGATAAACATGCAGTTTAATCCATTCCTTAGACTTCTGATCTTGTGTTTTTGGTTTTGGAACGACCAAAGAAGTCACTACCCTCCAAACTCTTTGTATGTACTTTGTGGGAACATCTCCGTACTCACCTCGTTACTGATGCTAAGCTATGATTGGACTATCACTGTTCAGGGAGGGGTTTAACAAACGGTCTGTTCTCCATGTTTTCAAATTAGTGTCGTGCAGTTGTGTCAGCTCTTCTTCCAGACTCGCTGCTGTTTGCCTCGTAAAGTTCAATTTAGTTTGGATTGCACATTACATGGTTGTGCTCGTTACATTTCTATTTAACATTACTTAACATTACACTGGGTTTGAGAGTCTTCGGGGTGTGTTGACTGACAGTAGTTTAAGCTGTCATTGATTGCATTGCACATTACATGGTTGTGCTCGTTACATTTTTATTTAACATTACACTGGGTTTGAGAGTCTTCGGGGTGTGTTGACTGACAGTAGTTTAAGCTGTCATTGATTGCATTGCACATTACATGGTTGTGCTCTGTAATTGAAAAACGGCTCACAGTTACAGAATTCCTTGTAGCTATGCAGTGTTATAAGCAGCCTGGATTGAACGCAGCAGCTGATACAACATTCATTATAACCCAAGTGACTTGAGAGTTGACATGGACTCTAGCTCAGAGACTTGAGACTTGACTGGTTTCCATACTTATGACATGCTCAGTTTAAATACCTCCAAACTTTGTGGTGCTCACCTCGTTACTGATGCTAAGCTATGATTGGATTATCACTGTTCAGGGAGGGGTTTAACATATCTCTTCTTCCAGACTCCAGTGTAAAGTTCAATGTAGATTTATTGTTGTTTTACCTATACTGTAACTTACCTGACCTTCATACCATACAATAGATCTCATTTGGTTAATTGTATTATATATACTTATGACATGCTAAATAGCATATTATTTAAACGATAGGATAGTTTTTTATGTTACATGTTGAACCATGTCATTAAACACATTACAGGACCGCTGTGAGCAGGGTTTGAACCTGCGCGGGGAAACCCCATTGGATTTCGAGTCCAACGCCTTAAACACTCGGCCATCACAGCCACCAATATTAGGTTAAACTTCAGACTGCAGGCCAAAGTGACCCATATTCGACTTTTTTGCAGATTATACTCGCCCGTATGAGTCCAGCCCAAAGGTGCCATTGAGCAAGAGCTGCACAATGGCTGCCCACGGCTCCTAGTTAGGATCGGTTATATCCCGTGTACTGTGTAAAAATGTGTGATAATAACTCAACTTTATGCTAACTATTGGCCTTGGAAGTAACAGTAGGTTACTTTCGCAGGTTGTAAGCTAGTTAGCTGGACATGCTAAAGTTAGCAGCAGATAAACATGCAGTTTAATCCATTCCTTAGACTTCTGATCTTGTGTTTTTGGTTTTGGAACGACCAAAGAAGTCACTACCCTCCAAACTCTTTGTATGTACTTTGTGGGAACATCTCCGTACTCACCTCGTTACTGATGCTAAGCTATGATTGGACTATCACTGTTCAGGGAGGGGTTTAACAAACGGTCTGTTCTCCATGTTTTCAAATTAGTGTCGTGCAGTTGTGTCAGCTCTTCTTCCAGACTCGCTGCTGTTTGCCTCGTAAAGTTCAATTTAGTTTGGATTGCACATTACATGGTTGTGCTCGTTACATTTCTATTTAACATTACTTAACATTACACTGGGTTTGAGAGTCTTCGGGGTGTGTTGACTGACAGTAGTTTAAGCTGTCATTGATTGCATTGCACATTACATGGTTGAGCTCTGTAAGTGAAAAACGGCTTAAAGTTACAGAATTCCTTGTAGCTATGCAGTGTTATAAGCAGCCTGGATTGAACGCAGCAGCTGATACAACATTCATTATAACCCAAGTGACTTGAGAGTTGACATGGACTCTAGCTCAGAGACTTGAGACTTGACTGGTTTCCATACTTATGACATGCTCAGTTTAAATACCTCCAAACTTTGTGGGAACATCTCCGTACTCACCTCGTTACTGATGCTAAGCTATGATTGGATTATCACTGTTCAGGGAGGGGTTTAACAAACCGTTCGAGTTCAATGATGCCAAGTTAGGCAGCTCTATACTTTTGGTTAGGCAACACCATCAACATTTCATGGTTGTGTTCTGTGAAAAACATGTTACAGGTTTATTGTTAATCATGTAACATAACGGGTTTGAGAGTCTGCGGGGTGTGTTGACTGACAGTAGTTTAAGCTGTCATTGATTGCATTTCACAATTCATAGCGAAAATGGCATCCGAACGTGGCTGTGATGGCCGAGTGGTTAAGGCGTTGGACTTGAAATCCAATGGGGGTTCCCCGCGCAGGTTCGAACCCTGCTCACAGCGTCCTTTATGATGACACAGTCTAATATTTGAAAATGTTCCGGAGGCTATGGTCGCTGGTTTGAGGCCAGCACGGACTGAACACATTGCTGAAGGTGCCCTTGAGCAAGACCCTGAACCAGAGAACCAAACGCCGACTGCAAACAGGTTACAGGTTTATTGTTGATCATGGAACGTTACAGTGTTATTTAATTATAATGTTACCCTGGTTTGAGAGTCTTCGGGGTGTGTTGACTTACAGTAGTTTAAGCTGTCCTTGATTGCATTGCACATTACATGGTTGTGCTCTGCGAAAAACAGGTTGATCATGCATCGTTACAGTTTTTACGCTGGTTTGACAGTCTGGGGTGTGTTTTGACTTACAGTAGTTAATAAGCTGCCATTACTTGTAGACGCATGGTACATTAGGCTACATGGTTGTGCTCTGTGAAAAACAGGTTACAAGTTTATTGTTAATCATGTAACGTTACATTTTTATTTAACATTAGTTAGCATTACACTGGGTTTGAGAGTCTGGGGAATCTGTTGACTTACAGTAGTTTAAGCTGTCATTGATTGCATTGCACATTACATGGTTGTGCTCGTTACATTCTTATTTAACATTAGTTAACATTACACGGTTTGAGAGTCTGCGGGGTGTGTTGACTGACAGTAGGCTAGTTAATAAGCTGTCATTGATTGCATTGCACATTACATGGTTGTGCTCGTTACATTCTTATTTAACATTACTTAACATTACACTGGGTTTGAGAGTCTGCGGGGTGTGTTGACTGACAGTAGGTTAAGCTGTCATTGATTGCATTGCACATTTCATGGTTGTGCTCTGTCAAAAACAGGTTACAGGTTTATTGTTAATCATGTAACGTTACATTTTTATTTAACATTGGTTAACATTACACGGTTTGAGAGTCTGCGGGGTGTGTTGACTGACAGTAGTTTAAGCTGTCATTGATTGCATTGCACATTTCACGGTTGTGCTCTGTAAGTGAAAAACGGCTTACAGTTACAGAATTCCTTGTAGCTATGCAGTGTTATAAGCAGCCTGGATTGAACGCAGCAGCTGATACAACATTCATTATAACCCAAGTGACTTGAGAGTTGACATGGACTCTAGCTCAGAGACTTGAGACTTGACTGGTTTCCATACTTATGACATGCTCAGTTTAAATACCTCCAAACTTTGTGGTGCTCACCTCGTTACTGATGCTAAGCTATGATTGGATTATCACTGTTCAGGGAGGGGTTTAACATATCTCTTCTTCCAGACTCCAGTGTAAAGTTCAATGTAGATTTATTGTTGTTTTACCTATACTGTAACTTACCTGACCTTCATACCATAGATCTCATTTGGTTAATTGTATTATATATATACTTATGACATGCTAAGTAGCATATTATTTAAATGATAGGATAGTTTTTTATGTTACATGTTGAACCATGTCATTAAACACATTACAGGACCGCTGTGAGCAGGGTTTGAACCTGCGCGGGGAAACCCCATTGGATTAACCACTCGGCCATCACAGCCACCAATATTAGGTTAAACTTCAGACTGCAGGCCAAAGTGACCCATATTCGACTTTTTTGCAGATTATACTCGCCCGTTTGAGTCCAGCCCAAAGGTGCCATCGAGCAAGAGCTGCACAATGGCTGCCCACGGCTCCTAGTTAGGATCGGTTATATCCCGTGTACTGTGTAAAAATGTGTGATAATAACTCAACTTTATGCTAACTATTGGCCTTGGAAGTAACAGTAGGTTACTTTCGCAGGTTGTAAGCTAGTTAGCTGGACATGCTAAAGTTAGCAGCAGATAAACATGCAGTTTAATCCATTCCTTAGACTTCTGATCTTGTGTTTTTGGTTTTGGAACGACCAAAGAAGTCACTACCCTCCAAACTCTTTGTATGTACTTTGTGGGAACATCTCCGTACTCACCTCGTTACTGATGCTAAGCTATGATTGGACTATCACTGTTCAGGGAGGGGTTTAACAAACGGTCTGTTCTCCCTGTTTTCAAATTAGTGTCGTGCAGTTGTGTCAGCTCTTCTTCCAGACTCGCTGCTGTTTGCCTCGTAAAGTTCAATTTAGTTTGGATTGCACATTACATGGTTGTGCTCGTTACATTTTTATTTAACATTACTTAACATTACACTGGGTTTGAGAGTCTTCGGGGTGTGTTGACTGACAGTAGTTTAAGCTGTCATTGATTGCATTGCACATTACATGGTTGTGCTCGTTACATTTTTATTTAACATTACACTGGGTTTGAGAGTCTTCGGGGTGTGTTGACTGACAGTAGTTTATGCTGTCCTTGATTGCATTGCACATTACATGGTTGAGCTCTGTAAGTGAAAAACGGCTTACAGTTACAGAATTCCTTGTAGCTATGCAGTGTTATAAGCAGCCTGGATTGAACGCAGCAGCTGATACAACATTCATTTTAACCCAAGTGACTTGAGAGTTGACATGGACTCTAGCTCAGAGACTTGAGACTTGACTGGTTTCCATACTTATGACATGCTCAGTTTAAATACCTCCAAACTTTGTGGGAACATCTCCGTACTCACCTCGTTACTGATGCTAAGCTATGATTGGATTATCACTGTTCAGGGAGGGGTTTAACAAACCGTTCGAGTTCAATGATGCCAAGTTAGGCAGCTCTATACTTTTGGTTAGGCAACACCATCAACATTTCATGGTTGTGTTCTGTGAAAAACATGTTACAGGTTTATTGTTAATCATGTAACATAACGGGTTTGAGAGTCTGCGGGGTGTGTTGACTGACAGTAGTTTAAGCTGTCATTGATTGCATTTCACATTTCATAGCGAAAATGGCATCCGAACGTGGCTGTGATGGCCGAGTGGTTAAGGCGTTGGACTTGAAATCCAATGGGGGTTCCCCGCGCAGGTTCGAACCCTGCTCACAGCGTCCTTTATGATGACACAGTCTAATATTTGAAAATGTTCCGGAGGCTATGGTCGCTGGTTTGAGGCCAGCACGGACTGAACACATTGCTGAAGGTGCCCTTGAGCAAGACCCTGAACCAGAGAACCAAACGCCGACTGCAAACAGGTTACAGGTTTATTGTTGATCATGGAACGTTACAGTGTTATTTATTATAATGTACCCTGCTTTGAGAGTCTTCGGGGTGTGTTGACTTACAGTAGTTTAAGCTGTCCTTGATTGCATTGCACATTACATGGTTGTGCTCTGCGAAAAACAGGTTGATCATGCATCGTTACAGTTTTTACGCTGGTTTGACAGTCTGGGGTGTGTTTTGACTTACAGTAGTTAATAAGCTGCCATTACTTGTAGACGCATGGTACATTAGGCTACATGGTTGTGCTCTGTGAAAAACAGGTTACAAGTTTATTGTTAATCATGTAACGTTACATTTTTATTTAACATTAGTTAGCATTACACTGGGTTTGAGAGTCTGGGGAATCTGTTGACTTACAGTAGTTTAAGCTGTCATTGATTGCATTGCACATTACATGGTTGTGCTCGTTACATTCTTATTTAACATTAGTTAACATTACACGGTTTGAGAGTCTGCGGGGTGTGTTGACTGACAGTAGGCTAGTTAATAAGCTGTCATTGATTGCATTGCACATTACATGGTTGTGCTCGTTACATTCTTATTTAACATTACTTAACATTACACTGGGTTTGAGAGTCTGCGGGGTGTGTTGACTGACAGTAGGTTAAGCTGTCATTGATTGCATTTCACATTTCATGGTTGTGCTCTGTCAAAAACATGTTACAGGTTTATTGTTAATCATGTAACGTTACATTTTTATTTAACATTGGTTAACATTACACGGTTTGAGAGTCTG
Source organism: Micropterus salmoides (assembly GCF_014851395.1). Classification (NCBI taxonomy): domain Eukaryota; kingdom Metazoa; phylum Chordata; class Actinopteri; order Centrarchiformes; family Centrarchidae; genus Micropterus; species Micropterus salmoides. Next base: position 34,087,986 of record NW_024040041.1, on the reverse strand, counting down.
CGGGGTGTGTTGACTGACAGTAGTTTAAGCTGTCATTGATTGCATTGCACATTTCACGGTTGTGCTCTGTCAAAAACAGGTTACAACATGTAACGTTACATTTTTATTTAACATTGCACTGGGTTTAAGAGTCTTCGGGGTGTGTTGACTGACAGTAGTTTAAGCTGTCATTGATTGCATTGCACATTACATGGTTGTGCTCTGTAAGTGAAAAACGGCTCACAGTTACAGAATTCCTTGTAGCTATGCAGTGTTATAAGCAGCCTGGATTGAACGCAGCAGCTGATACAACATTCATTATAACCCAAGTGACTTGAGAGTTGACATGGACTCTAGCTCAGAGACTTGAGACTTGACTGGTTTCCATACTTATGACATGCTCAGTTTAAATACCTCCAAACTTTGTGGTGCTTACCTCGTTACTGATGCTAAGCTATGATTGGATTATCACTGTTCAGGGAGGGGTTTAACATATCTCTTCTTCCAGACTCCAGTGTAAAGTTCAATGTAGATTTATTGTTGTTTTACCTATACTGTAACTTACCTGACCTTCATACCATACAATAGATCTCATTTGGTTAATTGTATTATATATATATACTTATGACATGCTAAGTAGCATATTATTTAAATATGACATGCTAAGTAGCATATTATTTAAATGATAGGATAGTTTTTTATGTTACATGTTGAACCATGTCATTAAACACATTACAGGACCGCTGTGAGCAGGGTTTGAACCTGCGCGGGGAAACCCCATTGGATTTCGAGTCCAACGCCTTAACCACTCGGCCATCACAGCCACCAATATTAGGTTAAACTTCAGACTGCAGGCCAAAGTGACCCATATTCGACTTTTTTGCAGATTATACTCGCCCGTTTGAGTCCAGCCCAAAGGTGCCATCGAGCAAGAGCTGCACAATGGCTGCCCACGGCTCCTAGTTAGGATCGGTTATATCCCGTGTACTGTGTAAAAATGTGTGATAATAACTCAACTTTATGCTAACTATTGGCCTTGGAAGTAACAGTAGGTTACTTTCGCAGGTTGTAAGCTAGTTAGCTGGACATGCTAAAGTTAGCAGCAGATAAACATGCAGTTTAATCCATTCCTTAGACTTCTGATCTTGTGTTTTTGGTTTTGGAACGACCAAAGAAGTCACTACCCTCCAAACTCTTTGTATGTACTTTGTGGGAACATCTCCGTACTCACCTCGTTACTGATGCTAAGCTATGATTGGACTATCACTGTTCAGGGAGGGGTTTAACAAACGGTCTGTTCTCCCTGTTTTCAAATTAGTGTCGTGCAGTTGTGTCAGCTCTTCTTCCAGACTCGCTGCTGTTTGCCTCGTAAAGTTCAATTTAGTTTGGATTGCACATTACATGGTTGTGCTCGTTACATTTTTATTTAACATTACTTAACATTACACTGGGTTTGAGAGTCTTCGGGGTGTGTTGACTGACAGTAGTTTAAGCTGTCATTGATTGCATTGCACATTACATGGTTGTGCTCGTTACATTTTTATTTAACATTAGTTAACATTATTGTTGTTTTTGGTTTTGGAACGACCAAAGAAGTCACTACCCTCCAAACTCTTTGTATGTACTTTGTGGGAACATCTCCGTACTCACCTCGTTACTGATGCTAAGCTATGATTGGACTATCACTGTTCAGGGAGGGGTTTAACAAACGGTCTGTTCTCCCTGTTTTCAAATTAGTGTCGTGCAGTTGTGTCAGCTCTTCTTCCAGACTCGCTGCTGTTTGCCTCGTAAAGTTCAATTTAGTTTGGATTGCACATTACATGGTTGTGCTCGTTACATTTCTATTTAACATTACTTAACATTACACTGGGTTTGAGAGTCTTCGGGGTGTGTTGACTGACAGTAGATAAGCTGTCATTGATTGCATTGCACATTACATGGTTGTGCTCTGCGAAAAACAGGTTGATCATGCATCGTTACAGTTTTTACGCTGGTTTGACAGTCTGGGGTGTGTTTTGACTTACAGTAGTTAATAAGCTGCCATTACTTGTAGACGCATGGTACATTAGGCTACATGGTTGTGCTCTGTGAAAAACAGGTTACAAGTTTATTGTTAATCATGTAACGTTACATTTTTATTTAACATTAGTTAGCATTACACTGGGTTTGAGAGTCTGGGGAATCTGTTGACTTACAGTAGTTTAAGCTGTCATTGATTGCATTGCACATTTCATGGTTGTGCTCTGTCAAAAACAGGTTACAACATGTAATGTTACATTTTTATTTAACATTGCACTGGGTTTGAGAGTCTTCGGGGTGTGTTGACTGACAGTAGTTTATGCTGTCCTTGATTGCATTGCACATTACATGGTTGAGCTCTGTAAGTGAAAAACGGCTTACAGTTACAGAATTCCTTGTAGCTATGCAGTGTTATAAGCAGCCTGGATTGAACGCAGCAGCTGATACAACATTCATTATAACCCAAGTGACTTGAGAGTTGACATGGACTCTAGCTCAGAGACTTGAGACTTGACTGGTTTCCATACTTATGACATGCTCAGTTTAAATACCTCCAAACTTTGTGGGAACATCTCCGTACTCACCTCGTTACTGATGCTAAGCTATGATTGGATTATCACTGTTCAGGGAGGGGTTTAACAAACCGTTCGAGTTCAATGATGCCAAGTTAGGCAGCTCTATACTTTTGGTTAGGCAACACCATCAACATTTCATGGTTGTGTTCTGTGAAAAACATGTTACAGGTTTATTGTTAATCATGTAACATAACGGGTTTGAGAGTCTGCGGGGTGTGTTGACTGACAGTAGTTTAAGCTGTCATTGATTGCATTTCACAATTCATTGCGAAAATGGCATCCGAACGTGGCTGTGATGGCCGAGTGGTTAAGGCGTTGGACTTGAAATCCAATGGGGGTTCCCCGCGCAGGTTCGAACCCTGCTCACAGCGTCCTTTATGATGACACAGTCTAATATTTGAAAATGTTCCGGAGGCTATGGTCGCTGGTTTGAGGCCAGCACGGACTGAACACATTGCTGAAGGTGCCCTTGAGCAAGACCCTGAACCAGAGAACCAAACGCCGACTGCAAACAGGTTACAGGTTTATTGTTGATCATGGAACGTTACAGTGTTATTTAATTATAATGTTACCCTGCTTTGAGAGTCTTCGGGGTGTGTTGACTTACAGTAGTTTAAGCTGTCCTTGATTGCATTGCACATTACATGGTTGTGCTCTGCGAAAAACAGGTTGATCATGCATCGTTACAGTTTTTACGCTGGTTTGACAGTCTGGGGTGTGTTTTGACTTACAGTAGTTAATAAGCTGCCATTACTTGTAGACGCATGGTACATTAGGCTACATGGTTGTGCTCTGTGAAAAACAGGTTACAAGTTTATTGTTAATCATGTAACGTTACATTTTTATTTAACATTAGTTAGCATTACACTGGGTTTGAGAGTCTGGGGAATCTGTTGACTTACAGTAGTTTAAGCTGTCATTGATTGCATTGCACATTACATGGTTGTGCTCGTTACATTCTTATTTAACATTAGTTAACATTACACGGTTTGAGAGTCTGCGGGGTGTGTTGACTGACAGTAGGCTAGTTAATAAGCTGTCATTGATTGCATTGCACATTACATGGTTGTGCTCGTTACATTCTTATTTAACATTACTTAACATTACACTGGGTTTGAGAGTCTGCGGGGTGTGTTGACTGACAGTAGGTTAAGCTGTCATTGATTGCATTTCCCATTTCATGGTTGTGCTCTGTCAAAAACATGTTACAGGTTTATTGTTAATCATGTAACGTTACATTTTTATTTAACATTGGTTAACATTACACGGTTTGAGAGTCTGCGGGGTGTGTTGACTGACAGTAGTTTAAGCTGTCATTGATTGCATTGCACATTACATGGTTGTGCTCTGTAAGTGAAAAACGGCTTACAGTTACAGAATTCCTTGTAGCTATGCAGTGTTATAAGCAGCCTGGATTGAACGCAGCAGCTGATACAACATTCATTATAACCCAAGTGACTTGAGAGTTGACATGGACTCTAGCTCAGACACTTGAGACTTGACTGGTTTCCATACTTACGACATGCTCAGTTTAAATACCTCCAAACTTTGTGGTGCTCACCTCGTTACTGATGCTAAGCTATGATTGGATTATCACTGTTCAGGGAGGGGTTTAACATATCTCTTCTTCCAGACTCCAGTGTAAAGTTCAATGTAGATTTATTGTTGTTTTACCTATACTGTAACTTACCTGACCTTCATACCATAGATCTCATTTGGTTAATTGTATTATATATATACTTATGACATGCTAAGTAGCATATTATTTAAATGATAGGATAGTTTTTTATGTTACATGTTGAACCATGTCATTAAACACATTACAGGACCGCTGTGAGCAGGGTTTGAACCTGCGCGGGGAAACCCCATTGGATTAACCACTCGGCCATCACAGCCACCAATATTAGGTTAAACTTCAGACTGCAGGCCAAAGTGACCCATATTCGACTTTTTTGCAGATTATACTCGCCCGTTTGAGTCCAGCCCAAAGGTGCCATCGAGCAAGAGCTGCACAATGGCTGCCCACGGCTCCTAGTTAGGATCGGTTATATCCCGTGTACTGTGTAAAAATGTGTGATAATAACTCAACTTTATGCTAACTATTGGCCTTGGAAGTAACAGTAGGTTACTTTCGCAGGTTGTAAGCTAGTTAGCTGGACATGCTAAAGTTAGCAGCAGATAAACATGCAGTTTAATCCATTCCTTAGACTTCTGATCTTGTGTTTTTGGTTTTGGAACGACCAAAGAAGTCACTACCCTCCAAACTCTTTGTATGTACTTTGTGGGAACATCTCCGTACTCACCTCGTTACTGATGCTAAGCTATGATTGGACTATCACTGTTCAGGGAGGGGTTTAACAAAGGGTCTGTTCTCCCTGTTTTCAAATTAGTGTCGTGCAGTTGTGTCAGCTCTTCTTCCAGACTTGCTGCTGTTTGCCTCGTAAAGTTCAATTTAGTTTGGATTGCACATTACATGGTTGTGCTCGTTACATTTCTATTTAACATTACTTAACATTACACTGGGTTTGAGAGTCTTCGGGGTGTGTTGACTGACAGTAGTTTAAGCTGTCATTGATTGCATTGCACATTACATGGTTGTGCTCTGTAAGTGAAAAACGGCTCACAGTTACAGAATTCCTTGTAGCTATGCAGTGTTATAAGCAGCCTGGATTGAACGCAGCAGCTGATACAACATTCATTATAACCCAAGTGACTTGAGAGTTGACATGGACTCTAGCTCAGAGACTTGAGACTTGACTGGATTCCATACTTATGACATGCTCAATTTAAATACCTCCAAACTTTGTGGGAACATCTCCGTACTCACCTCGTTACTGATGCTAAGCTATGATTGGATTATCACTGTTCAGGGAGGGGTTTAACAAACCGTTCGAGTTCAATGATGCCAAGTTAGGCAGCTCTATACTTTTGGTTAGGCAACACCATCAACATTTCATGGTTGTGTTCTGTGAAAAACATGTTACAGGTTTATTGTTAATCATGTAACATAACGGGTTTGAGAGTCTGCGGGGTGTGTTGACTGACAGTAGTTTAAGCTGTCATTGATTGCATTTCACATTTCATAGCGAAAATGGTGTCCGAACGTGGCTGTGATGGCCGAGTGGTTAAGGCGTTGGACTTGAAATCCAATGGGGGTTCCCCGCGCAGGTTCGAACCCTGCTCACAGCGTCCTTTATGATGACACAGTCTAATATTTGAAAATGTTCCGGAGGCTATGGTCGCTGGTTTGAGGCCAGCACGGACTGAACACATTGCTGAAGGTGCCCTTGAGCAAGACCCTGAACCAGAGAACCAAACGCCGACTGCAAACAGGTTACAGGTTTATTGTTGATCATGGAACGTTACAGTGTTATTTAATTATAATGTTACCCTGGTTTGAGAGTCTTCGGGGTGTGTTGACTTACAGTAGTTTAAGCTGTCCTTGATTGCATTGCACATTACATGGTTGTGCTCTGCGAAAAACAGGTTGATCACGCATCGTTACAGTTTTTACGCTGGTTTGACAGTCTGGGGTGTGTTTTGACTTACAGTAGTTAATAAGCCAAGTTAGGCAGCTCTATACTTTTGGTTAGGCAACACCATCAGCAGGATAGCGAATATGCTGTCAGTACGTGGTTGTGATGGCCGAGTGGTTAAGGCGTTGGACTTGAAATCCAACGGGGGTTGAACCACTAGGCATCCCCTGCGAGCTGCACAATTGCTGTCCACTGGTCCTAGTTAGGATGTGTTCAAATGCAGAGGACATATCTTGCATGCATTGTACTGTGTATAATTGTTTGTGACAATAACTCATTTTCTTCTGGTGCGTCACATTAAAACACATGCTCTACATCAGACTCTGTCATTTTTATGGGATTTATAATGAATAAATCGTAACAAGAATTATTGTATTTATTAATATATTCTGTTTTTGGTTCTTGAAAGATAAAAAAGTCACTACCCTCCAAACTCTATGTATACACTTTGTGGGAACATCTCCATGCTCACGTAGTTACTGATGCTAAGCCATGATTGGACTAACAATGTTTTTTGTTTTTAAATTAGTGTCTAGTAGTTTTTTCTCACCAGCGCCTGCAACTGTGTCAGCTCTTCTTCCAGACTCGCTGCTTTTCTCCTCAGTTCCTGGATGACCTTTGACCCTGCTGGAGGGTCAGAGGTCGTCTCTTGAGAACTCAGCTTGGACACCTGAACACAACAAAACCTGATAACGTATTTGTGTTTGTGCACATTAAAACTTCACTGAAATAAGAATATTTAAAATGGATTATTTTCACTCATCATTAGTTTATTTCAAAATGCTGTAAATGTTTATCCACCTGGGTGTTGAACCACCTCTCGTCCTGGTAATTGTCGAGCTGCATCACACCTGTCTGTCTCAGGTCGTCCATCTGCTGGATCAGATCTGTTGACTCAGCAGGCTGCACCTCTACGGCAATGCCCCCTGACACCTGGTCCAGGAGACCCTGCATGTCCTGCGCAAGTAAACACAATATACAGTAGATACAGTTCACCCATTTGAATTATCCATGTGGGTTTTTTTGTTTTACCTGTTGGTGTTGTATCTGCAGCTCCATCAGTTGTTGTGCTTGATTGTCCAGCTTAGTCTCAAGCTCTGGCAGTCTGTGAACCTTCAGCTCCTTCTCCAGCAGCTTCAGGTCGCTAAGCTCTGCCTCCACACAACCACGACTTTCACGCTCCTTTTCACACCTGTCCACACAGCAGGAGATAATGGGATATGTCTACATGTGCTCTGTATGTGTGTTGAAGGTATGTGGATCTACCTGGCGCTGAGGTCGAAGGCGGTGAGCTCTGCACTGAGCAGCTGCAGCTTCACCTGGGCCTGGGCCGAGAGACATTCGCTGATCTGAAAGTGAGAGAGAAGAACAGATATTATCTGGATGAGGTTTGATCTTATTTTTCAGAAAGCTTTATTACTAGCAGCAAATGTGGCACAACCAGCTGGAAGTTATACTGCTACTGTAACAGTAGTTGCAGTATTATTAGTAACAGTCAGAGGTATGTGAACTTGAGTTTCATGACTTGGACAGATTCGAGTCATAAATCAAAAAAGACTTGTTTGGGACTCGGGACCTGTTTAGGACTAGGGACCTGTTTAAGATTCAGGACTTGTTGGTCTTGACTTGGGATTTGTCGGTCTTGACATGGGACTTTTCAAACTTTACTTGGGAGTTGTTGCTCTGGACTAGTTGGTTTTGACTTGTAACTTTTTAAACTTGACATGTGACATGTTGGTCTTGACTTGTAATTTTTTGAACTTGACTCAGGACATGTTGGTCTTGATTTGTAACTTTTTGAACTTGACTCAGGACATGTTGGTCTTGATTTGTAACTCTTTAAACTTGACTTGGAGCTTGTTGGTCTTGACATGGGACGTGTTGGTCTTGACTTGGGACATGTTGGTCTTGACTTGTAACTTTTTGAACTTGACTCAGGACTTGTTGGTCTTGATTTGTAACTCTTCAAACTTGACTCAGGACTTGTTGGTCTTGACTTGGGACTTTTTGATCTTGTCTCTTGATATGGAACTTGTTGGTCTTGATTTGGGACTAGCTGGTCTTCACTTGGGACTTATAGGCCTTGCATGGGAGTTTTTGGTCTTGACTTGTAACTTCCTGGTCTTGACTTGTAACTTGCTGGTCTTGACTTATTGGTCTTTACTTGAGATGTTTTTGTCCTGACTTGTACCTTTTTGAACTTGACTCAGGACTTGTTGGTCCTGACTTGGGACTTTTTGATCTTGTCTCTTGATATGGGACTTGTTGGTCTTGATTTGGGACTTGCTGGTCTTCACTTGGGACTTATAGGTCTTGCATGGGAGTTTTTGGTTCTGACTTGGGACTTCCTGGTCTTGACTTGTAACTTGCTGGTCTTGACTTGTTGGTCTTTACTTGAGACGTTTTTGTCTTGACTTGTGCCTTTTTGAACTTGACTCAGGACTTGTTGGTCTTGACTTGTAACTTGCTGGTCTTCACTTGTTGGTCTTGAATTGGGACTTTCTGAATCTGATTCAGGACTTTTTGAACGTGATTCTGTTAGGAGTGTGGTATTTGTGTTCATGTCTTTCCTGTTTAAGTCTGTTTTTGGTTCTATGTTTCTCTGTAGTCTTGGGCAAAAACTTCTACACAAGATGTCTGTCTGATAGTGCTGTAGCTAAATTTAAGGATGCGATTCCATCAGCTCTAAATACATTATCTAGTCACAAAGTAACGGAGGACTCCTATGCTAATTTCAGTCCCTCCCAAATTGATCATCTTGTTGATAGTGCTGCAGGCTCGCTGCGAATGACACTCGACTCTGTAGCCCCTCTAAAAAAGAAAATACTAAAACAAAGACGGTTAGCTCCATGGTATAATACTGAAACTCGCAAATTAAAGCAAATATCGCAGAAACTTGAGAGGAATTGGCGTTCCACCAAAGTGGAAAATTCTCGTTTAATTTGGCAAGATAGTCTTAAAACTTATAGGAAGGCCCTACGTAATGCCAGAGCAGCGTACTACTCGTCATTAATAGAGGAAAATAGAGAGTCACAGCTCTATTGAGCCAAGTATTCCCATAGCTCTCAGTAGTTACGACTTCATGAGCTTCTTTAATGATAAAATTCTAGCTATTAGAGACAAAATTCACCAAGACCTGCCCTCAACTGGCACCAACTTATCTCTAAACTCAGGAACTTTAGAAACAGCTGTAGAACCAGATACATGTTTAGACTGTTTTGCTTCCCTCAATCTTTACCAACTAACTTCAATAATTTCTTCATCTAAACCATCAACCTGCCTCTTAGACCCCATCCCGACTAGGTTGCTTAAAGATGTTTTACCTTTAGTCAGCACCTCTATACTAGATATGATCAATCTATCTTTATCAACAGGCTATGTACCACAGTACTTTAAGGTAGCTGTAATTAAACCTCTTCTGAAAAAGTCCAAACTTGATCCGGATGTTTTAGCCAACTATAGACCTATATCTAACCTTCCATTTCTCTCTAAGGTTCTGGAGAAAGCAGTTGCTAAACAGCTGTGTGACTTTCTACAGAGCAATAGTTTATTTGAGGATTTTCAGTCAGGATTTAGAGCTCATCATAGCACAGAGACAGCACTGGTGAAAATTACTAACGACCTCCTTATTGCATCAGACAAAGGACTTGTCTCTGTACTGGTTTTATTAGATCTTAGTGCTGCATTTGATACCACTGACCATCAGATCCTATTGCAGAGACTGGAATATTTCATTGGCATTAAAGGAACTGCTCTAAGCTGGTTTAAGTCCTATTTATCAGATCGATTTCAGTTTGTACATGTTAACGATGAGTCCTCCATGCATGCCAAAGTTAGTCATGGAGTTCCTCAAGGATCTGTCCTCGGACCAATCCTCTTCACTTTATATATGCTTCCTTTAGGCAATATTATCAGGAAACATTCCATAAGCTTTCATTGTTATGCAGATGATACTCAGTTATATCTATCGATCAAGCCAGATGAAACTCATCAGTTAGCTAAACTTCAAATGTGCCTTCAGGATGTTAAAACCTGGATGACCTGTAATTTTCTAATGTTAAACTCAGATAAAACTGAAGTTATTGTTCTGGGGCCTAAGCACCTCCGTGATGCATTATCTAAAGATATAGTTTCCCTGGATGGCATCACCCTGGCCTCCAGCACCACTGTGAGGAATCTTGGAGTTATCTTTGATCAGGACATGTCGTTTAAGTCTCACATTAAGCAAATTTCAAGGACCGCCTTTTTTCACCTACGTAATATTGCGAAAATCAGGAACATCCTGTCTAAAAATGATGCAGAAAAACTAGTCCATGCATTTGTTACTTCTAGGCTGGATTACTGCAATTCTTTATTATCAGGCTGCTCTAAAAAGTCCGTTAAGACTCTTCAGCTGATCCAGAATGCTGCAGCACGTGTTCTGACAGGAACCAGGAAAAGAGATCACATTTCTCCTGTTTTAGCTTCTTTGCATTGGCTTCCAGTGAAATCCAGAATAGAATTTAAAATCATTCTTCTTACCTACAAAGCTGTTAATGGTCAGGCACCATCTTATCTTAAAGAGCTCATAGTACCTTACTACCCCACCAGAGCACTGCGCTCCCAGAATGCAGGGTTACTTGTGGTTCCTAGAGTCTCCAAAAGTAGACTAGGAGCCAGAGCGTTCAGCTATCAAGCTCCTCTCCTGTGGAACCAGGTTCCAGTTTGGGTTCAGGAGGCAGACACCATCTCCACATTTAAGAGTAGGCTTAAGACTTTCCTCTTTGATAAAGCTTATAGTTAGGGCTGGCACAGGTGAGTCCTGAGCCATCCCTTAGTTATGCTGCTATAGGCCTAGACTGCCGGGGGATTTCCCATGATGCACTGAGCTCCTCTCTCCTCTACTTTCTCTCCCTCTGTATGCAACCTCATCCCATTATTGCATGTTACTAACACAACTTCTCCCCTTTCTGGTAGTCTTGTGCTTTCTCGTCTCTCTCCTCTCTCCTCCTATCACTTCCTGCAGGTTTTCTGGCTCTGGAGCTGTGGAGTCTGGATCTGTGGCTGCGGGTCACCTGCTGCCCCCGTGTTCCTGCTCGACACCCTCTGCTGCAACGACTATTGTTGCTAGTCTTATTGTTATTATTGTTATTATAATCATTAACATTATGACTGTTACCATTAACACTACTATAAATATCTGTACCATTTTTCATTTAGTCTATAGCAACATCACCTTTACTGTCTGTACCTCTGTGTGTATATTGTGTAGGCTGCCTCCCTCCCCCTCTCTCTCTCCTTACATCCCTCTCTTTTCCTCTCTGTTCCTCTCCTGCTCTCTCCCTCTCTCCCTCTCTCTCCCTCTCTCTCCCTCTCTCTCCCTCTCTCTCTCTCTCTCTCTCTCTCTCTCTCTCTCTCTCTCTCTCCTTCACCCCAACCGGTCGAGGCAGATGGCCGCCCACCCTGAGCCATGGTTCTGCTCGTGGTTTCTGCCTCTTAAAAGGAAGTTTTTCCTTGCTTCTGTCTCCTAGTGCTGCTCTTGGTGGGAACTGTTGGGCTTCTGTAAATAGCATCATAGAGTACGGTCTAGACCTGCTCTTTTATGAAAAGCGCTGTGAGATAACTGTTGTTGTGATTTGGCGCTATATAAATAAAATTGAATTGAATTGAATTGTTCAGTTAGTTCCTAGTCCTGTACGTTAGTTAATATCTTTTGTGTTTACTCCTGGTCTTGTGTTCCCTGTTTAGTCTTGTGTATTCCCTTGTTCTTTTACTGGTTCTGTTTAGCTCTGTCGCATTCTTGGTTATTCACTCTGCCCCATGTCTGCTTGTCCAAGTGCTCTCTCTGTTGTCTCTGCCTGCCTGCCTCTCTGTTTTCCTGCTGTCTCTCTGCCTCGTTACCCTCATGCCTGTCACCTGTGTTGCTCCTGCCCTGCTCGTTATCCCTGGTATATATGTGTGGTCTTTCTGTTCAGCCCTTGTCCAGTCATTGTTCGTGTTGCTTTCTATGTGCGTTATGATCCCTCGTTGTCTGCCTATTCATCGTGTTTCCCTTCACTGTTGGATTTCTGTTTGGACAGCTTTTGTGTTTCTGGACTTTGTCATCAGCCACTCAGTTTGAAGGTGTGCTCGCTTTTTGTTGCTTGGAATAAACCATCTGAACTTTACCTGCTAGTGTACGTGTCCTGTGTTTGGGTCCTCCAACTTGCTCTACTCTGCCATAAACACCACTGAACGTAACAGATTCAGGACTTATTGGTCTTCACATGACAGCTGTGAAAATTTATGGATTTCAAGCGTTAAAAACCTTCATGAATGTGAGTTATCATATTTAGTCCTGTTTGATCAGGAAGCTGCTAGAATATATTCAATATGAAGTCAGTCTCAGGCTTGCTGACTCTGTTGTCTGTAATCGTTCATTAACAAAAGACACTTTTGTTTTTAAAGGACATGCTGAAGTTCAAGTTTGAGCTTGACATTTTAATCAATGACATTTCAGACACGAGTCAGACTTGTCTCAACCTGTTTGACCTTGAACCAGTTCCTGACGAGTCACAACCGGCCTGAGATGCTGCACCTCAGTTTACCTGCTGAGCTGCATCTGGCCTAGTTTGGACTTTGGTTTGGTTTGTTCCTAGTTTTTGGCCCTGGGTTTCCCTGTTTTTGGCTTGTAAATTTAGCCCTAGGACAGCAGGGTTTTAATGTATGTCATGTGAAGATGGTTCTTTTATTTGTGGTTGATCAGTGTAATGTCCCCAGTGTGGCTTTTGTTAAACTGTAAAACTCTTTGTGGGTGAAAACATTATTTTTAACTTTTCTTCCATCAGTTGATTTCTGTGTCAATACTTGATCAGTGAATTATCTTTATGTTATTTAATTTTGTTAATTTTTTGTCATATTGTTTTTTTGTAGTTCTGTTTGTTTTAATTTACATTAACATTTTTATTTATTCTAATTATATTTGATTTATATTTGGTCTTTTTTATTACACCTATTATTATTATTATTATTTTATAATATCTCATATATAATGTCCATCTATCCATCGTCAGCCGCTTATCCTGCGTACAGGGTCGCGGGGGGGCTGGAGCCAATCCCAGCTGACATTGGGCGAAAGGCGGGGTACACCCTGGACAGGTCGCAAGTCCATCGCAGGGCCACCTCATATATATCCAATGAAGGTTAAAATCAAGGGCAACTGGACTTGGTTGAAGATACTGGAAGACGTTTCATCCCTCATCCGAAGGACTTCTTCAGTTCTGACTGACTGGCAGGGAAACTCAGCTATTTAACCTCAGTGGGGTCGTTGGCCCGGGTCATCGATACCGCTGGTTCGTTAGTGTTCCTGGTTGCTGTGACGACAGTCGTTACAGTCGTTAAGACTACCTGTGGCCAAGACTGAACGACCATCGTTGGTATCTTCACCTGAGGCCAATAGGTTACGTTTGTTGAGTTTCCTGGGAAGTGATGAAAGGACAGCATTGTAAGTGGGGGATAAGTGGTGGCGTAGACCCCCTCCCCTGTTCAATGACGGCTGCTCCACCCTGGTGTAGATGGCTTCCTTGACACCTCTTTCAAACCATCCATCTTCTCTTTCTAAAATGTGCACCTGGTGGTCCTCAAACGAGTGTCCTCTGTCCTTCAGATGTAAGTAGACTGCAGAGTCTTGACCTGAGGAGTTGGCCCTTCTGTGTTGAGCCATGCGTTTGTGTCGTGGTTGTTTAGTCTCCCCAATATCCAGGTCTGTGCATTCCTCACTGCATTGGACCGCATACACTAGATTGCTTTTCTTGTGTTTGGGTGTGCGGCCTTTGGGGTGGACCAGCATCTGTCTTAGTGTGTTCTTGGGTTTAAAAAACACAGGGATGTTATGTGTGTTGAAAATCCTCCTGAGTGTCCTCCTAATCCTCCTAGTGTATGCGGTCCAATGCAGTGTTATTCATTTTCTCAAATATTTTCACTTTACGGTGTTATTTTTTTATTTCACTCTGAGTGATTTATTTCGCTTTCCTTATTTTGTTTTGTTTTAATTTATGTTAATTGATAATTGGATTTGATTGGATTTATTTGCTCCTTTATGTGTCTCCAGTGTTGGTGAGCAGACCTGGTCCTGCAGCAGGGATGCGGTCCTTAGGTGTCCTTCCAGCTCTCTCAGCTCTCTGGGACTCTTTCTGTCCAGCTCCTTCTGGATCTGACTCTCCAGCCTCTGATTGGCCTCTTCCAGAGACTGGACCTGCACCCATTAACAAGAGGAAACAAGACATGCAATTAATCAATAATCAGCCATTATGAGTTCTCACACTCACTTAATTGATCCTTTTTTTCCCTGCCGGCCTCTGGTCTGTTTTTGTCTTTTCAAACTACCTTCAGTACTTTACATTCATGCTGTTTATAAACTCAACACCTCTAAGTAAACTGAAACAGCTGTCTCAGACCTTAATGTCTTTACTATAACTATTCCCAGATTAGTACACATACAGTTCTTACATTAAACATAATACATGTTTCAGTGAGGGCAGAACTCAATTAACATATCAGCTTTTTTATGTTCTCTTGCTTTTTATTTTACGTATCATTTACAAAGTCTCCAACTCATTCATCAAGAAAAACAATAGCAAGTCAAAATACCATTAAGAAATCTGGTATTTTATTTTTATATTTTCCTGTTCGTAAAAAAAACTATAATTAATCTTCAGTAATGAATCTCATCTTCATTTCCTATTTGTGGATCCATCAGGTATCGGAGTAAGGAGGATTTTGTGTGCTTAAACACAGGCATCAAAGAATATATATTGCACATCAAGTGTTTTAGCAAAACTACAATCTACAACATTTATGTTCTCTTGCTCTTTAAAAATTAACTTATTAATGTCAGTTTAAGTGTAAAATTATAAACCAAACATTGATATCAGTCAAGCAAACACTGAAAGAACTCGGTTATTTTTATGTCATCCTGATCTTCAAAGTGTCACTAATAATTATTTCTTAATATCAGATTTATTTAGATGTTTCTCTGCACTGCTGGAAGTAATTAGGGAGGTTTTTTGTGTTTCCACCTCATTCATAAAACAGTAGAAAGTTGACGCAAGTAAAGAATTTAGTATTTATTATACAGTACAGTAGGTTTCTTAATAAGTGAATGAGTGTGTGCACGTGTATGTACAGTGTTTCCTTTCGTTTTAGGAGTTGCACAGCAAATCTTGTACTATTGATGCAATGATAATGTTTTCTGGTTTTGATTCTGATTATGAAAAACAAGAGATAGAATCATAAAATATAATTTCAGTACATCACCAAATCTTTAGAAATCTGATACTTTAATGATTTCTTGGTCTTTAAATCAATAATTTATCACTTTCCACCTTGTGCATCTCCTACCTGCTGCAGGTACGAGGCCAGCCTCTTGTTCAGCTGATGCAGGGTGAGTTTCTCTCTGGACAAATAGAAGCTCCTGCTGCTGTCCGGAGCGACAGCACCAACCGTAACAATAGGAGCTGTGCTGTAATGCACCAGACCTCCATCTCCATGATGAACACGGTAGCCCAACGCTGCATATGTTGCCCTCCTTGCACAAAGAACCTGCCACGGTGTCATCTCATCACTCACTTATGTTTACTTTTTTATGTATGAATAACACATTAAGACTCATCTGTCCGCTTAACATGCGCTGCTGCTTTCAAGGGTCCTTTTCTAGGAAGGTTTTTCTGCCTTATTCTACCGCTGCATTTGCAAATCAAATCTTTCGACAGCTGTCTAAACTCCCCGCTGTGAATATGAAGCAATCAGGTGCCCCGGAGGGTGTTTTTATCACAGGTGTGTCAGGATTTAGTGGAGATCAGGTATAATCTGCATGAACCTTCAAATTGTGATATTTACAACAGGTTTTGGCAGGATGGCAGCCCTGCCCTTAAAAGTATTTAAATATTCGCAGTTCACAACACATACGAAATCAAAATACAGTCAGGTTTTCACTTGCTCTGCAGATGTGCTGGATCACTGAGTTATATAACCTGGGGCCAAATGACAGCATGCTTTATATTTTATATGCAGGTCTGATTCACCCAATAAATCATCTAAAATCCCTACAGTCATCAATTCATGAACAGCTGCAGAATGCTCCACAATGCAATGACAAAATGATCATAAGGAATACACATTGAATAGCTATGTTATTTTTAAAACTCTGTACTCCATACGGCAAAACTCCATTGAGAAATCTTGTATTTTTAGAATCTTCTGATCTTAAAACAATAATTAATAGGCACCTATATATCTTAATATATTGTTGGTGTTTCTGGGCTGCAGCTGGAACCAGCAGTTTTCACTTTTTGCATCAAAGAATATAAAGCAGGTGCAAATCAAACAGAAGGGAAAACATTTAACTAACACACTTGATTGAGTACATACAGTATTTATCTCTATTCAGAAGGCCGCTATTTTTATGTTAACTTTTAAATAATAATTACTCTTCACTTATAAATCTCAGTTCAATGTTGGAATCATAAAAATAAAACACTTTGCTCAGTAAAATCTGATACTTTTATGTTCTCCTGGATAAACACTAAAAAGCAATGGTTTTGATTTTAAAACTACATTTGGCAGTGCATGATGAAGGATTACCGCATGGGCCTACTGCGACCTGTCCAATATTTGCGTCCTGCTGCTCCACTACATATGAAGCTGGTGCCTTTTTGTTTTTTTCACCCCTGCACCTGAGGCAGTCTGAGTCCGCCACTGTCTCTGAATCTGGAAGAGCTCGGTGCTCCAGCATTTTAACAGCTGCTTAGAATCGCTTTTTAGCCAACAGAACAAGGAGATGTTTTTTTACTATAAATGATGAGACATGCAACTCGACAAGCAGATGATTATAAGCTCAAAAGCCAGGAAATCCATCCATCCACTTTCCTCTCCAGACTGATGGAGGTAAATGTTCTGCAGGTTCCTCCCTCAGTCTGATCTTCTTCCTCTCTCTGGTTGCATGCCTTTGTTGGTACTGAAGATGGCCCGGTGGAGACGTGGGAGCAAACCTCGGCTCCGACCGTCTGAGGTATGTGATAAAGTTGTCTGTGTTCAAAAACCCAAAATAACTTCAAACACAACTAACAACAAACGTTCAAACCGAACGAATCGCTTGCGTGAATTTCCCCCGTTGTCCGATTTCAACAGAGCTGAGCTTCAAGGAACAGGTAAGTCCAGCTAGCTGG
>NW_024040041.1:33878194-34065694 GCF_014851395.1 Micropterus salmoides | reverse complement strand
GATATATTGAACATTTGTTATATTGTTAGTGAGGAAAATTATATTGCGATAATTATCATTATTGTTTTATTGCTGGTGGATGCCGCGGTGGTTCTCCCTGGTCTCATACACCAAAGGCATGTCTTATCCACTGTCCCATCGCCACCTGACTTTAAACAATACACTTTAAAGTCGGTGTGGCTTTAAAGTGCCACGACCGCTTTCATTATTAAGTAATATTTATTTATCATCTAGAAATAATGGTGGATTCGATTCCCCCTGCAACATGGTTCCCTCGGTAAGACACTTAACCCCTAGTTGCTTCAGAGACGTGCAACCTCTCTGACGTACATAGCAATTGTAAATCGTTTTGGCGTCATGTCTTGTTTTGTCTGACCAGTGGTCCCAAAAACCCAAAGATGTTCTGTTATATGTCGTAGAAGGTAAAGATTTGGGAAGAGGCAGCCAGGGAATTGTTTGAGTCAGTCGTTAAGTGATGTTGTGACATCACTGGGGTCTGAATACAAATTAGAAACACCGTCAACATTGGACCTATAAATATATCTGCGTGTGTCTGTGTGTTGACTCCTCCCTGACGGTGTCTCCCTCGTCCTCAGGTGGAGCGTTCGTCCAGGAAGCGCCGCGACTCCTTCGGGATGCTGGACGGTCTGGAGGAGGACCGGAGCAGCTGCAGCACCGAGTCCAGCGGGGGGAGTGGAGCCTCCAGCCCAGAGGACAGCGAGGACGAAGAGTTAGGAGGAGGAGGAGGAGGAGGAGGAGGGGGAGGAGTGACCCAACTCACCTCCACCTCCTCCTCCTCCTCCCTGACGCTCATCAAGACTAACGGACAGGTGTACACCTACCCTGATGGCAAGGCAGGCATGGGTCAGTCACAGCCTGACGTCTCCAAACTATTAAAACCCATCAGTGAGCCTCACTGCTACACTGGGTCACGTGTTCCTACATCACCACAAACACACACACACTGTAGTTTATTCTGACCCACTAGAGCACCACATGTGGACTCATTCGCCACTGAAAGTAGTCCCCAACAAATGCACTATTATTTCCTGTTTGTTTTAATAGAAACTACAGCGAGCTGCTGTTTTTTAGGAGATAACTGAGCCTTCTGAAACATGAAACTACCGTGAAACTTAAATTACAGGGTACGCACGGGGTCCTCTAAGTATTACATTTAACATTCCAAAAATAAGGCCTTAGGCCGTAGCTGTGCTACTATGGGCAAGTGTCTGAAGTTCAAGCAGCCTTTAGATGCAAAACCAGAACAGGATGAATCACTGAAGCTAGTGGCATATTACATTACATCACCTTATCTAGCCAAGGTGTAACTAATTGTTCCAACTCATACTGCACTATTTATTTTGTATTTTTGGTTTCACATCATAAGAGTTCTTAGTGTGACAAATATTGTATTCATTTTATGTTTTCAGAGTACAAACACACCCCAAACAGTTATTGTGTATTAAATATGAATGTGAGTATTATAATAAAGTGTTTTAAATCCAATCTATTTTATTTATATAGCGCATTTAAAAAAACAAAGGTTTTATAAAGTACTGGACAAGAAATAAAACATAAAAACACATAGAACACTTAAAACAACATAAAACATGCTGGGTTAAAAGCCAGGGAATAAAAGTGAGTATTAAGACGGGATTTAAAAAATTTGACCTGCGGAGGTAACTAATTCCACTGTTTAGGGGCTGCTACTGAAAAGTCGCTCCTGGTTTTTAACCTGGTTTTTGGAGCGACCAGCTGAAGTTGATCAGTAGACTTAAGTGACCGTGAGGGGGTGTAGGCTCGTAAAGAGGTCTGAGATGTAGCGAGGTGCCAAGCCATTCTGTGATTTAAAAAACAAACAATAAGATCTTAAAATGTTTTCTAAAATGGACCGGGAGCCAGTGTAGCCAGGACGAGCGGCCGAGTTTTGTACTAACTGTAAGCGTGAGGGAGAGACTTGGTTAACGCCAATGTAAAGTGCATCACAGTAGCCTGGACGAGTGGCGATAAAAGCATGAATCACATGCTCAAAGTGCTTACGATATAAAACAGGTTTAATTTTAGACAAAAGCCTCAAGTGATAAAAACGTGATTTAACAACATTATTTATTAAATTCAGGTAACTTTGTAAATAATAATTTTCTTGGGCTTAAAATTCATACAGATTTTCATTCGGTAAATTGGAAATTCATTTTTTTTATTAATTGGTTGTCAGCAGGAAAGAGAGCACGTCATGTTTGAGTATGTTTTGATTTAAAAGTAATTGCCTTTTTAGATTTCATCCTCAGTGGTATTAAAAAGGTCTTAAAAAGTCTTAAATTTAACTTGGAGAAACCTGGGGGTGCCCTGAATTAACAGCCTGGGCTTTTATTTGCCTAAATCACTGAAATCACCTGGCCTAAATTTGGGACAGGCCTTTTATTGGTAAATATGAGTTATGCTTGGGTACTCATTGTTTCCATTAAATGAGCTGAACGATGACGTACGATGTGTAGGATGTCCATACTCACAAAAGTATAAACACATCCAAAGAAAACCAGACCAGGCCTTTAATTGAGACCTGCGTTTATTTGTTGCCACACCAGGCCAGTAAAACGGACAGGCGTCTAACAGGGACTCTGCTTTTAATTTAAGTTTTGCAATATATATCTGCAAGGTGTTTTTAAAGATTTATGTCTTTAGGAGGAACAAATGGGCTTCGTGTCAGACAGTATTACTGACTGACATGTTGCAAGCCCTACAGCTGTGGGGCTTTCAAGAACTAAAATAAGTGCAACAGTGTCTGGTTTTATTCTGTGTAATTTTGGGACGACAGCCGAGGTCCAGACAAAAAGACGAGCAGGTTTAGAAGTTCTTAGTTTTACATTTTGGGTGGAGTTGACCAATCGGAGTGAGGTCCAACTGTCTCTGAGCCAGTGGCAGCAAGAATTGATGACTCTGATCGACTAATCTGACAAAGAAAAACATTTCTACAGACTGTTCTTTAGCCTGAACATGATGCAATCTTTTCTCAGCATTTGTTAAAAATATGAAAAACACTAGAGATTTATTATTTTATTTTTTGTGACTCAGTTTCTCACTTTTTCCTCAGCGACTTGTGAGATGTGTGGGATGGTGGGTGTCCGAGATGCTTTCTACAGTAAAACCAAACGTTTCTGCAGCGTCTCGTGCTCCAGAAGTTACTCCTCCAACTCCAAGAAGGCCAGCATCCTCGCCAGACTGCAGGTACACAACACCAGACTGAAAACCGATTGTTTCACCAAATTACCTTGCTTTGTGTTATGCTCTTAACTAACTGCCCTTAGTGGGATTAATAAAGTTGATTGATTTGATTAGATGTCCTATCAGGAGTTGTTGACTGAAAAGCTCACAGTGCAACAGACTGATGCTTAGCTAAATGATATACTTCATGTTTCAGTAGATTAAATGTTAGTTGTTTCAGTGATAGTAGTAAAAAATTAATTTTGCAACCTTTTAATTCTGCATTTAAACAGAAACAAAATGGCGGGAGGAATTAGCGATAATTATATCTGAGTAAGAATGGACAACACTGTGGAGGTATCAGTGTACCAGTTCAGCAAATTGGAGGAAGTTTTGTTGGAGTAGCCAGATACAGTATTTTATTACACCCTCTCGGAAATCCCACTATGATGAAGAAACTGGAAATCTAAATGCATTAACATATTATCATGTTATTAAAGACTTAATGCCTTACAATATATGTTCCCATATCATGTGCTACTGGAGAGTAAGACCTTAGTTTTTGGCCTTCATGGATTGCTGAAAAGAGACAATTATTTTGGGAATATATTGCTGCCATAGATGGAACTTTAAATGCATGGATGGACATTACAATGGACTATTGCAAAATGGAGAAGATAACGGCAGATGTTAACCATAAATGGGAATTAATTGTGTCCCGATGGGAGAACTGGCTTAGCTGTGTGATGCCTCACAGGCCATCTTTTCTTTTTGCAAATAAAAAGTTGAACTAGCAACTCACTGGTCCGATTGGGCCAGTGGAAAAACATTAGTATTAAAAAAAACAATAAAATAAAAAAGACACTCAACATCCTGCAGTTGTTTTGCAGCTCTTGGCGCACCGTTGTCCGATCCAAAGTTGTAGTTACGTGACGAGTAGTTGTCAAAAGTTATTTCTCTAACCTCAAACAAGTGGCAACCTCTGGGTCTGAAAGTGAAACTTTCTGACTGTCTGAAAGTTAGTTTTTTTATATCCAGGATGTATTTAATAAACATAGACTTGGCAATATATATACAAGTATAAAATACTGTCATCTGCATAAAGATTGATTTTTTAAGTATGTACGGATGGAATATTGTTGTACAAATGTAAAAAAAATGTCCTAACCCGCACTGTGACCAGTCAGACCTGTTGACGAACCGTTGACGAGCAAACAAAACATCCAGTGCAGTGTTGTTTTTTGAAAGGCTAACTGGTATCTGTTTCTTAAAGGGGAAGCCTCCCACTAAGAAGGCCAAGGTTCTGCAGAAACAGCCTCTGATGAGCAAACTAGCTGCCTACGCTCAGCACCAGGCCAACCAGCAGAGTGCCGTCAGGAAGAGCGGTGAGTTTCATTTCCTGTATGCACTCTGGACAAACTACACAAGTACTGGACTTTAGTACAACAACAAGTACATCTCAGAGAGAAACACTGTATTTTTTACTGCACAACATTAATCTGACAGCTTTAGTTACTACATATTTGAAGATGTACAAAATACAGCTGAATCAATTAGTTGAACAGAAGATTGACATTTATTCATTTAGCTGACGTTTTTATCCAAAGCGACTTACAATTGCTATACATGTCAGAGGTTGCACGCCTCTGGAGCAACGAGGGGTTAAGTGTCTTGCTCAGGGACACAATGAGAATTGAACCCAGGTCTCCCACACCAAAGGCAGGCATCTTATCTATGCACCATCACCACCCCATGAAAGTAATTGGAAACTTTTCATGTAAAAACATTTCATGGTTTCATGGCTTCTCAGATGTGAGATTTTGATGCAGCAGCTCGAGCCACCGGAGACTGAAATTCAGCGTATATAAATGCTGAAATGAACTAAATGTAACAAAATTTATATCTAACATGTTTTAGAACAGCCCCAAGTTTGTAGTTTGTATGTAATTATAAGCACTTCAAGTCCAACTCCTTCATTTACTTGTTGATTTTACATCTGAAAATGTCCATTTTGGTGACGGAAACATTGTTTTAAACTTTGGCAGTTTGCTGTTTACTTTTGTACCATTTAAGGTTTTTCACTGGACTTGAACAACTTAGATTTCAATCATAGACGGTATAAAAGAAGTGGACATAGTCACCGTTTTGAAGCCTCCAGTTTGGCATTTTGGCCGTTGCCATCTTGGTTTTAGGAACCAAATGTGACCATATTTGGACAAGACGGTGGAGCTAGCTAGCTTGGTTAGCAAGGTGCATCTGTAATTCATATTAACTGTGATATTAGCTGGGATGCTAATTTTAGCTATCGACAAACGGGCTTGAAACAAAATGTACTTACTGGAAAAATGACTCCTTTTTCAGTGGCGCTGGTTAAATGTACACAGAGCAGCGAATACGTGTCGCCTCTATCCTGACTGTCAGGTTGCCATGCTAGCTACTCAATCACCTTGTAGCCCCGCCCTAAAGCCTCCCCTGCTTCCTGGTCTCTGATCCTCTAAATGGGACCATAATTTACTAAATGAGCATCATGCTGTGTTGAAGAAGACTTGAAACTAGCGACTGAGACCATAAACTCATCAGGAAAGTGTTTACTGAGGGAATAAATCAGCTGACAAGTAGAAACATTTTCTCAGAGACTTCTAAACAATCACACTTCTTTCTGCAGCCAGTGGAGTCGCCCCCTGCTGGCTGCTGGGGAGGACGCAGGTTTAAGCACTTAAGCTTCACTTTTCAGACCCGGAGATTCCCGCTTGGTTTTAACAAAAACTAGCTACAACTGCCTTAGCTTTATACACAAACGGCTAAGCTAATCGTGGGGTTTTTATGGTCATGTGTCCACTGAAGTCAGTGAGTTTCCACTGCTCATACCTTAAGGAAATTAAAAAAACAAAATTATAATAAAAGCAATAGTACAGAAGTACAGACACTAAATACCTGTCGATGAGACCAAGACGGAGAACCATCCGGTGGACGTGAGACCTGAAGGTGACGCAGCGTTTCTGTGTGATGCTGCAGTAACCGTGGAGGTGTTTGACTGGGGTCGTTACCTTGGAGACGGAGATGTGATGGGAGCGCCGGTCAGCTGTTTCAAACATGTGAGTGCATCACACACACCATCTGTCCACACCTGTTCCTACAAGCTGTTTTTTTATGTAACATTTTGTCATTTTCACAACCTTTAAATCAATTAAACTTCATCCCACACAGATCGACACGACAGCCAGCGGATACAGTTCTATCATTGCTCTTCTTTTCATTTGCATCTGCTTTTTCAGTCCCAGGATCTCGAGGGCATTTTTTGTGATTTCACGGCAGCTTTTATAAAAAACTGTAACAAAAGTTGTGATGTTCTTGGGCGTTTCTTTTGCGGTGAAATATTTGGAATAAGTGAAAACTGCAAAGATAGATGTTTTTAACTTACTGGAATTGTAGTTGAATCATTAAACAGTCCCTGCAGGACTTGGCGGGCCTGACCCTGACCCTGCATATTTAAACCAGCTCACCTTGATTCTTTGTTGCAGCTGACCGGCAGGCAGCAGCCTGTGTCTCAGCGTCTCGTCTGATGTCCTCCATGTGTTTTTGACATTCTCTCTGTATGTTTTGCAAAAGCAAAGTGTTTGTCAGTGGGCGAGAACAGTTTCCCCGCTTTGGTAAAGAAGATCTGGATCCTGGTCTTCACGGTCCTTTGCTGTTATTTTTGTAGGTAAATGTGAGACGCCGGTATCACACAAGTCTGCTGCGTCTTCTAAACAAGGAAGTGACTTTGCTGACGTAAGACAACGTTTTGTGGGAAATGGCGATGACAGGCTGAATTCGCAGAAAAGTTGTGGTGATTGGTTAAAATTGATCGAAATTGATCGAAAAAACCCCTCAATAATCGAATCTCATAATTAAAAATCGAATGTGTACCCAGCGGTCGAACATTCGAGTCCAGCCCTACTACGTTTTATTACAAAGTCCCTCACTCACCATTGTATTCTTTATGATTTGGTGGGTTGGACATCGCTGATCACCTGCAGACAACAGCACTGGAATATTTTTATGTATAAAGCGATGCTAGGTGAACGTCCAGCTTTACCTCTGTACTCTTCTCTGTCTCAGCTCCAAGTGGTTGGTTTTTAATGTACCTTGGGTTTTGACAGGACTGGAGAAAACTGCATTTTCATACTATGCACCCTGGGCATGGAATAATTTATAAAAGATGTAAAATTAGAGACGTGTATTGAGGATTGATGAATTTAAAGGCAACATAAAGAATGTGGTGAAGGAGGCATGTGGCCCGCAATTTTGTTTCAAAAGCTGTTCTTTTTGTTTATTCTGATTCTGTCTAAATGCATCTTTTAACCTCTGTCTGTCTGTGAGGTCGGTTTGTGACTCCGCGTCTGTGTTGTTTTATTGAACTTGCTTGTTTTTGTCATCTTGTCGTTGTCGAGGTCCCGATGGGGAAGTCGTGGGGCGACATCAGTGAAGGCGTCCGGGTGGAAGTCCCGAACACCGACAGCAGCCTGCCCATGAAGGTGTACTGGATCGCTGGCATCATCAAACTGGCCGGTCTGTTAGTCTTCATGGTTTCATACGTATATTATATTATATATTTCATCTATTGTAATATTTTTGACCATAAATTTCCCAAACGAGAGATCACATTACCCCCATTTTAGCCTCTGCACTTTTGCTTTAAGTTGATTTTAGATTTAATTTTGGGGTTTCACTCACTTTCAAAGCTCCAGAGTCTGACTCCAGCTCGTATTTGTGAGTTTTTGTGCTGCGGTTTTCTTTAAATGTTGACAAAAAACACATTTTAATAAACATGCAGATGTTTTTTAAGCTTTTCCGTGTCTCTCTTTAAACTCTTTTGATTAATCTTTTTCATCTTTATGGATCGGACCTCTTAAAATTGTCCCAGTCAGTTCTGTTATTTTTAAATACATGTTGTGGTTCAGTTTTTGTGTGTGTGTGTGTGTGTGTGTGTGTGTGTGTTTTTAATAAAAGTTGACTTGAGCTGATGGAGATGGATCGCTGATGATGATGATGATGTCGTCTGTGTGCAGGTTTTAAGGCCTTGCTGCGGTACGAGGGTTTCGACAGCGACTCCACCAGAGATTTCTGGTTGAACCTGTGTGTGCCGGACATCCACCCGGTCGGCTGGTGTGCTGCTGGAGGAAAACCTCTGGTCCCCCCTCAGAGTAAGTGACAGGACACATATACAGTACAGTCAACAAATACAGTCTATATATTGGAAAATTGATCCAAGGGTGGCAGGGTGGATCTAATCATGAACAATTAAAGGGATTTTTTGGTGTTTGTTAAACTAACACCATTTAAATGTGTGTGTGTGTGTGTGTGTGTGTGTGTGTGTGTGTGTGTGTGTCGCTCAGCCATCCTGCACAGGTTCACCAACTGGAAGACGTTCCTGATCAAAAGACTGACGGGATCCAAAACGTTGCCGCCGGACTTCTCCTCCAAGGTCACACATACGTTTGTACTTCTATACTAGTGAGGACCGTCCCCCTGATCCTGAACCTGATTCTTACAGTAAACCTGAAACCACGTTTGAACCACAGCCTGTGTAACAGAAGTGGACGTAGCCGCCGTGACGTTGTGGACTGCAGTTTTGAAGTCTCGAGTTGGCATTTTATCCGTCACCGTCTTGATTTTTTCCATCATCCCGTTAGCAAGGTGCATCCCTACTTCACGTTAACTGTGATATTAGCCTGGGTGCTAATTTTGGCTAACGACAAACTGGCTTAAAACAAAACGTACTTACTGGAAAAAAAGGAGCAGCTGACTCCTGATTGGTTAAATGTACACAGAGCAGCAGACACGAGTCGCCTCTATTCTGATTGACAGGTTGCCATGGTAGGGACCTGTCAATCAGCTTGTAGCCCCGTCCTAAAGCCTCTAAATGGGACCATAATTTACTAAATGAACATCACACTGTGTTGAAGAAGACTTGAAACAGAGACTTCTATACAATCACACTTCTTTCTGCAGCCAGTGGATTCGCCCCCTGCTGGCTGCTAGAGAGAACGCAGGTTCAAGGCTCTTCAGACCCGGTGGTTTCTGCTTGGTCTGAACCCTTAAACAGAAAGTGATGATCGGACAAAATGTCCTCGGTTTTTAAAAGAAATGTCTCCTCCTCAGGTCCAGGACAGCATGCAGGTTCCCTTCAAGAAGCAGATGAGGGTGGAGGTGGTGGATAAAACTCACCTGTGTCGGACTCGGGTCGCTCTGGTTGAACAGGTGGGACTCACACAGCCAGTGTTTGATGGCAAAAAGAGTTTAAATGGCTTTCTTTTGGTATTTATATGTTGTGCGTTTCAGGTGATCGGCGGCCGTCTCCGTCTGGTGTACGAGGAGTGTGAAGACGGGACGGACGACTTCTGGTGTCACATGTACAGTCCTCTGATCCACAGCATCGGCTGGTCTCGCTCCATCGGACACCGCTTCAAACGATCCGGTGGGTGAAGGTGATCTCGAACAGATCATCACGTTGCCAGATTTGAATGTTTTTCCGCCTGAGAAGATCTCACCAGACTGCATTCAGAAAACTTTGAAATAAACGTAGTTAAAAATGAATACATTTACAAAAATGTAGTCACAAATGCTTCTTTTTTTATTTGCTAAAAAAAAGGAACATTTGATTTTGTGTCAGTGCTGAAACTTTTGGCAATAGTTTAAATAATCCGTCAAAAGCTCCAGAAGCAGTTTGTGGTTCAGTATCCTGCTCAGGAATATTTGGACATGCAGACTGGAGGAGCTGGGGGTTCAACCGCCGACGTTCTGATTAGCAGGCAACCTGCTCTACCTCCTAAGCGCAGCCGACCCTGATGGTACTTTTGTGTCTCACTGATGTTGTGTGTAGAGACGCCACCAGACTGCATTCAGAAAACGTTATATTTAAACCAGCAGCGGGTTAATGAGCAGGCAGTGAACGTCAGTGTCATGTGACGATGATGCACAGACTGAAGATGAAACTGTGTGTTTCCAGATGTGTCGAAGAAGCTGGGCAGCCAGACGGACGCTCCAGGACAGCTGTTCACCAAGGTGAGAACAACAACAACAACAGCAAAAACACATCAACTGCTGTCGCTGCTGAGTCTGGAGCTCGTTTTACTTTCAGTTCACGTCTGTTTTCTTACTCTGTCGAGACACACGGCTCAAAGACTGCTTGTGACTGAAATCTGTGAAACAAAATGTCCCTCAGCTGTTTTAATAACACTATTGACAAGAACAAATTTTATTTAATGATCTCCAATTATAGCACTTAAAACATAAAAAACATTTACAACACCAGAGTTAGATTCTGTTGTTGCAGGCAAACACCAAAACACTCAGACTGTCTGTAGCCTGTTGTCACCACAGGAGGGCAGTATAACACCTGACTGTATTACCCACACACCTGTATTTTCTGGGTAGTGATGACCTTTGACCTTCTCAGTATTGCTCCCAGCGCCCCTCCTCCATCTTTGTTATTTTGGTTGATCACACCTGAGAGGAGCTGAGCTCAGTTCTGTGATGTGTACCTGTGCAGGTGAAGGAGGTGGATCAGAGCGGCTCCTGGTTTGAAGACGGGATGAAGCTGGAAGCCATCGACCCCCTGAACCTGTCCGCCATCTGCGTGGCCACGGTCAGGAAGGTGAGGAGCAGCTGCAGGGCGACAGGAACGGCCACCGGCTGCACGTTCAGTCCGTAAACCAGCTGTCGCCTCTCTTCACCAGGTGCTGGCAGACGGGTATCTGATGATCGGTATCGATGGTTCGGAGGCAGCCGACGGTTCTGACTGGTTCTGTTATCACTCCACCTCTCCCTCCATCTTCCCCGCCGGCTTCTGTGAGATCAACAACATCGAGCTGACCCCCCCCAGAGGTACAGCTGCTTCCTTACAGGCGTTCCCGTGCCAAAGCTGGTCTAAAAAGATTATCGGCTCAAATGATCCTGTAGTGTGAGGGGTTTACACACAGAATCTGGATCGTAGGCTCCTTCATTTCCAATAGCTGATAAACGTCTTGAAATCAGGGAGCCTCCGATCAGACACCAGCAGTTGCGGAGCTCCTCAACTCCGAAAATATTGAAGCACATTTTTTTTCCGCCACCACTTCTAGCAAAACTGTCAATATTCGAAATCTACACAGCTGATTTCACCTCAAAACTTTTCAGAAGTGGATTTAGTGATGAAATTACATACGAAAACTGTAAAATATAAAACTTCCTGCTGGCCTCTGTCTGGTGCAGCAATGATGATGCAGTGAATAGTGAATATTCTCTCTGACCAATCAGCAGTCTGTCGTGTTTTCACGTTACATTTTAGTTTCCCTCAGCTCGCTTGGAACCTCGACAGAGGTGATATGAAAAAAAGTACCTGGAAGCAGGAACAGGTGCAACATTTCTACAATGGAAAACCAAACAAAGTGGAGTCGAGCTGGTACTATGCAGACGAAAAGGGCCTTTAGTAAATTATGGTCCCATTTAGAGGAACATATACCAGAAAGCAGAGTATGCTTCAGGGCGGGATTATCTGCGATTGACGAGTTGTTACCATGGCGACCTGTCAATCAGGCTAGAGTGACTCGTACCCTCGGCACTGTGTAAATTTAACCAGCGCCGCGGAAAAAGCGTATTAAGAGTCGGCTGTTCACTTTCTCTGGTGAGTACATTTAGTTTTAAGCCTGTTGTTGACAAAATTATCAGCCCTGTTAAAATGACAGTTAAGACGATTACAGACGCACCTAGCTAAGCAAGCTAGCTAGCTCCACCCTCTCGTCCAAATATGGTCACATCCGGTGCCGCTGGTTGCAAAACATCAACATGGCGGCGCCTTATCGGCCGAACTCGAGGCTTCGGAAAAGTCAGTCTGCCTCCATGTTTGTTTCTGACTGAAGCACGTGTTCTCACGTTTAGTATAACCGGCGAGTGTGTGGTCCTGCGTCTGGACTGAACCGTCTGGTGTGTGCGTTCTTAAGATTTAAATATTATATATCGGTTCAATCTGTCGTTATGTCTGTGGAATCACCAGCCATAAATCATCATAACATGTACAGTACAAAAGAAAACAGTTTTCCTCCTGAATACTGCATCCAGAAGATCATCCGCTCCCAACCATGACCCTAAAGAACTTTGCCTCCAGATAAACAAGATGTAACATACGAGATATTCCCAAACCAACGAGCTCCTTTCCGTTTGTCTTTTTGTGTCTGTCAGGTTACACCAATCTTCCCTTCAGATGGTTTGAGTATCTGAAGGAGAGCACGTCTGTAGCTGCGCCTGTCAATCTCTTCAACAAGGTGAGACCAACACTGCAGCTGAAACACATTCACAAACACATCAGCAGCATCCGAGAATTATTTACTTATTTTCAGGCTGAAACGTCAAATATTTGATGGCTGTTACTTTTCCGTGTTGATCAGATAACAAACCAATCTTGTTTGATTGGATTTAGTCATTTAAAAAACCCACAACACACACAGTGAGATGTGAATTTTAACATCTTAAAAGACAACTTGTAACACACCATGAATCAATGAAATCTTTTATGCATCAAACGATTCATTGATGATGAAATAATCAGATCCACACTGAGCTGAATGTGTATGTTTTGAATTATACAGTTATTTTCTTCTTTTATATGTAACTATGCTTTTATATAGTTTTTATTTAAAATTGTCAGGGCTGGGCAATAAAACAATAACGATAATTCTCTCAATATAATTTAAACAAATGTTCAATAAATGTTTACGTTATCTGAATCATGAACAAAAAAGCGCTTATTTTTTTTAGTAAGGTATTTATTTTTGAGGAAAACTTCATTTTTCTGGTGCATAATTGTTGAAAAAAGATTTTATCATAATAGTTTTGAATGTTTTGCTTTTGTGAATTAACTTTCACTCAGGAACAAAAGTCTGCCTTGAAACCTGAAAGAAATAATGATTTGACATTTATCCTGAGAAATATCGATAGCGATTGATATGAAATAATAACAATTTTGGCCATAACTTGAGTTTGAGTTTGAATTTGAGTTAACTTGACACTGGTCTTTGAAAATAGAGTTTACACTGAATGGGGTCTAAGAAACAGAAAAAACAATTGTCAGGATTAGCTGAATATTTACAAATAAGTAAATTCCCTCAAATAAATAGTTTATTTTTATTATACACTGAACAAAATTGTAACTGCAACACTTTTGTTTTTACCCCCATTCATCATGAGCTGAACTCAAAGATCTAAGACTTTCTCTATGTACACAAAAGGCCTATTTCTCTCAAATATTGTTCATAAATCTGTCAAAATCTGTGTTAGTGAGCACTTCTCCTTTGCCGAAATAATCCATCCAGCTCACAGGTGTGGCATATCAAGATGCTGATCAGACAGCATGAGGATTGCACAGGTGTGCTTTAGCCTGGCCACAATAAAAGGCCTTAGGCTGGCCACAATAAAAGGCCACTCGAAAATGTGCAGTTCCATCACACAGCACGATGCCACAGATGTCACAAGTTTTGAGGGAGCGTGCAGTTGGCATGCTGACTGCTGGAACGTCCACCAGAGCTGTTGCCCGTGAACTGAATATTCATTTCTCTACCATAAGCCGTCTCCTGTTTCAGAGAATTTGGCAGTACATCCAACCGGCCTCCCAACCGCAGACCACGTGTAACGACACCAGTCCAGGACCTCCACATCTAGCATCTTCACCTCCAAGATGGTCTGAGACCAGCCACCCAGACAGCTGCTGCAACAATCGGTTTGCATAACCAAAGAATTTCTGCACAAACTGTCAGGAACCGTCTCAGGGAAGCTCATCTGCATGCTCGTCGTCCTCATCGGGGTCTCGACCTGAGAGGACCAACACTCCACAGGCCACAATCAACAACCTGACCAACTCTATGCAAAGGAGATGTGTTGCACTGCGTGAGGCAAATGGTGGTCACACCAGATACTGACTGGTTTCCAGACCACCCGGACCACCCCAGTACAGTGAAACTGCACATTTTGGAGTGACCTTTTATTGTGACCAGCCTAAGGCCCACCTGTTCAATACCCATGCTGTCTGATCAGCATCTTGATATGCCACACCTGTGAGGTAGATGGATTATCTCGGCAAAGGAGAAGTGCTCACTAACACAGATTTTGACAGATTTGTGAACAATATTTGAGAGAATTAGGTCTTTTGTCTTAGATCTTTGAGTTCAGCTCATGATGAATGGGGGCAAAAACAAAACTGTTGTGTTTATAATTTTGTTCAGTGTTTTCAAAATTAGTTCATTTTATTCTTCTTGAGAAAAAACAAAAGGAATTGTTTTCCTGTTTTTGAATAAACTCTGATACGTCCTCTGTCCTCCGTCAGGACGTCCCTAACCACGGTTTCCGTCCCGGTATGAAGCTTGAGGCTGTGGACCTCATGGAGCCCAGGCTGGTCTGCGTCGCCACAGTGACCCGCATCGTCCACCGGCTGCTACGGATACACTTTGATGGCTGGGAAGACGAGTATGACCAATGGGTGGACTGTGAGTCACCTGACCTGTACCCGGTGGGTTGGTGTCAGCTGACCGGGTACCAGCTGCAGCCTCCTGCCGTTAATGCAGGTGACACACACACACACACACACACACACACACACACACACACACACACACACACACACACACACACACAGCAACTGAAACTGGAGGTTAAAGACAAGACAAATATAAAATATGTAAATCACATGTTGTCCTAAACAGTCCCAGTTTCAGGTTGGGTGATTTTTAAACTTATAGACATAATAAAATGTGTGTGTTTGTGGTTCAGGTTCCAGAGAAGCTGCATCCAAACAAAGGAAGAAATCCCAGCAGTACAAGGGACAAAAGAAAAGTACGTCTCTGAAACCTCCAAACATTCAGATGTAAGACAGTAACTTTTAAATGACACCGAATATAAAATACCAGTTTGACAGTTATAATATCTGTATGTATATTTAACTGTCAGTGTACGTCAAAGAAAACCTCTTCTTGTATTGAACAATGATCATTCAGTTGATTTATGGAGCCCAGGTGAGTTGTCCTTCCTCTGTTTGTTTACAAGGTGATATGTTTCGATTCCTGATTTTAGATTTTTTAGGGCCAAAGCACGAAACGTGCGAGGTCCCTATTGAAACGTCTTTCTTTCTTTCTTTCTTTCTCCTGCAAAGTAACCCTTATTTTGGGGGCCTAAACATACTCAAAAACTCACCAAACTTTCAAACAATTTCGTATTTTATGGGTTTTGTGCATGGGTGTGATAAAATGGCTCACTAGCCCCCCCTACAGAACAGCCCCCGGACTAAGTGTAACCTACGTGTACGAAATTTCTGTGGTACTTGTATCATGTCCAGACGCACAATAAAGCCTCTTGGAGTCATAGCCTAAACCCAACAGGACGTCGGCCATTTTGGATTTAATGGTCATTTGTGGCGATTTACACACTTTGTACTTTAACGAACTCCTCATAGGGAATTAGTCCGATCGACTTCAAATTTTCGCTGTGCAGTCTAAACCCATTGATGATTAAAAGTTGTACAAATGGTTATTACCAGTTGACCAGTTTGCCCATGGCGTGCTGTCAAAAATCGATAATTCGGCATGAAAGAGGAAGTTGTTGTAACTTCAGTGTACATACTCACATCTGCACAAAACTTTACGTGCTTGACAACAGTCCCACCCCAAACACTTCTGCATGCCAATATTCAGTTATAGTCGTAGCCCCAAGTGCTATGTGTCGCCACAAAAGGGACACAGGAAGTGATGATTAATACCTTTGTTCAGCGACTGAAGCACGTGGCAAATTCACAGCCACACTGGCAGAGCTCCAGAATCTGAAACACGGCCGCCTCACAGCTTGACACGCTACACGTGTGAGGGCCCGCCCAACGCTGCTTTGCAGCTTTAATTTGTTTTTCTTTTTTAAAAAGCTCACGAGCGTATTGGCGGTTTCACTGACTTTACCTTTTTCTTCTCTCAGAGAGAAAGTTACCCCTCGCTAAGCGACCTGTCAGCCTCTCCAGCGGCGTGGTAACGGGTGTCCCCAGGAGCCTATCAGGAGACGAGAACGAGACGCCGCCAAACTACCCATCACCCCCTACTCCTGCCTCAGCAACCCAGCCCCCCTCTGCTGACCCAGACAGCAGTCCAAACACCGAGGGGGGGCCAGGTATACACACAAACACACTGTCGTAGCATTCAGCGGTGCAGGAAATACTCGGATCCTTTACTTTTAGTTGGACTAAAACCACACTGTAAACGCTTGTTGTCCAAACCTCAACGCTATCAACCAACATTACAGTTATTATAATCATTCAGATGAGAAGCAGCAAATCAGTCAGGAAATGATAAATTTTTTCTCAACTGACTAACTGTATAAACTGTTGGTAGTTGAATTTATAACAAACATTTTATAAACTCTTTATTGTTTTGTGTAAAAATCCTAATGTGTGAAGTAACTAAAGGTGTCAGATAATTGTAGTGAAGTAAAAAGTACAATATCTCCCTCTGAGATGTGGTGCATTTGAAGTAGAAAGTTCAAATTTGAGGCACTTTTACTTGAGTACAGTACTTGAGAAAATGCACACCACGTGGTAAGAGCCAAATAAAAGAGCTGTGAGCAAACACTCTTTTATTGTGTGGACAACTGCACGTAGTACATTTGCACATTTTATTTTAATTGGTTTGTGATTTTATTAATTTTCTAGTATTTATCAGAATCATAAATGCTTTATTGGTCCCCGAGAGGAAACTCTGTTACAGCTGCTCATGTTGCTAAAGAAGGCATTAAAGAAAATCAAAATAATAATAAAAAGTTGGCAAGCATTTAAAATGATAATATACATGATAATTATGATAGTTTGTTTGAGGTTAAAGCTGAAACAAAAACAGGCGATTGACAGAAAACTATTTTGATCATCAAATTATTATTAAAGTCAATTTTAAAGTTAAATATATGTAATATTTCCTGCTTCTCAAATGTGAGGATTTGTGATTTTCTGTGTCTCACACTGTAGTAAATTACATTTTGGTGATCCTGCAGAGAACAGTCCTCCTGAAGTACCTCTTTTGTTGTTTGCAGGTTCAGAGATTAAAGACGAGAACCTTGAAGGAACAGAGTTACCTCCTAAAAGGACTGAAACAGAAACCAATGGATCTTCTGGAGAATTCTTCATCAACCAGGACCAGTAGGCCCCATCTATCCATCTCTGCCTTTATCTATCCATCCATCCATCTGTTTACTAGCTAAGTAATGCACTTTGCTTCGGTCAGAAGTCATAAAGCATATTGGGCTTTTGTGTCCGAAATTGCCTCCATGCCTCCATCTTAACATACACCAATTAACATACTCCTCCTCAAGTCTTTCTCTTGGTGTTCGGTCAGACCAGAAAGTGGCACAACAAAATTCCTCATCACAAAATCCTAGGTTGTGTTGAAAGCTTGTTGATGAAGTTGAGGCTACCGTTTCGTAGTCTACATTCTTCCCACTTTGTGGATATTTTATAATTATTTAAAATATAGCTTTTTTAAGATAGAAGAAGATTTTTTCATCCCCAAAAACGAAATTGCACTTCCTTAGATCCTCATTTTGGGAAATATTTTACAGACAATAAAATTGAACAGGTAACTAAATAAATAAAAAATATGAACAAGTTGCAACTATGACCTAACGATAACGTAGCGATAACGATAACGTAGCGATAACGTAGCGATAACGTAGCTGGCAAGCTACTGGGAAAGTTTTAGTGCTAACCAGCCACAATAGCGCCTTTCTAGTCTTTACGACCACTAAGCGTTTTTACACTACATCACATTCACCCTTTCACTCATTCATAAACTGATGGCAGAGAGACTAAGCCAACTGCACATCAGAAAGGAAATGAGATTCATACATTTACACCCCGATGGCACAGGAACCAAAAGCAATTTGGGGTTAAGTGTCTTGCCCAACCATCGACTCTCCGGGTTAGTAGGAGACCGCTCTAACCCGGAACTAAAGCTGCATAGAGAGCCCAAGTCCGTCCCTTCCGCCCCATGGGACCTCATTTCGGGAAAAATATGCATGGGAGTCAACAGTGAAACACGATTTACGTTTTAATCCCGCTTGAACTGTGTCCTGAATTACAAACATGATGTTTGTCAGATTAAAATATAATTTAAGTCGAGAAAGTCGCAGTTTGTTGTAAAACTGTTGGAAGTAACGTTATAAGACTGTGAAATTACATAATTACAAAGACCACAAACCCAAAAGTCGCGTATGTGACGTCACAGCTGTTTCTCTTATGACTAAAGCTAACGTTACTGAAGCTAATGAAGTGAACTGAAGCTAACGTTACTTAAGCTAACGTTACTGACTCCTACGTCATTGAAGCAAAGGACCGGTAAAGTAACATTTAGTTTTGTGTTAAAACCGCTCAATGAACTACATCTCTTGTCTAGCACAATATACGTCACCAGTATTTTTAGCACTATAATGCTAAGCTAACGTTTATTGCTTGCTTGCTACTACCTTGGTAACTTAGCTTCCACGCACAGATGTATCTCACCTGATGTGTTTAATCCAACAATTCCTGGTCCTTTCATCTTCATCATCATCATCTTACACATGGAAGTTCTTTGATGTTATCTTCACTAACGTTAGCTTCAGTCACTGGGTGAACAGTTATATCACATATCCAACTTTTGGGTTTGTGGTCTTTACATTTACATATTTTCTTATCCTTCGACTGTTTTACGACAAACTGCAACTTTCTTCAATTAAATTATCTTATAAAATAACAAATATCATGTGTAAAAAATTTGTTGTATTGTGAAATAAGGTCCCATGGTGGTCCACCCAGAAGGGGCGGGACTTATGTTCTCTACAGCCCACCAAGCTGCTAACTGCCACATAGCTCCGCAGTCTAGAAGTGTAACAGAGCTAAAGTGTTCGCTTATCATCACTTTTTGTTATAAAAGTGTTTTCAATCTGTTTCATTTAAAGCTTCAGGTTTACCAGCAACAATAGACCGCTAAGCTAACTAGCTTAGTCGCTAACAGGATAAAAAGCTCTGTTTATTTAACAGATTATGTATTTTCACGTATGTAATTTCTTTTGAAATGAATTGATTTTCAGCTGAAATTGTCATTGATGCTGGTGTGACTGGATCCTTTCCCAAACTCCTTCATGTCATAATCCTTTTTTGTGGCTTTCCCAAAAACAAAATACCCTTTCACAGCTACACGGGGGGGAAATATTGCTCATAGACTCTTCAGAATAAGCAAAAAGGGCAAAGAAGAACAGAATACAGACGCAAATAAAGATAAAGAAGAAGAAAATGTGGGCAGGTATGTCGGTGGGTAGATAACATGATGAGAAAAACTTTTGTATGATGAATTTTTCAACGCCAAGATCTTTGTTGTTTGTTTGTTTGTTGTACGTGTTTACATGGTGTTTTCGAGAGTCAAAACTCTTGACGTAAAAATACTGGATGCTGTGTAATGTCATGTTGAGATTAACAGTCATTTAAAAACTTTGTGTGTTTGATAATGTGAGTGCTGTGGTTTGGATTCTGGATTGCTGAGTTTTTAGGATGCCACAAAATAAGAAACCAGCTAACAAGAGCCCACAGCAGTTTAACCGTTTTTGTTTTTTGAGCCACGGTTAAAAAGTCTGCATTTTTATAGAGTCATGTTCAGCAGGTCAAAGTATCTGAGATAAGAAATAATGTATTAGCTAGAGTGTATTGTTATCTGGTGTTCAGCATCAGTTTGGTGGAAAGTTTAAAATCAGCCAAAAGTGTGTGAAGTTTTGCTGAATCAAAATTCTTCTCTTAATCAGAAACAAACTTTTTTGTTCCAAAAATAAGTTCAGTCATAGCTACAGGGCTCTGTCAGAGTAACTGTAATAAATAACTTGTACAAAAAATTGCAATAAGAGATCAATGTAGATCTGAGTATAGTTTAAAAATTCCATTCTTGTGCCAGTATGATATTTGAGTTTCCGGACCAATGAGAAAATAGTTCAACACCTCATAGTTCGATACCATTTTATATATATTTAGGCATTTACCAAAAAGTCATAACACTTTATATAGAAAGTTTAATGTTGTCTTCACCCAAGCTATAAAATATGATATGTTAATATAGGCCCGAGTTCAAGATCTGATAATCAAACTGACTGCTGAAGAAGGTCAAGTATCGGAAATTGAAGCCAAATATTTAGTCATATTCTTAACATACCGTAAAACTTCAGTTAGACGCCTGTCCTGGTTACTGGCCTGGTGTGGCTACATGTTTTGACAAATAACCGCAGGTCTCAATTAGAAGCCTGGTTTGGTTTTTATAGAAGTTAATTGAATGTATAAAACCTCTTAAAGCCCACCGGGTCACCTGTTTAAGCATGGCTGCTTAGACTGTGCACACTAATATATAAACGTTTAAACTTGTGTCAAAACAGACATACTACACAGTTACATCAGTTAGATTCTCTACAATTCAATCGTTCAGTTCATTTTTAAGGGAGCCTTGAGCACCAAAGTATAATTCATTAAGATTTACTGGTATGGTAAAGGAATTAAAGTCCCAAATAAAGGCCGGGTGAGTTAATTGTTTTAAGCAAAGAAAAGCCTGGGATACTAATTGGAAGTTTTGCGGTATTCATAATGACTTGTTCTTTTATCAGGTAATTCCTGATTTCCTCATAATTTTAGCAGTTTTTAAGTTTGGTGAAGTCGTGACCACTCACGGGGCTAATTGGTGAACAATTGTAGCTGGATAGCCAACAGCTAACACGCTAGCCAGTGGCGAACATGCTAGTAGTAGTAGTAGTCACAATAAGTGTCTTAGCTTCTCTCTATTTTCTCCGTATTGTTAAGTTTACTTCCCTTCTCAGGATTGTAGATCATTTATTCATTAAAGAGTTACTGAAGAGGAAAAAATAGCTCTCCAAGCTAGCTTTCTCGTTAGCCCAGTTGCTAACGGCATAAGGATTTATTACTAAACAGATTACTAAAGAGCAGTTTGGATGTCAGCAACAAAGCTAATATGACATGCCAGCTTCCTCTGTTTTTGACTTGCCTGCATACTTTGTAGAAAAACATGATAATGTCTTTCCAATTAAGGTATCAACAAAAAAATTACATTGGTATCAGTGCTGAAACTCGGGTATCGTATTGTCTGGTATTTAAAACCTGGTCCAACCTTATACTGTTTTTGATACTCAAATCAAACACAAATCGATTTTTAATGTACAGGTGCATCTCAAAAAATTTGAATATCATATCAATCAAAACTTCACTTTCCTAAAATGTGTTAGAATTTCAGAATAAAAAAAATATAATCACAATGAACTTTTCTACAATGTTCAAATTTTTTGAGATACATCTATAGTTTTTTAATATAGAGTCACACAAACACTGAAGTTGATGAAGAAATTAAATGCACAGAGTCAGACTTCCTTCGATAAATAACAAAACACTTCTTGGACAGCTAAGAGTAGTGATGTCTTCACATGCTAACTATAGATACCTCAATAAAAAGTATATTAAATAATGGATATGAATGAATATAACAATTAAGAATATTTAGTATTTCATTGGAAAACAAAATTGCATAATATGGTGTAACAGAGATCATTAAAAATAACTGAAGAGTATATTTGATTTAAAACATTCTAATAATAAAGATTTTCAAGTTCTAAAAACTGGTAGATAAATAACAGGTTTGTTATAAAGTTATTGAGTTACAGGTTCACAAAGAAATCAGAATAAATATGAGTTTCAAATTTTAATACTACAGTATTATTTTGATTCAAGTTATTTATCATAAAAGGGAGGGTGTTGCATTCACCAAAGGGAAAAGATGTTATTTATAACTTCCGTAACCGTAATGACTTCAGACTTTCCCAGCTGAGTTTAGCTGAAACATGTGTGTGACAGCACACACCTGTGTGACAGCATGCTAACGTGCTAGAGCTAGCACGTTAACATGCATTTTAAACAAATGTTTGATATTTACATGCTGAAAGATTTAGCTGGAAAGGATTCCGTAATGTTACAGTTATGTCAATATACACTCCATCACCCATTCAGTTAAAAAATGATGAAAAATCATTGAAGAATGCATTTCTCGTTTTTGGTGTGATTCTTGGCCGCCTCCCGCAGACTTCATTACCCACATTGGAACCACGACATTAGATCTTTTGGGGCTGAGTGTGGGACAGACTGCTACGGTGACTGCACTTTTTCTAGCATATTGGCAAGTCTGTGTTAGCCTTCATCTCACTGCTGTGGCTGACAGTTGACCATTTAAGGAAACAAGGCTTTTCGTTTTTCAGGTATCATGTAGGATAATAAAATGCTGAACAGGTGTGAATTTCAACCCGCCATTTGCGCAGTGTCACCAGACATTTCACCAGAATCATAAGAGTGCTGCAGGGATGATGTATATTTGTAGGTCAAACAGAAAGTGCACTGATTTCCCTCGACAAAAAGCCAGTGGGATTTTTCCACTGGATTTTGGATTATTGCAGAAAAATTTGCTCTGTGGCAAACAAAAGGTTATTATGCTTTCAAGTTTTGATCAGCAAGATAATCCTTCTACCACTTTTATTGTTTTTAAAACGTTAAAGCAATCGCTAGAAGTAAAGACAAGAAAAGAATTTCCAGGTTTTAGGACTTCTAGAGATCCCAAGTCCCCTCCCTTCTGCCACACCGAAAAAATTTTTTGTCAATCACGAGAGACAAAGTTTTAAAATCCTGTTTGAATTGAGTCCTGAATCACACATATGACTTTTGTCAGTGTAATTAATAATTTAAGTCAAGAAAGTCGCAGTTTTGTCGTAAAACAGTAAAGTAACATTTAGTTTTGTGTGAAAAATGCAGTGAACTACATCGCTTGCACAATGTACGTCAGCAACATGTTAGCGCTATAATGCTAAGCTAACGTTCATTGCTTGGTTGCTACTAGCTAGGTAACTTAGCTGTGTTCCAGGCACAGGTGTATCTCACCTGATGTGTTTAATCCAACAACTCCCGGTCCTTTGCTCGTTTGACTCAGTGACGTTAGCTTCAGTAACGTTAGCTCCAGTCTTTGACGTCACATATGCGACTTTTAGGTTTGTGGTCTTTGTAATTACGTATTTTCAGTTTTATACTTTTTAAGTTTTACGACAAACTGCGATTTTCTTGACTCCAGTTATCTTTTAACCTGACAAATGTGTGTAATTCAGAGCACAATTCAAGGATCAAAAAATTTCTTGCGTGTTTTTTTTCCAAAAATAAGGTCCCTGGCGGTCCACTGGAAGGGACCTAACCTAGGCTCTCTATTCTTGCAGCACTCTATTGGGTGTCATCCTCTTAGGACCAAGAATGTATTAAATTTCATGAACTAAATGTTGAGCTTTCAACCACATCTTGTGGCCCTTCAGAAGTATAACATTTTACAAAAGCTCAGTTTGTTGCAAAGAAAACGCTGCCTTAGTGCGTAGGGAAGAAAAATCAATAAAGAGAAAAGATGCTTTTAAAGATAGTATATATATAAAATATATATATAAAAATAAGTTTGTTTATGTGGACAAAACTGAAGAAAGACTTTTGAAACGTGACGTGTTCTTCCAGCGTCAGTATCACTTGATTTAAATCTGTGATGTTCAGTGTTAGTTTTGCCTGAGCTTGTGTATATCTGAATATGCCGAGTTTGTAGAGACAATAAGATGGCAGTAATGTGATTTATAAATGCCATGAGGAAATTTTTTAATTTTTTTTCAATTTTTTGAATATCGACTATTGGGTAGTTTGTGTGCATTTGATTCAAACACCAGTCTCAACCTTGTTTGTGTCTCTGGATGCGAACTTGTTATCAGTGTTTGTAGTAATGTTTACCAATCAAAACTTCTCCAGTATCACCAATGATTAATCAAAAGCAGGTCCAATGGCCTTAAAGGTCCCCAGTTTACACATAGCTAGCAGTACAACTAGAGCTACAGTGTAAGCAGCAATCTAATATAATTAGTAGTGTTAATTTCATCAATGGAAACTATGACCGCAAATATTAGTATACCTTTATGTCACACTAAACAATAGACTAGCAAATTTGCCAAAGTAACATTAAAAATTGAACTAAAACTAGTTTCTAAACTAAAAGTTTCATTTAAAGACCTGGTAAAAACAGAACCTTTCACCATCCAAAAATATCTCTTCAGAAGTCGATTCAGCCATTTAGACAATTTGCACTCACATTTTCAGTTAACGTGTACGCTAGTAGCTAATATTACTCCTTATCTGACTAAAACAAAATCTAAATCAAGTGCCAAAATTACCATTGAAATTGTAAACTATTTTAAAGTAATCTAAACCCTGGATGCCCATTTCTGGGAAAGAAAATGAAAAATTTAGACATGATAAAAATAGAAATACTCATAGGAAGTCAGTTTTACTTTGAAGTTTCCAATCATATGATTTTTAGAGCCCAACTGATATAAAATTTTTAAGACTGATACCAATTTTGATATTTAAGGATTTTAAAATACGATATTCCGATATATTGGCCGATATTTTTTTTTCTTCTTTTCAGAAACACATAACATAAACAAAGATTAGATTATCTCTAACATTTGTTATGTGTAGTTATGAGACCTAACCAAGATAACGTGACGTATTGCAGTTTGAAATCAAACTTTTTTATTGTTTTAAATAAAATAAAAGTACAGCTGATTGCTGTGTTTTGTGGTTCCAAACATGTGTGGACAAACTATGCAGCGGAAAAACTCATAAGAAGATTGAAGAATCAGTCTCTGTTTCTTTTTTAATTGTCATTTAACCTGCTTTTATAAACAGCAATACTGATTTATGTGCAATTAGCTCATATCGGTCGATAATATTGGCACGCAGATTTATTGGTCTGGCTCTAATAATTTGAATATTTCGCTTTCCAATCTTAGATCTCTTAATTTTTACTTAACTTATTGTCTCATCATTCTTACATCTAACTCAAATTTTTGACTCACTATTACATACTATCTTACAATCTTTACTAAGTAACTCCAGATTTTGACTTTGTAGCTCATAATTTTGACTTAATATTTCATAACTTAGACTTTTGTTTTTGTCATTTCTAAATTTTTAACTGTTTTCTTGACAAAAATGAGCTTCCACACTAATCTAATCTAGGTGCCTGTTTTCCAGGAGGGAAAGGCATGATCATAACGCACGAATAAAGTGCTATAGGGCTCACAGTGTAATCATGAGTAACTTGCGTGTGTTTTAAACTCGACAGTGTGTGCACGCATCAATCCGCACACTCATATAGTAGCTGTTTTTCTAAATTTCACACTTGTTACTGGCACTACTGTGTGTCGTCTGTTTGTGTTTGTTGTGTATTTGTCCGTGAGTCTCCAAAAATGTCAAACTGTCTCATTTGTATTATGGTGCTATCTATTGATGATATATACACA
Organism: Micropterus salmoides; assembly: GCF_014851395.1. Classification (NCBI taxonomy): domain Eukaryota; kingdom Metazoa; phylum Chordata; class Actinopteri; order Centrarchiformes; family Centrarchidae; genus Micropterus; species Micropterus salmoides. The sequence continues at coordinate 34,040,071 of NW_024040041.1, read as the reverse complement.
TTTGATAAAGTTTTTATGGAGTGATTTTGACAAACTGTCTGTTGACTGTCGACCCCGGTGAGGAACTTGTATTTTGGATGCAGATTTTGTCTATTGGAGAAAATTATGTGTTATGGGTGAAAATATCAAAGTTTATGGATTTAAATCCTTGAATTCTGCAATGTTCCCCGTCAGTTTGGGATGTTATGTGTGTCTGTCAACAAAGGAAAGGAGGATTTCATGGGTTTTATAGGTTTTGTGGGGGTTTTAAAGGGACTTACTAAAGTGGCAGTGTTTTCTTAAGACTGTGGTTTGGGATAATGTTTCAATGAGTCTGGAAGATCAGCTGTGGTTGCTTTTGAAACCAAGACAGGTTCATTTGCTTGTCTAACCCTTGTGTTTCGTTTCAATTTTATCTATTCTGATTCTACTTATGGAATCTGGTTCTTATTGAATCAACATTTTTTGGAAATTTAGTGACGGTTCCAACTTGGATCTGGTTTTGAGATACCCAACCCTAATAACGAGAGGAAGTTGTAGTTCGCTTCATGCTACTGACAAAAAGCTTTACATGGTGGAGTGCTGAGGATGATTTTTGGAGTCTCAGTCTGAGGAAATAAGCTGCTCTCAAGTCTGAAGATAATTTTAACTTTTAACTTGACATAATGCAAAAATTCACAAACCTGACAAAACTACTAGCAACCACAGCTGCTCTCTGATTGGGCTGCGTTTGTCCACATAATTTGAATTTGATCTTCCTTCCGTAAAGCTCATAATCAAGCTTCTGTATTGTTTTCTTGCCGTTGCAGACGTGTCCGATCTGTAAATGTAGACTTTGCAGTACTTCACAGGTAGCCTTCAAAACCTGCAAGACCGAGCCAACAAAAAAAACAGAATTTTCATGAAGCTAAAGTTTGCAGAGCCAAACCCAGACTGATAAAGTTTTATTTATTTGTCTTTAAACACATGTGCCATTGGATAAAAGAAGTTGAGATTTTAATCTGTGTTCGATACTGTTAATGTCCATTTGGTCCACATGTTCGTGCTGTGAACATGATGTTAACTGAGCTCTTATCAGCACATACAAATGTTTAAAAAAATCTATATATAGATATAAATCTATATACTGTACGTGTATGACAAATGTAGTTATGTACTGATGTTAACTTTCATGAAGCTTTTTTTTTAATACATTGTGCAATTTTTGGCAGCATGATTGTGAAGAAATTATTACATTTAGATTATTCACTTTACATTTTTATGCAATAAAAACTGTTCCGAAAATAATGATTTTTGAAGTCATTATTTTTGCTTATAACTGCATTATTTGTAATTTTTTTCAGTGGTTGACTGCAGAAGTGAATTTGGTAAAACAAATGAAACATGTTTGACAGTAGTGAGTTTTGGTTTTTTAGTCCAAATAACCCCCTAATGTTATTTCTGAAGTGAATTTTCTTTGATATTTGTTTTGCCTGGCTTCTTCATTATATTGTTTTAGAGCTGGGCGATATGGCCAAAAAAAACCTACATTTTGTACACGATGACATTTTCAAAGGCCTTTTCCCCTCAAAAACAGTGGAAAACACTGATGAAACTGGTTTATAGTTTACACCAATCAGCCATAACATTATGACCACCTGCTTGTCTCCCTTTCACCACTAAAACAGCCCTGACCCGTCGAGGACTGGACTTCACTGTTTGTTCTGACACCTTTCTATTAGAACCACTATCAATTTCTTAAGCAGTTTGACCTACAGTAGCTCGTCAGTTGGATCAGACCACATGGGCCGGCCTTCGCTCTCCACGTGCATCAGTAAGCCTTGGTCGTCTATGACCCTGCCACCGGTTCACATCTTTTCCTTCCAGTCATCTAGCCATCACAGTTTGGTCCTTGTCAAAGTCGCTCAAAGAATGTTATGGCTGATCGGTGTATATACGGTAATAAATTAAGTTGATGACCAAGGTTGTTATCATTAAACGAAATAATGAAAACTAGGTGTGAAAAAATAAAATAAACTGAACTAGCAAACCTGCATAAAAACTAATTAAAACTAAACTGAAATTGAAAAACAAGAAGTCAAAACAAAAATACAAACTAATGAAAAAGGCTAAACTACAATAACATTGCTGATGACAGCTTGACTCAAAAAAGTTTGGAACATAGATGCTAACGTAGAGATTATTAATTACAGAGGTAAGCGTGACTATCATCAGTAAAGCTGCAGTATCAGAAGTCAGATGAAACAATCACTGACGCATTAAAGGTGTAATATGCTCCTCACTTTCAGGCCTTTAAAAGGAAATTCATGTCATGTCAGATCATCTGAATCCGAGGTCAGCAGGATCCCCAGATGTTCTGGACGATTCAGTCAGCTGCCAAGGAGGGTAGGATTCAGCTGATGGTCCTGTTTGAGCCAAATGACTGAAGCTCCCGTTGCTGATATTTAGCCAGAAACATAGTTTCCTCCCCCGCCGGTGTTTTTGGCCCACAAGCAGTAAAACTTTGGTGTTAACGTGTCGAGATAATCAGATTCTACAGTGGATTCATTTCAGCCAGGTAAAGGACCGCCCTGCTGCCCCAAATACTCACTAGAGCTCCAAATGTGAATGAATCCGCCGCTGAAAATAGTCCCCAAAAAGTCTATGAAGATTCTCAGTCATCCAGGTCATAGTTATCCAACGAAGGTTAAAATCAAGGGCAACTGGACTTGGTTGAAGATACTGGAAGACATTTCGTCCCTCATCCAAAGGACTTCTTCAGTTCTGACTGACTGGCAGGGAAGCTCAGCTATTTAACCTCAGTGGGGTCGTTGGCCCGGGTCATCGATACCGCTGGTTCGTTATTGTTCCTTGTTGCTGTGACGACAGTCGTTACAGTCGTTAAGACTCCCTGTGGCCGAGACTGACCGACCATCGTTGGCATCTTCACCTGAGGCCAAGACTGAACGACCATCGTTGGTATCTTCACCTGAGGCCAATAGGTTACGTTTGTTGAGTTTCCTGGGAAGTGATGAAAGGACAGCATTGTAAGTGGGGGATAAGTGGTGGCGTAGACCCCCTCCCCTGTTCAATGACGGCTTCTCGACCCTGGTGTAGATGCTTCCTTGACACCTCTTTCAAACCATCCATCTTCTCTGTCTAAAATGTGCACCTGGTGGTCCTCAAACGAGTGTCCTCTGTCCTTCAGATGTAAGTAGACTGCAGAGTCTTGACCTGAGGAGTTGGCCCTTCTGTGTTGAGCCATGCGTTTGTGTAGTGGTTGTTTAGTCTCCCCAATATACAGGTCTGTGCATTCCTCACTGCATTGGACCGCATACACTAGATTGCTTTTCTTGTGTTATAATAGGCCTATTAGTAAAAATTCAACAGCTTTATGCCGATGCTTGGATAAAAAAAGCACCCAACCTTCTCCAGACTCTGTCTCCTCTGGTGGAGAAGGAAGGAACGAGTAGGGGGGCTTGTGAGAAGTGACGGTACACAAGAAAAAGTTACACCAAAGGTACACCAAAGAGTGAAATGTAGAAGTGCCCACTTCAAGCATCGCGTTTGGGCATTTTTTACACTGTTCAGACGCCATGTGCCGCTGTTGACAAGCAAGCTGCTGCTCTGTCTGTTGGCTGTTGCTGTGGTGCTGAGGGGAATGATTGACATGCAGTTTGACCGATGTTTGCATAGAAGACGTGTAGGCCTACATGACCACCTAAGAAAGCAGAAGCCGAATCCCGGACATTTTGGGTGATTTAGAAATCCCGGCCGGACGCATGTTTTAGGTCCCAAAAAGAGGACATGTTCGGGGAAAAGAGGACGTGCGGTCACCCTAGCTTTGGGTGTCCAGATGTCCCTGTTTTCCGCGGACAGTCCCCGGTTTTGGTGGCCTGTCCCCATCTGAAGCTGTCCCCGGAAATGTCCCCGTTTTTAACTGTGTGTTAATCATACACTGTATGAGGTGTTAACAGACCTGAAATAAAATTTTACGTGTCCAGGAAATGATTGTCGTCCACGAGAGCACACATAGCATGTAACGTTATCACCCAGTTTCTTTACGTCTACAGCTGCTTTTATGTGGATCAAACCGACATAATGTGCAAATAAACATCACTTTATGTCGCAAAGGTTTGTCTTTGTGATACTTTAACGGTTCTTTTAACAGCATAATCACAATTGTGGCCAAACAAGTTTTTGCATTTTATAGTGTAACCAGGTCTGACCTTTAGGTGATTAAAGGCAATAATAGACATACGCTTACCAAACACATACTGTAATCCATCGGCAACAACAGGCTTCTAATATCTTTGTTTACATTTAGAACACGAAATGTAGCCTATAACTAACATGACTTACTGCGGAGTTATATATAAAATAAAGACATGATCTCTTTTGCAATTAACCTTATGACTCTGGCCAAAACAACACATAAAATGCGGTATCCTACTTACCAGAAATTGACTGCAGCCTCTACATATTGACTGAAAGCTAGTTTCTGAGTTATGTTTGACAGATTATGAAACCGAAACTATCATTATTTCATATATAATAACATATTTTTTTATGACATACTGACCACCAAACCAAAAATGTCCCTGGTTTCCATTTCAGAAATCTGGTCACCTTACCCTAGCTAAACATCAGCATGTTAGTATAGTGATGTTAGCATTTAGCTCAGAGCAACTAGCTGCGGACTCAAATAGCAGAATATACAAACAAGCTTTCAATAGACAGAAACACTCAGACTGTTGTTAACATGAGACTTTATTGATAAGCGCTACATGTTTGAGATTGATTAGTGAAGACCAATTCAGAGAATCGACTGCAGGGACAACGGGTGTAGTGGGGGCGGGGTCAGTGGGGTAGGCGGGGTCCAGTTGGGTGTAGTTTACTGGTTGGTGATTGGCCGGTTTACTCGTACAGGAAGGCCTGGGCGCAGGGGGTGTAGCTGACGAACTCTTCGGCCTTGAACCACAGGTCGACCTCAGTCTTGGCGTTCTCCAGGGTGTCGCTGCCGTGGATGATGTTCCTGAGGAAAGGAAGAGGAACGTTAGAGGATGGACGCCAGTGATCAATATCTGTAAAATCTAAAAAAATTTTAATTATTGAAAAAGTGCCTTTATGTTGGCTTTGTGAGTCAGTTCTTTATTTAATTCCTTCAGTTAATTTCTTGTTGCATATTATGGAACGTCGTTACTGCCAGATTCAAATGAAAGGGTTGAATTTAAAGTTAAAGTCATTATTTTTACTTACTCATAGTGACTGAATAGTGATTTAACTTACTATTTCATACTTTTGTCTTTAAAAAGTCATAATTATGAAGTAAAAGTTCACTGACTTTGAATAATTTAAAAATCCTAAATTGGATTTCAAATTTCTACTTAAATCATAACTTTGATTTAAAAAGGACAATCTTGGTGTCTCATAATTTCAACAACATCTGATTTGATTCACAACCAGAAGTCAGATTTATAAATTGTATAATTTGACAATTATGATTTTGATTTAACTTTGAACTTTAAAATATCATAATTAAAATTTTTAATATCTGTAATTCCTAGCATTTTATCTATTCTTCTATTTTTGTAGTGAAACATGCTTCCACAGCAAACAAATAATCAATCCCTATTTAGTGTCCTTTATTATTATTATATGTTGAAGTTACGTTATTTGTCAGGCTGAGACTCAACACGTTATAGAAACATCTGAAGTATTTAATAATTCACCTGTTTGACAGGAACGATTCTAAGTTACACAACAGGTTTTTAAACCGTGTAAGCACGTGTTCATCATCATATTTACCATCATAAAATGCATGAATTAGACTTTCAGTGGAGTTTAATAATAATGTTGCATTGAAAACAACAACCAAAATTCTTCCTCACGGTTTATTTTTAGATTTCTGCCAATAATTGAATGATCCCTCTAAATGTACCCCATGTATTCCTAGGGCTGGACAATAAAACAAAAACAATAATTATTGCGATACAATTTTATTCACTTCAATCATACACAAATTAGGACTGAATTTTTTTTTTATGTTTTATTTTGTTGAGGAAAAAGGACTGAAAAAAGCTTTTACTTAATTTTACTTTGTGAAGTGATCCACTGTTTGGCCTCAAGTGCTGACCATAAAGAGTTTAAACCACAATTAACCATCAGGTTTCAACTTTAACTCAGGAGCAGAAATCAGCCTTTAAACTTATTAACTATTGTGATAAGTATCAATATGGAAAGATATTGAGCTTTTTATCATAATAACATTTTTGGCCATATCGTCCAGCCCTATGTATTCCTAAAACAGTACAGTGTGGACGACTGTTTGACAGGTGTGTGTGGGGAGAATGTCTGCTCACCTGCCGATGTTGATGCACAGGTCACCACGGATGCTGCCGGGCTTGGAGTCAGCAGGGTTGGTCTCACCCAGCATCATCCTGGCCAGCTTCACAATGCTCTGACCTTCCCACACCTGGAAACACATGAACACACCTGTCACCTGTGTGATCAGGACACACGATGCAGTCTCAGCCGTTTTGGCCGTGTAAGTGGAGAGCACAGAAGTATCACGACGGCGAAGACCATGTCACGGTGATCGAAGAAATGTCGACTTAAAGAAAAAGGATCAAATGCTTCTGTGAAAGGTGAGATGTTCAGGTGGATATCCAACTCACGTCTGTGTTTTCAGTTCAGAAGGGTCAGGATGGGGTTAGCCTAGCTTAGCATAAATATTTCTGTCCTCTTTAAACTGTTGCTGAGCCTGTCCGCCACGTTGTAAAATGCATTTCAGAAATCAGCTGCTGGGGTGAATGGATGCATTTTCCTGATCATACTTTTGTTTAAGTTAACTTAAGTGAAAGATCCGAATACTTCCTCCACCTCTGTGTCCACACTTTACTTTGAACTCGGGCTTTAATCCCGTGAGTTAAGAGGAATCTATAAGAAGTTGGCGCTCTGTCTGATCACATCCCGACTGCGTTTGACTCTGTCAAAAGAGAGAGAGACCTTGAAAACAAAGAGGGTGTGAAGAGAGAGAGCTGACAAAATGGAAAGAGATAAAAAAAGAGAGATCTGACAGGAGTGACAGATATGTGCAAGGCGTCTGTGTGCGTTTACTGCTTGTGTGTGTGTTTATTGTTTTATAAATATATGTGTGTGTGTGTGTTACCATGGCGAGGATGGGTCCAGAGGACATGTATTTGCAGAGTCCAGCGTAGAAAGGCATGTCCTTCAGGTCCAGGTAGTGCTTCTTCATGTGGTCCTCAGAGGCCTAAACATAAAATACAAACACACAGCAGTGCAAAGTTACTAAATGCGTGTACCGAAGAGGTACTTTACTGGAGTATTTCCGTTTTAATGCTACTTTATAGTAAATATTGTACTTTATACTCCACTAAAAGTAAGCAGCAAACTACCAAAGTTAAAAATGTTTACATCACCAAGACAGACATTTTCAGATATAAAATTAACAATTAAATGAATAAATTTTGTTTGTTATTCCACTGTAGGATCACCTGATGACCAGCTGCTCTTTCTGCACTCATTAATATTATATATAATATAGTACTCATAAAGCTTCTGAGGGTGAATTAACAGGCTGTTTCAAGGTGTTTACTGTATAAATATGTTTACTTCCACTGCTGCAGAATAACCAAAGAAGGTAAAGACAAGACAAAGTTTAGGTCAGCAAAACTGAGAAATAATGTACGTTTCAGAGATTTACAATTATATATATTATATCAATATATAACCACTTAGAGTGATTCTGCAGCAGTGGAAGGAAATGAAGCCCTGAAAGTGCCATAACTGGTGTATTATATATGAAAGAATATAAAATGGTGAAGTACGTTTGTATACAAACTACATCTACCCAAAAGTCTGGTGAGATCATCACCAGCAAAATTAAATCTGAGCGTCCTAATGCAGCAGTGAGACGTTCAGATGGTGGAAATCTCTTTATTTTTTTAATTTATCTTGAACCTCAGCTTGAGTTCATTCTCTAGTGTCTGTGGATAACGACTCCAGCTCACGCCACTGTGGGATTAACACGCCTGACAGCTGAGTGTGTGACAGTGACACGAGTCCTTCAGCCAACAGCTGCTATCTGAGTGTGTGTTCCTGTACATCTAGCTTAGTGAGGACCAATCATCAGACTCTGAGGACTGAGGAGTGAGAAAAGATTATGGTTAATGAAGATATACCCTGAAGTCAGTCCCACTGATTCTTTTGAGGTCTAAAACCCCTCTGGTGGCACTGCTGGCGTCTATATCTGCAACACCTCCACTTCCTGTTTGTTCTGGGTTACTCATATCGGTATTAAGGGACAAACATCAGGTATAATAGAAGATTTTACTGCAACATGAGTACATTCATACTGTAAAGTACATGTTGCTGATAATACTTTTTAAATGCTTGTAGTGGAGTACTTTTACTACAGTTGTCTGTGAAGAAGTAGGATTTTTTCCTTTTGATCTTTGCTTTATGTTGTGTTTGTTTTTGAGTCCCTGAAAAAAATGTTTACCTGCACGAATTTGGCAGCCACCAGCCTGAAGCCTCTCTGCTCGAATCGCTTGATGATCTCGCCGCACAGTCCTCTCTGGACGCCATCGGGCTTCACAGCGATGAAGGTACGCTCCATTTCTGCTGAGAGAAGGCTGCAGACGCAGCACCACAGAAGAAGAAAAATGAACAACACTGGCGCTCAGATAATAAAAGAAGTTCAAATGGGATGAAAGGGATTGAAGTTCAGAGCGAATCACAGCGTGAACCTTTATCCTCAAAGTGATCCATCTCTACTATCAGCTCCTGGTCACCAAATCATCATACAGGCTTAAAATCCTTCCTGACCTGCAGCAGCACACACGTCGTCTACGAGCTGAAACGTCCCTGTGGTCTGTTTGTGTCGGACTGAGATTCTAATTCATGAACACATGAACACGGACGCTGCTGAAGCTGGACGTCATGCTAACATGCTAACCGCGGCTCTGCAGAGTCACCGAAGGTCTGAGGAAGAGACGATCTGTCCCCCCTCTCCTGGAGCCTTTGCTGACCTAAAAGTGTGCAGGAACTACTGAACCACAGGAACTAAAAATGTCCAATCTACTCGTTTCCAAACAACCGAGAAGATTCGTCAAATCAGACCCAAGCTGTAAAACATATTTTACACATGTGTCACCGCCTGACTTTGGGAAAGTAAATACCTAAAACATCTGCATGTCTCTAAAATGATGTCCAATTTGCATTTATTTCCCAGATGAAAAAAACTGAAGCATTAAACTACTAAATTTCAGGACAGATTAATACAGAACGCTGAAGTACGAAACAGGATGTTTATTTTACATGTAACTGACAGATTTACTGCGGATAGAATCAGTTTGGATTTATTTTGGAGGTGATTGAAATAAACCAAACAAAAGCCCGAATATTTAAAGAAGATTTAAATTTCTTTGGGAGTTTTGTACACTTTCTGTAATAAAACAAGCAAAACTCCTATGAGATGGGCGTCCGTGGTCTAATATGTCTCAGTTTAGGAGTCCTTGATGTGGAAAAAGTTTTTTATCAGTGTGTAGATGTTCAGAAGGTGTTGCGTGATGTCCACATTTAAATCTCTACTTTCTAAAGGTAATTTTTATTTACCTTTAGTCAACAATAATTGTGATTGGTCGGCTTTGTAGCATCGCATTTCCTCCTGAATGTGAAATCAAAACTGCTTCTGAGTTTTTTGGACAACGTTTTCTTCTCTCTCAGCACGGACAACCATCCACTGCAAGACGACACCGGCTCATAAAGTCTGGACAAAGCTTCGGCTGCCCGGCTGTCTAATTTTACTGCCGGTTGGTATCCGTTCATGTGAAGCTGATATGCAGTGGGGGCAGCTGGCTCTGGCAGGAGAGAGCTGAGGAACCCTGAGGAAGCTATTCTGTACATTCAGAAACTTCAGGGGTGGCGTCTCTAAGAGTATAATTAGGGTTCAGGGTCACATATCGAGGTTAAGTTCTGCTGATTTATCAAAGCGAATCATTCACTGTGCCCTTTTTTGTCCTGTGGGCAGCGTGAGGTCACACAGGCGTTGTGACACATGACCCTCCTTACTTTTCCTCTAGCACCAACATCTAAATCTAACTGGCAGATTTCCACTGAATTTACTGAGCACAGTCATGCTCCCTCCAGGACGAACTCTTTGGATGGCCAAAATGTCTATTTTGCAAACTAAACACGCCTGCAGCCAGAGAAAAAAAAAAAAAACATTTGCAAAGATTCAAAACACAAGAAAAGGAAATACAAAGAAATTAAACAGTAAATTTATGTTTTGTCCTTATTTTGGGTGGTTGTTGTAAGTTGTGCAAAGTGTAAAGCTCCTTTAATCGCAGTGCTTTGAGCTCTCAGAGCTAGGTTCAAGGTTTTTGGTGTGACTTCTAATGAAAGGAAAAATAATTCCTGCACATAACAAGATACCTCATGTATAAAGTGTTACCTAAAAAGGTGTCTAGCAGCTCATTCATGCACACAGACACACCAGGGAAGGAACCAATCAGGGGAGGGGGTTGGTGAGTGCAGATAAGAGCTGTTTTAAAGCACATGGTTTCTGAATCCATCACTGTATTTACAGTCACTTAAGAAATGTGATGTTTTCCAGTGTTGGAACGTCTTTGGCAGAAATAACTAAAGATACAGATATATTTCAAAGCCTTTAAGTTGTATAATCACTCTCTGTAAACCTGTAAAGTAGGAAAGATTAGGAAAGTGTTATAGCTGCTTTCAGCAGGTCTAAAGTTTGTAGTTGTTACCTAAATGCATGCGTTCAACTTCAGGAAAACTGATTCAAATCTGCACTCAGATGTCAAAAACAGCAGTTATTTTGTTCTTAATCTTTGTGCCATTCTTAAAAATAAAAGCAGAACTACAAATACTGTATGCTCATTCAAAAATCGGAATTATTCTAATGATATCTGAACATCATTTCACAAGATTAAAATGTAAGCCCAAAGAACTGATACTTATTTCTGTGTCAAAGCAGACACACAATGATCACCTGTCTCTGGTTTGGTCATTGAACGCACCGGCTGCACATGTGCTGCATGCAGACACGTTGTGCAGGAACAGAGAACTGATTGCAGCAGATGTTTGTGGGCTTTTAACATTATTTTGAGCGGTTTTATAGTCAGTAATTAAAAATTTAAAGGGATATAAAAAGACTTTGTGTGTGTGTTGATATCTACCTTGGTTGAGGGTTGAGGAGAACTTGTGAAGACGAGCTGCGGGGATGCGATCACCGAGGCCGAAGAGCTGCAGAGGAGCTCTATTTAAAGGCTTCACGGTGGGGGGCGGGGGTCCAAAAATGTGTATGTGTTAGTGTGTTGGCGGTTTGGGTTGTGTGGGTTGGTATGGGTGGCTGAATGTGTCGCTGGTTGACAGATTTGTGCATCTGTCCTTGTGAGGACACATTTTGGTTTCAGATCTCCGGAGTGAAACAATGAAGACATTTTTTCAAAATATTTCTTAAAATGTAAGTTTTTCTATTTTTGAAACTTGTCATTGACACTTATAACAAGGGAAGACGTTTTCTGTGGGACATTTTTTAGACAAATAAGAGCATTTTCTGAAAGCAAGAACATTTAGTGTTGATAAGTTTTAGGATCTTTTTTGGAAAAGAAAGCCCACTAGTCTGCACAAGCATCTATAATCAGTTAACCTGCAAGCACAGCATTACATAAATCAGCCATAGAGACGAGTCCATACAGAGCTCATTTACAGATATTCAGAACCAAACACTGCAAACAATAATGTTGCCTTACTAAATCAACATTTTGAGAAACCACGTCCTCATTTTGACCCCTGTGGCTTTGCTTGAAGCCGGAGAGTTTCATGTCTGTCACAGTGTTTAAGTGACGCACGGACAGGAGATCTGAACACCTGATATCTGAGTGAAGCAGCAGATGAAGGAGTTTAAACTGAGGGCAAACCATAGCGCTGCTGACATGGCTGAGCCTGAGCCAACACACACTGACTGTGTGTGTGTGAGAGGTGGAGCTCAAAACTAAAGCCAACTGTTGACTTACTGAGTCAAAATTAGGATATTCACCTTACTTTCCACGACAACAAGGATGACACCATTGCGTTTGTTTTGTCATCCTACCTCCAGCGGAGCGGGACCTAAGCTGGCTGCTAGCTGTAACGTTAGACGATAACCGAGAAAAGATAAACATTATATTTTCAGTTTCAAGAGGCGAGAACAATTGCACACAAAATGTTACGAGCATAATGTGAAGTGGTCAGAGTGTAGTCGTGCATTTTACAACTTACACCTACCACCTAAAGAAGAGGAGCCCTTGAAGCCAACTTATGGCTGAAGGCACTAAACTTGAAGCGCACGGCGCCCATGTGTTCATACCTACGGTTCATTCCATTTCATGGACTGGAAGTCGACTGAACTTCTCGGCTAAGATGCTCCGGTAAAGAAGCCACGTCTGGTGCTGAACAGGTTGTCAGCATATATGGGTAGAATTGCATAAGGTTACGACAGCATGGGGATTGCACAGGTGTGCCTTAGGCAGGCTACAATAAAAGGTCTTAGGCTGGCCACAATACAAGGCCACTCCAAAATGACACAGATTTGATGGAGTGTGCAATCAGCATGCTGACTGTAGGAATGTCCACCAGAGCTGTTGCACGTGAATTGAATATTCATTTCTTTACCATAAGTCGTCTCCAAAGGCGTTTCAGAGAATTTGGCAGAACATCCAACCGGCTGGAACACAGGTGCATTTTACTGATGGCATTTTGAATGCACAGAGATACCGTGACGAGACCATCACCTCATGGTGCAGCATGATACTGCACGGCCCCATGTTGCAAGGATCTGTATACGTTCCTGGAAGCTGAAAACATCCTAGTTCTTGCATGGCCAGCATACTCAACGGACATGTCACCCATTGAGCATGTTTGGGATGCTCTGGATCGGCGTATACGACAGCGTGTCCAGGTCCTGCCAATATCCAGCAACTTCGCACAGCCATTGAAGAGGAGTGGACCAACACTCCACAGGCCACAATCAACAACCTGATCAACTCTATGCGAAGGAGATGTGTTGCACTGCATGAGGCAAATGGTGGTCACACCAGATACTGACTGGTTTCTGGACCCCCCCAATACAGTGAAACTGCACATTTTGGAGAGGCCTTTTATTGTGGCCAGCCTAAGGCCTTTTATTGTGGCCAGCCTAAGGCACACTTGTGCAATCCCCATGCTGTCTGATCAGCATCTTGATATGCCACACCTGTGAGGTGAATGGATTATCTCAGCAAAAGAGAAGTGCTCACTAACACAGATTTTGACAGATTTGTGAACAACATTTCAGAGAAATAGATGCTACCTGGCAGTAAATAGTTATTTTTTGTAGACCCAAACAAGGTGAGCTCTGTAGATTCCCCTTAAACCTTAAAGTAATGAACTCTGAACTGTGATTAATAAGTCCCATCCACAAATTTGTAAATTAATTCCATCTTGGTTTATTACATGTGAGAGTTCAATGGTGAAATATAATCTGTACATGAAGGCCAGAAGATGCTGTGTCTAGCTCCCTCAAAACAATATTTACTTCTTACAACATATTACATGGGTGAGTTTTTACACTGTAAAAATAAAATTAATTAATTACAAACGGTCACAGTTTTTCAAAATCATATGCATTAATATTACACGTGATGTTTAGATATCTTTTTCCTTATATCAGTTCATAGTGATTAGACTTTATTTACAGATAAAAAACCTTACTTTACCTTTTATATATATTTGCCTGACCTCCAAGAGATTTGACAAGATACTTTATCTAGATAAATTAAGATACTATATCTTATACTATAGCATGCAGATGGTCATCAGGTCAGCAGCTGTGTGTGTCACAAACACACATCAATTTGTTAGGTTTATACATTAATAACATATGTCTGTTCAAAACACAAACGTTGTGAGATAATAATAACAACAATGTGCTTATTATCTAGATAGTCTTACCTTTCATAATATGGAGGCTGCGTGGCTACACGACCTTCCCGAACCAGCGACCAAGCCACTGATCCCTGGGTGCTAACTAGTAACGTTAGTACCCAATGGCTGAAATCCCCCTCTGTGTGTAACAGTACCTGAGCCTACACTTAGGCTCCATCAACTCTTTCAGACAGGTCGAAGTAAGGTTTGTAAAATATGTCCCTATTGGTTCCCTCTGGCCGCATCTTCACATCGTCTAATTACCCACTGACGATGGACGGGACACTATGAGACCATCTGTTGTTCTTGTAGTTTTCTGAATGCTTCCATTGTGTTCCATGTTTCTGGCATTACTTGTCATTTTTGATTACGTTTGGTTATTGCTAGCTATAAACAAATCTTCTAACCTTCCTAACTGGTGAACTGACAAGTCACCATCAGGCGAGTCGTTTCCACTGCACTGTGTAAATTTAACCAGCCGTGAACTTGTTTTTGGGTGGTGTTGGTGTTTTCATTTCATGAAAGTTAATTCTGTGACTCTGTGTGGAGCAGACAAACCCGGACTCCCTTGTTATTGTTCTCGGTGACTTTAACAGGGGAAATCTCAGCCAAGAACTCCCCAAATACAGACAGTTTATAAAGTGTCCAACCAGAGAGGGGAACACTTTGGATCACTGCTACACCACAGTTAGCAGTGCCTATCACGCCGTCACATGTGCTCCACTGGGACACATCTGATTCCTGCTTACAGGCAAAAACTAAAGCTCTGTAAACCTGTAGTGAGGACTTTAAAGAAGTGAACTAGTGAAGCTGTTGAGGACCTCCAGGCGTGTTTGGACTGCACTGACTGGGACGTTTTCAGGACTGCTACCAACAATCTGGATGAGTTTACAGAGGCTATGACGTCCTACATCAGCTTCTGTGAGGACACATGTATACCAACACGCACCAGGGTGAGTTATAACAATGACAAACCCTGGTTCACAGCTAAGCTCAGACAGCTGAGATTGGAAAAGGAGGAGGCATTTAGGAGTGGAGACAGGGCCGGATGCAGGGCATTAAACTACAGGTTTAGCAGGGAGGTGCGAGAAGCTAAACGGCTGTACTCAGAGAGACTAAAGAACCAGTTCTCTGCAAACTACACCACTTCTGTCTGGAGGGGGTTCAGACAGATCACAAACTATAAACCAAAAGTCCTCCACTCCATAAACGATTCTCACCTGGCAAATGATCTGAACCAGTTCTACTGCCGCTTTGAGAGTCAATTGGACACCGTCCCCCGTGACTCCTCCGCTCAGCTTCAGCCTCAGTCCACCACTTCTTCCCCTCCCTCCTCAGAGCTGGCCAGCTCCACCCCCTCCCCTCCTCTCTCCATCACAGAGAGGGAAGTCAACGGTCTTTTCAGGAGGCAGAAACCCCTGCAAAGCAGCTGGGCCGGACTCTGTCTCCCCATCCACCCTGAAGCACTGTGCTGATCAGCTGTCTCCGGTGTTCACAGACATTTTTAACACCTCACTGGAGACATGCCGTGTGCCAGCCTGCTTCAAAGCCTCCACCATCATCCCTGTCCCAAAGAAAGGACTACTGGACTAAACGACTACAGACCCGTCGCTCTTACCTCTGTGGTTATGAAGTCCTTGTCCCACCTTAAATCCATTACAGACCCTCTCCTGGACCCCCTGCAGTTCGCCTACAGAGCCAACAGGTCTGTGGATAATGCAGTAAACATGGCCCTTCACTACATCCTCCAACACCTGGACTCCCCAGGAACCTACGCCAGGATCCTGTTTGTGGATTTCAGCTCTGCTTTTAACACCATCATCCCGGCCCTGCTGCAGGACAAGCTCTCTCAGCTGAACGTGCCTGACTCCACCATCCTGACGGACAGGAAGCAGCACGTGAAGCTGGGAAAACATGTCTCTGAAAACAGTTTCTTTCCGTCTGCAGCCTCATTAACAAAGCCCGGGTCCCCCACTGACACTCCCCCCTTGCAAATGATACAAATGTCTCTGCACATGTAAATACTGTTTCATCTCGTGTCGAGCACAGACCTGGCACATCGCACATATTTGTTGTTGATTGTTGATCTTTCTTGTTGTATATTTTTATGTTGTCAGTTTATATATTTATATGTACACAATAATCTCTTCTGTTGCGTTGCTTCTGCACGGCACAGACCCAGAATAATGCACATGTAAATATCTGTAACGTTGTTCTTCCATATTTATATATTTCTACATTTATTTATGTTGACTGTATGTTTGTCTACGTGCAGCACCTTAATCACCACAGCAAATTCCTCATATGTGTAAAACACTACTTTGCAATAAAGCTCCTTCTGATTCTGTTTGGTGCTAAATATAAAGCTCTTGCTATTATATTTATATCACACACATCTTTCATCTCATCACCATTGGTGTCATAAGCGCTGGGGAGGCATGTCCCCGACATTTCTTTTTTAAATTGCTGATTTTGTCCCCATCGCTTTTTTAAAGCATAATTTGTTAAAATGTTCTGGAAAGTAGCCTGCACCAAGAAATGTTTTTCCACCACCAGTACCAGCTCAACTCGCCTCGCCTCGGTTTGGCCCTGCTCCATCCAGCTCGTTGTTATGTTGGGGTGGTGATGGTGCAGTGGATAAGACACATGTCTTTGGTGTGAGAGTTCAATCCACCATTGTGTCCCTGAGCAAGACACTTAACCCCTAGTTGCTCCAGAGGTGTGCGACCTCTGACATGTATAGCAATTGTAAGTCGCTTTGGATAAAAGTAAAACTGTCAATATTTGAAATCTACACAGCTGATTTCTCACCTCAAAACTTCTCAGAGGTGGATTTAGTGATGAAATAACGTATGAAAACTGTAAAATATAAAACTTCCTGTTGCTGGTCTCTGTCTGGTGCAGCGATGATGATGCAGTGAATAGTGAATATTCTCTCTGACCAATCAGCAGTCTGCTGTGTTTTCACGTCACAGCTCGCTTGGAACCTCGAAGGAGAAAAAAGTACCTGAAAGCAGGTACAGGTGCAACTTTTCTACAATGGAAAACCAAACAAAGGCGAGTTGAGCTGGTACTATGCAGTGGAAAAGGTACCGCAGGTGTCGGTGTGATGAGTGACTGTTAACCAGTGAAAATGTTTTGAAAAATGTTTATTTAGACAAAAAAAAACATGCAATACAAATCTAGAAGGAACAAATTTGAATTGTCCAAAAATAATAACTTAAGATAAAAAAAACAAACCTTCTGATTCTAAAATGACCCAAAAACGCACCGATCAGTAACTTTAACAAATTCTGGACACAGTTTCTTCTTGTCCATGTTTTTCTTTCTCCCCCTGTGAACGTGACACGCCGGGTTTGTGACATCCTGTTTCTCTAACGTAAAACAAAGTAAGCAGCGTTGAAATTACAAGGTAGTTTAACTTAAGATCTAAAGGCAAGGTTATTATATTTAGCTAACATTGTTAACATTACTGCTTATGTTGTTTCTATCTTAGGCCAGTGATGTCCGATAGGCCTGTTGTTGGGCTGACTTGCATGCACCGGTGTTTTCTGTACAGTAGAGGTGGTTTTAGCGTGGATTTAATGACACGGTGTTGCAGGTGTGGTTGTGATGTGTGACGTTTACTTGTGCGGTCGACGCTGTTGTGCGTTTTATGCTAAGTATTTTCATATTGTCGCCTCTGTAATATTTTTCCTTACCCCCTCCATAATTTGGAATTATCTACCTGACCTTGCATTACATTTCCTGCAATCGCGCACGCTGAAGATCGTATAAAAAGGTCTTTTCGTCTGAGCCCTTGTGTCCCCACCTCCTTTCAACACAAAGTAACGCCCTTGCTCATCACACACGTCTCTCACACATATACAGTCAGTGTGTTGGCTCAGGCTCAGCCATGTCAGCAGCGCCTTGATTTGCCCTCAGTTTAAACTCCTTCATCTGCTGCTTCACTCAGATATCAGGTGTTCAAATGTCCTGCTGCAGCAGTGTCCAGATACCTGTCTGTTAGCGGATGGCAAGTCTTAAGTCAATATGTCCTTAAAAAGGTCGACACACTTTTGTTTCTGTCACACCAAACTTTTAATGGAAACGGGCTTTCCTAAACTGCCTCACCAAAAAACGACAACTTCAGAACTACGAGTCCCAGAAAGCATTGCTGTATGAAACATCAAATCAGAGAGCTTCAGGTTCTGTTGCCGTGCAGCTGATGGTGGGGTTGAAATTTGAGGTTGGTCTGTTTGCTGGACCCCGTTTGTGTGATGTGATTTGCCTTTAAAAGTAATTTTTTCTAAAGCTTTCCATTATTTTGAAAAATCCTGTACCCATTTAAGAAGTTGTATTGAATATTATTATTAAGATTGTAACAAAAAGTATTGGTATCACACCGTTTGTTGTCGCCTATCCCTAAAAGTTATCATATCCCAGGAAGCTAATTTGCAAATCGTACTATTTCCAGATTAATCTGCAATTCTGGATTTCCGACATGTGCAAAGTACATTATAGATGCACAGCTGAGATGATGAAGCTTCAGCTGTGCACAACCACATTTTATCGTTCTGTAATTCTAATAGTTTAGGAAACATCCAGACATATATGGTGGCTGGCTTGCAGATTTGCCAACCCGTTCTCATCCCAGCTTGTCACATGTACATGACGCTTTGTCACCCCTGTGTCGCTTATTAACACCCGGGTACCTTTAGCGTCGTTATTGCACGTGTAGGTCTCCACGGTCAAGTGAGCAAGAATAAAAATGCAACGTCTGATTAGACTTTCAAACTAAAAACTAGTGGTGAGCGTTGCCGTTTGGTTCAGTGTAGGAAAAGATCATGGTTTGGGTTGTGACATCCCTAAAAAGAATCAATTTTGACTTGAGAATCAAACACCACCCCTCCAGTTCCTGACCCACCTGTCCACCTCCTTACTCTGACTTATCTGTTATTTATACTAGGCCTACTTTTAGCGTTGAACAATGACGCCACAGAGCGCCATGTGCGTTGGTACCAGGCGCCGAAGGACGTGACAAAGCGTAGGCATCTGACGCCCTGGGGTAGAGAACAGGCTGGATTTGCATATCACAGAAGACTGGACTATTGGCCTTGGTGGAGGTCTGTGCTCTCTACTCTTCTCTAAATGTGTCTTTAATCTGAAGTGCCAACCTTCACCCATCCCCCAAATTGACCCTAAATATAAACCTTCTCCTAATCAGGGATGGAAAGCTGTCGTCCTCCCAGGGGGAGTCTGTTCACCTCCCCTCACACACACAAACACACTTGAGACTATCTTACATTGCAATACATTTGGACCACAGGGACCTGCACGAACACAGCTGTGTGGCCTCTAATGTTACTGAACCCCTTTCCTGTCGTCAGTGGAGAATAAATGAACAGCAACATCCAGAAAGAGTCTGCACAAACCAAACCCACCAGATTGCTGCTGTAATTCTATTGTTTTCGTTTGTGTGGGCTGTCGTCCGCTGGCTCAGACTGAAATATCTTGAACTCTTAGCATAACGTCTGTTTTGATGCTCAAGTGAAGAATGCTGCTTCTTTCAGCTCCGTCGGATTTACGGAAGGTTATACGTGCTTTTATTTTTCTCTCCTGGACTACTTTAATCTGTCAGTCAGAGCTCCCTTCACCAACACTGCTGCGCACATTTTAACAGGCACAAAGGAACACGAACAGACGACTCCTGTGTTTCGTGTTGATAATTTTTAAAGCAGGACTATATGTGCTCAGGCGTTCCTTCAGATCGGTGGATGCAGCTCTACCCAGCAGATTATGCAACACTCAACAATTACCTGTTAAAACAAAAATGCGAATTTGCCACCTTTAGCGCAGATAGTACTTTGCTCTTGCATAAAGCACCTGTCACGACGTTTGCTTGGTACAAGAGAGGAGAGATGCACTTCTTTGCACTGTTGCAGTGACTGGGGTTGAACTTTCTTTGCACACAGTAGAAGAGGTATTTGTTTCCTTTGGCATGGCTAGTTACTGTTGCTTCTTGAAAAGATGACTGTTTTGGCCCTCAGTGTGCACTTTGCGTGTCCCGGGTCTTGGTTTTTTTACTTGGTTAGGAGCTGGTTTAAGGCTGCGCGAGCTGCATCCAGCTGTTTTCCCAAAGAGCTGCTGCGGGATTTCTTAAATTGACTGTCCTCTGTGCTGACGTAGAAGATATAATAGCCCCACGTATAAATGCTTTGGCAGATTCCAACAATGTAGAAGGACTTATATCTGGAGTTCTATTTTCAGCGATGAATTGCTGCCATTCTGACACAACATACACCACAAAGAGATGCTTACTTAGTAGAGTAGGGTTCAATCTCCAGTGTCTGCAGGCGGAGAGACAGTCACACTAACAGGAGAGAGGTCAGAAAGAAGCTTGGTGCCAGGTGTGCAGACCACTATTCTGCCCAATATCGTTCTTGAAGACAAAAAATAATCTTTTCTGGAAACAAACCTGATGAAGAGCTGAAAAGAAAGTGTCATCTTTATCAATCCAGGCATCGTACAACTCTAAATCTTTAAGAAAGTTGCCAATTTTCTCACTTTTCTTGGAAAAAGTAGGGGGGGGGGACTAAAAATAGTAGGGTTAGGTGTACAATTAAAGTCGCCTCCTGCTAGTAAATACGGAGAAGTGTGCTGTGCTTTGATCTACGTGTGAAGTAGCGGGCAGTAGAAGAGAAGGGTAGACCAGTTCCTGAGGTGGCAGCCGCTGTGCCGCCCGCCGGCGCCCTCCCGCTGCAGGACCAATCATTAATAGACTGTTTTGTTTTTCAGGTGGGCTCTTGCTACAGAGTGAGTGTTGTGTAGGCTACTAATCTTTGTTATTTCACAGACGCCCCCCATAACCTTCGTTGTAATTATTAAGTCCCCTTTTTTTGCCTCCAGACTGTTTTGGTTTGTCTCCTGACCATCTCCACTGGACGAGTCTTTCCGTTTTGCTGCCTGATCATAATAAATCTTCGTTAAAACTTGAACCTGTGTCACCTGCTTAACTTTCCACCCCGGGAATTCAAATTTAGCTGTTAGTCCCGCATCGCCTGGATGCCACCGGGACGTAACATTCTCCATAAAGATAACCCGACAGAACCCGCAACATTATGTAAAGTAACCGTCAGACATCCATCTCCATAGGCGTCATCACTGTACCACACACAGTCTGCAGTTATCTTCCTCATCCTCCACTCTGTGAAAGTTCAGTTTGTGTTTATGCTGTGGAAATAGTGGAAAAAGCATTTAAAATAGAGCGATCCTTATTCTGCGCTGGGAATTACTCATTCTGCTCAGAAAATCCTCCGACTCCCGTGAGGTTCTGAAGGAGCGTTCCTCCCCGTTGAAAGTAAAGCATGAAGCCCCCGACATACTTGCTTTTTAACAATGCGTAGACCCAGACAGGAGTCGGCGACGCAAACACACGACGCGTGGCTCTATTTATTACTTAATTTAATTTTAATCAATCAATACATTAATGACAGTTTAATAACATATTACCTGTTTCTCAAAAACTAGGAGGTTATTCTCAAAATATTGACTTGACATGAAGTTATGAAAAATGAAAACTCCTTCCTTTTACTCCTATTTTTGTAGTAAAATTATGGATGGATGGACTCTTGTCTTCTCAAATTGCAACCTTATCTTGAAACATTTAGTTTATTACAAACCTTTTCTCAAAATTATGACTTAATTCTGACATTGTGACATTTATAAAATTACGACGTTCTTGAAATGTTACGACTTTTTCTGGTATATCTGTATCTTACAATAAAATTTCAAGAAAACTTTTGCATATTACAACATAATTCTCAAACTATAATGTTACTTATGAAAAATTAAAACTTCTTCCATAAAGACATATTTTTGTTGTAAAAGTATACCATGTACTACTTTTCTACTCAAATTGCAACCTTATCTTGAAATATTGTTTTTTAAAATCAAAATGTTTCTGAAAATACCATAATTGACATTATAACTGTTGTAAAATTACATTTTAATCACATATTATAACCTGTTTCTCATAGAATTAAGACTTTATACTCACACAATGTTACTTTACTTTAATAATATTCAAACTTTTTCAGAAAGTTTTATAACTTTAAATACTACAGTGCTGAGTGGGGGAAGTTTGTGCGGCAGATAAAATTCAAACACAGACATACAGAGAAGTGAGTGTGAACCAAGACTTGTTGTTGTTGTCCAGAGGTTTTATTTCAGTGTTTGTAGTGTGACAGCAGAGGGAGCAACACGTCTGGAGGAGACGAGACCAGTTTCAAATCGGTTTCTTTCAATCATTTTAGCTGAGCTACAAATCAATTTCTGAACTTCACCTAAAGGCTGCAATGCAGTTAGATTCAGCGTAATTAATAGCTTTCCAATTCATCTGTTTCTCACCAAAATTAACATCTTAAATCCTTAAACGTGTACACTGTCTTGTCTCGGCTTATAACATTTCCTTAGATAAATTAGGATTTCATTTTTTCCCCCCCCATTCAAATAATTTTTTTGGCCAATAGTAGCTGAACTTAAATCATTTTAAACAAAATATTTTATACACGCTACCAGACTTGGACAAAAAGATTGTTTTTGCAGATAATAAACATAACGGCACGATAAAGTGCATCAGTACAGTGTGTCAGGGCTGCTGTTAGGGGGCGTTATGTTGAGAATAAAGTAATAATATTCTGGGGGAAAAAACACGAGAAATTAAGAAAATAAAGTTGTGGGGGGAACAAAATTATATGATGGGATAGTTAAATTTTGTGAGAAAATTTCAACATATGGTTTGGATTTTAGTAAAAAAAAGTTAACTGTGTGTTTTATGAAGCAATATTAATTTTACTAGAAAAAGTCGGACATTAAAAACTAGAATAAGTTGGACTATGACGAAAGTTGTAATTTTATGAGGAAAGTCCAAATATTTCAACAATAGAGTTCTAAATTTGTACAAATATTTTAAGAATTCAATTAAATTGTATTTATTTAATGCCAATCCATAACAGAAGTTAACAGAAGAAAATGACAGAATTAAGTCATAGTATGAGAAAAAAGAGTTTTTTTAAAAACAAATCTTTTCTCAAACTTCTGACTCAATTCTGACATTATGATTCTTGTAAAGAGACAATTCAATCAATCAATTACGGCCCTCTTCTCTAAATATTGACTTTATTCTTTCTTAATGTTTTTTAGTAAAATTATACTATCTACCACTTATCTAATCAAATTGTTACCATCAAAATTCTGACTTTATTAAGACATTATGACTTCTCATAAAATTCTGACTTTATTCTTGAAATGTTACTACTTTTTTTGTTTATCTAGTAATAATTTTTTAAGACAACTTTTTCTTGCAAAATTACAACTTAATTCTTAAAAATTATAATAATTTCTCATAAAATTCAAACTTCTAAACTAAAGTCCTTTTTTGAAGTAAAATTATAATGTATACCACTTTTAGACAGAAATTGCGTCCATATCTTGAAATATTTTTCAAAACAATTCTCAAAAATGTCATTATTATTACATTATGATAAATTAAATTTAATCACATATCACGACCTGCTTCTGGTAAAATAAAGAAAAATCACTTAACTATTACTCACACGTCATACATTAAAGCAGGCTAGACTGGTTATTTTCCTGATTATTCTGTAATATGACGCCAAACCTCCAGGCCCCGCCTCCTCCCAGGCCTTTGCTCCAAACACATCGTCTGTCTGACGATCACAGAAATAAGGACTTGTATTGATGTAAACAACCACTTCTGTACAAAAAAACAAACAGAAACAACCCCAAGCTTTAGATAGAAAACAGAACAATCAAACTGAAGAGATTTAACTGTACAATTCATAAAGTCATAAATTCATCATCTTTCTCTTTCTGTCATTACTGTACACTTTCTCGCACACTTTTACAAATAAAAACATCAAATCAAATATTCTCCTTGAGTTAGTGTCTCTCCCTCAGCTCATACATAAAATAGAGTCTCCGTTAGTATTTGCCTATTAACAGGGTTGCACTATATACACATTTTTTCAGTGTTTTCATCCAGCGGCTGGCCTCGACCCAAGAGGCTGCCCACCTCCAGAAATTATGGATATCAGCAGAATTACAGGCAGAAGCTGCGATTGGTCCGAAACACTGGTTGAACTGAAGGTTTGATCAGGTTAGTTCAACGTTGAGAATTGTTTTGTTTAGGTGAAAATTGGAGACAGTTGGGATTCAGGACTTCTGTTTCTGCCCAGAACTACGGTGGGATCCATAACAAAACGCCAGACACCCAGGAAGTGGTCCTGAGAGAGCCACCGGCAGACTAGTGTTGATGTCATCTTCGCTGGGTTTCACAAACTTTGAACCCGACCAAACCGCCGCAAACGTTTCCACCTCGACAAGACCTTTAACAGCAAATAGTCCTGAAAACTCATTGTGATCTCAGACCGACCGTTCTTCAAATACGTCATGCTCAACTGAAAACATGTCGAAGAACCAGTTTCTACAATTCTCATTTGACGGACATCAGCTTTGCGTCGAGTCCTGCCCCCTACTCTGTCTCTGATTGGCTAACCCTAACCCCACCCTAACCATCGGACGCAACGACTGCTAAACAATCAAGAGTTGTCAAAACTCTCGAGTACGCACGATATGCTTTTCTCAAACTCGTGTGTTTGTGAGTTTGAACTCGTGGGCGTTTGAACTTGGGTTCAAGCTCAAACTATTATCTAGAGGGGTTCCGACTTGAGTTTCGACTCTTGTTCCCAGAAATTTTAACTCAAACTCCTGCTCACTGGAGTTCAAACTTGATCTCATGTTTAAGGGAGTTCAAATTCAAACTAGCATACTTAGGTCGCATGCGTTCTTTTTAATCTTGATATATGATTTGGACTACAAACGAAAGTGGCCCAAATCCAACCTGGAACTATGCACACCGTCATACTGAATGAGAGCTGAGAAAAAACATATATAAGGTCTTGTCAAACTGGAGAGGTTCTGGAGGTTTTCAAAATCCAGCAGCATCACGTCACATCGTGTTCAACATCTGAAGTGCTGTAAAATAGCTTATGAAAATTTGAGACTTCTGTTACGATCCTGTCCTGAGTTTAACTCCCATTAGAGATCCTCTATTGTAAAAACATAACAGCAACTATTACAAAATGGTTAAGCAGTGCAAAGTTAAAAGGAAAATGTAGGACTGTTGCGTTACAGCAGCCATCGGTTACCCGAGGTGGAAATCATGGTCGATGTTCTCACCTCGTGCAGTGATTTAGTGTTTAAGTTACTCCTTAAATGAAACGTCCTGTTTTTTTAGCCTTGTTTCACCACAGCGTCACAAAGCTGCCAAAATAAGAGCCAGGTTGTAAAATTAAATAAGAAAATAAAACAGACATTATCTCTTCATAGAGATATTACCTGGTCTTGTTCTGACGTGGATGGGAGGTGGACAGGATCAGCCTCACTGAGCTTTTACAAACAGGATGTTATGGTACAGATGGAGTATGACAAAGTCTTACCGTCCACCAGAGCTGAGCACAGACAACATTTTTTAAAACCATTTACACCTTTTCAGGTCATTTTTACAAACACGTGAGCGGTCCTGACTGAAGAGTTTCATCGCAAAGCAAGAAATCGACTGAAAATTCGACCTGTTCTCATCCCAACTCGTCACTTATGGACGCTTGGTTAAGACCCCTTGGTGTCGCTTTTTAACGCCCTTTGTACCCTTTAACGTCGTCTTTACACATGCAGGGCTTCGTGGTTAAGTTAGCTTAATTAAATATGCAATATCCGGTTAGACTTTCAAAATAAAACTAGTGGTTAACGTTGTGAAACGTCGCAGTTTGGTTAGGTTTAGGAAAAGGTTTGGGTTAAAATAACTACGTAACTTATGTGACTTAAATCAATGTTGACTTTTTGTTTCACACACGAAACGAACACTGGTCTCCGGTTTCTAAACCACTAGCCCATCCGAACCTCCACTTCACTGTGACCTTTCTGTTATGTATAATATGCCTACTTTTAGCGTTCAGCAGCGGCACTAAAAGCTGCCATGTGCGTTGGCGCCAGACGCCGAAGGACACGACAAAGCATAGCTAATTTGGGAATGAGAAGTGTTTGTATAATTACTTTGAATGTTTAACACAAGGTAAAGCCTATAATGGAGAGGGGCTCACACACTCATTAAGTCAGTGTTGTAAAATTACCTTTTTGTCACAATATTATAACTTTTTCTTCTTTCTTTTTTTATAAGATGGTGGCTTTGGTCTCAAAAGCTCTGGGTTTGCGAGCTGCTGGAAGGCTTTCACTATGATTTCTTTCTAAAAACTCTTCAGTGCACGACTCTGGCTCCAAAAACCAAAGTAAGACAATGTTTCCATGTGGACAGCTGGACTCAGACCTGGTGGTGATCACAGCAGAAAAACAACAACTCTGTAGATTTCTATTAGTACAGTAAATATGATTGAAGTGTGATCAGCTGTACAACACAGAACCAATCGATCGCAACACAACTGGACTCAACTGAACCAAACTCTACTGAAAATCTAGAATAAAGAGTAAACAAAACCTCTCTGTGTCTCTGAGCCCTGAGGTTTGGCAAAAGTGCTTTGTTGCTGCGATAAGTTGACCAACCAGCTTCACTTCCTGTCGCTGTATTATTGCCTTGGACCTCGACCCGCCAATCCACTGAACTGACCAATGGCAGGGCAGCTCTGTGGGGCTGATTGGGTCATTCCTTACAGCCGATTGGTCGTTCAGTAATTAGATCCCAAACGCTGAGAGAAAAAAAAAATAAAAATCCTGTCGACTCTTTTCGATGTTTGTATTCATGTCTCTGGTATGTTGTCATAAACACAGCTGATTGGCTGCCATGTGATTATCAGTTCAGTCAGCTTGTGATTAATTAAAGGACCATACCTGTGTTTTTTTGCATGTTTTAGCCAATTTACTCCAACTCTCTCCACACAACACTTTCCAAAACAGACTTGTGTGTTTTAGATTTTAAGTTCATTATAACACTTTTGTCATTAAGGTAGGAGTTTTAAGTCAAACTTTTATTAAAGCCTCTTGATTAATATCTACTGATATTACGACTGACGACTGAAATGAAAGCACGTCTGAAGCCAACGGCTGCCTGGAAAGAACTAGATGTAAAACACTGTGTGTGACTGGTTCAAACATTAAAAAAACACCAGTATGGTCCTTTAAAGCAAGTGTGAAAACTATCGTGTGTGAATTTTCCAACTCTCCTGTTGGATCATAAAACACTGTGAGAGACAGTTAATGATAATGTTCTTCGTCAAAGTCCTGAAACAAAAAGCAGAAAAGACCGAAGAGCGTCTTCAGGCTGAAACTGAGATCACGTTCGGTAGAAAACCAGCATCTACACACTCTGATCCAGCGAGGAAACATCCAGACCGTCCTCCACTAACTAATTCCCATCATGTGATGAGTCCACGAGCGCACCGTGACCGACCCAAACGACCGTCAGTGAACGCATCGTCATATTTCAGGGTGTAACTTCAGCCAATCCAGTTCAATTCCAGTGTTTCAAACCTGCCACCAAACAGGAAGTTGGATCAACCAGTCAGCTGTTTGACGTGCGGCGTTTGATGATATTTGGGTGTCTGCACCCTCATCATAACGGCCTTCACACTGTGTAGGTCCGTAGAGATGTTTACGTGCATCCTCGCAGAAGTACCGTATTGACCCAAATATAACGACGACCCTGACGATTAAACAAACTCGTCTTTTTCTGAAAATGTCGTTTTGAAGATACAAAATATGTAACAGGTGTGAAAGACGGGGAAAGGAAAACATTTACAAAAAGTAGAGAGACCATCGCTCAACGGGGGAGGAGGTCTGAGACACCACTTATCTGTGAGCGATGAGGAGACCATAACCTTCCTCACACAAACCGACCCATGATGCAACACTCTGTGGCGAAAAAACAATATCTGATGCGCTATTATATTCGGGCCAATACGGTAAAATTCTTGTTTCTCATGAAATGGCGGTTGGACGACAGGGTGGAGGCCTTTCATTGGAGGGTTCAAAGGTCAGCAGGTGTCAGTCACGTGGTCAGATTGTCTCTAGTCTGATTGGTCAGCCGCCACAGGTGGAAGGAAAGTGCAGAAAGTCAGGAAAAAGGAAGTAACCGAGTCCAACAACATTACGAGGATTCATTTCTTCAGAGCAGCGACTCGTCTCTCTATCGGCCATCGTCACTTCCTAACATGCAGCCAATGAGCAAACACACGGCTGCCCGCTGTCAGCGGTTTGGACATGATGTTCGCATGCAGTTTTCAGCGTCACGTTTAACTCTTTAATATATACTTTAATATAAATGGCTGTTTTGAATATGTAAAGGGGGCGTTTTCATGCTCAAGTAACGGGTGTTCGAGAAGGTTTACTTTATATCAACACAATACTGAAGTCATGTCATGTGACCAAGTTTATAAACTTTTGAATGTCATCTACTATTTGAAGTAGTTCTTTATCTCTTCAGATGAGGGATGTCACGAGGTCTGATCCTCCGGTACCAAGTCAATACCAAACTTTTTGTTTTTCTGTAGGAGATTCAACATGTGGATCTTTTATGGGAACTGTGATGAAGTTAGTTTCATATTAAACATTCGGTCGGTTTCCGCTGCTGTTACCTTCAACAGCTCCGTCTGAAAGCCTGGACTCCTCCCCGTTGTGTTCGAGATCTAATTCAGGCGGACGTTTCACAGTTTGGATCGACTCAAAATCACCAAAGATGACGATGCAGCTTGCAGCGCGAAGAACGCTCCTGTTACTGTGGGAGGAGTTAGGGGCCGTCTGAAAGGGGCAACTCGATGCATTTCAACATAGAAATCTCAAACCACACTTAAACATTTCACACCTGTGAGTTTGATTATGAGTTTCATTCATGAATATATTGACATCAAACCACCTCTCGTACGTCCTGAACGTCCTCCCACAACTTTCACAGCTGTTAGTTGTTTTTTGTAACGTTCAAATGTTTTATTAAAGGAGCGTACGTTCATGATGGAAGTTATTGTTTAGTTTTTTACCGTGGTTTTTCACGGGTATTGGTATCGACTGCTAAATGTCTAGTATCGTGACATCCCTATTTCAAACTGTTTGTTGGACTGTTGAATCAATTAAGTACGAGACTTTATTGATTCTCTTGTCTTGAATAAAAAAGGATTTAAAAAGAAAAGCACTAATGCTTCACTGAAACTGTTTTATCATCTAAAGGCACCGTTTGCTCACACGGCTGTATGTTAGGATCCAGTTTGAAGGCTGCTGAGTTACGGCCGATTGTCTTCAGTCTGTCTTCGCAGAGTACTCACAGAAGACCTTTCCGAACGTCTCAACAATGGATCCCGCAAGAACGACGACGATCTGTCGCTGAAGCAAACTCTGCTTCACTGAAAAACGTTTCCCACCGCGCGTCTCTGTGTGTTAGTGGACGTGAGGGTTGTGGCAGCGTGGCGGCCTGGACGGCTGCTGATGGAGGGACGAGGGAGGAGGAGCGGCAGGTGGAGGTGCAGTAAAAGTCTATGGACAGTCAAGCTCGTGGATGAAGGAGGTGAAGAAGCTCCGCCTCCTCCTCTGCTTATCAAGAACGTCTGTTGTATTTGTTTTTGTTTGTCTCAGGTCGACGAGGACGAAGAGGTTGTAGGTTTTCACTCCTTCCATCGCTTTTCCCTCCTTGTCTTTGTTGTTTCTGGACACGAATTGCTTGAACAGAGGCGTCTGATCGTCGTCTTCCTCCTCCTCCTCTTCATTTTCAGTCTCTTTCTCGTCCTCACCAACCTCAGCTGTCTCCTCTATGTGTCTTTGGGCTCCAGTTTGCAGGACATGTCGAACAGCAGGTTCTGGTTGTCGATCACCTGTAACTGACGGACGTAGGCCTTCGTCTGCAGGTGGGAGGGGGACGTCTCTGTATCCATGGCTACCAGGTGACACAGAGAAACAGGGATGTAAGAGATTTTAAATCCATCCTTAAATCTATTATGAATTGGTGCAGTGACACAATATCACCACCAGATGGAGACAAAGCTCAACACATGTGCTTAGGAAGCAGCTCCTTCCTTCACAATAAAAGCATTTTATTGTGTGTATCACAAATCCAGACTACATATATATATACTCATTCTGTACAGTACAGTACGTACTACATACTCGCTCTGTGTACAAACATATCAACACGTTACCTTTTTATACCAACAGGAAATGAGACAATCAAAATCAAAATGTTTTTCTTAAGATTTGATCATTCTTTTTAGTTTTACCAGATTTTGTGGGCCCATAATTTATGTATTTCTTTCCTTTGTGCAGTGCATTGTGGGAGGACAGTGCGCGCTGTCCGCGTTGAGGAAACTTTATTTAGTCACACACAACCAGTACAAATTCTTTAATTACTGAATCAACCATTCAATATATAATTTAAGTACATTTTCAATTCATATACTTTTACTGCAGTATTCCTAACTGTACTAAAAGTAAAGCCCGAATACTAATCGAAGCAAAGCTGCAACCAAACTCTGTGCTATTTCTGCCTCATTTTAGGTCACAGCCGCAGCATTGACACATGAACAGGTGAAACCATTACATAATGTTATAATGTGTGTGTGCGTTACCTAGCTGGCTGCTCCTGTAGCGTCTGATGATTCTCACCATCTCTGCCACTTTATGCTGCAGGAGGAGGAAGAGAGAAGAAACAGATGCGTCTCATATTTATTTGTTTCAGTCTGCTTCAGTAAAGTTGGTGTTTTTAAGTTTCTCACCAGATTTTCCACGTTTTAGTTTCTGTTTGTGCAAATCTGAGCTCTGCCCCCTTTATAAACTCACGCTATGCAGTCAAACATTGTTGGGTCTCATGCAAGAAATCGTACACGTCATGTACAGAAAGTCTTAACATCTTAAATAGTCTATAAGAATTAAATAAGAGTTATGGTGCCTAAATGTCAATGAATCTGCAGCTGCAGTGGCATTTTCTTGTTCTTCGGGGGTACTTCTGACTCTGACTGATCCACTCACCATCTTCTCGAAGTTGACGAGCTCACCGTGAAACGTCTTACAGCTCTCGTGAAGAAACGTCAAGTCTGACGGAGAAACGGGAAACAAAGCAGCTCATTAATTAATCCATCAGTTTCTGAACCTACCAGTCATTTCAACACGAGAAAACAGGGACCAGGTTTAAAAATACTGAAGGCTAAGGAACATGTGTCCTTAAAATGATTATATTTAGTCATTTATTTATTATTTAGGTCATCAGATAATTAGAAGATAAAAGATTGTCTTACTGTTACACCTTTACATGTAAGTATTTGTGAATCTTGAATATGACTGTAAGTCTGTGTTTTATGTTCTGACACCTCTAAGTTTATGTGCTCGTACTATCATTAAGTAGGCTACGTAGTTAAAGGTCTAGTGTGTATTTGGGAGGATCTACTGACATAAAAGCAATATTATTTACATAACTATGTTTTCAGTGGCGTATAAAGACCTTACATAATGAACGGTTATGCTTTTATTACCTTAGCATGAGATAATTCTATCTACATACACCGGTGGTAGTCGTTTGGTTTATTAAAGTAAGAAGAGAAGTGAAATTTCGACAAATGGAGGACCACACTTATTATTTAGCTCAGAGCCGACAGAGCGTGTCGGCCACTGTAGCTTCTCCTGCTCGCTTACAAAGGGAGGGGTGACTGAGCCGTGGGTTGCAATTCACAACTTTCACCACTAGACGCCACTAAAACTTACACACTGAACCCTTAAAGAGGTGGTATTCTGCTCATTTTCAGGTTCCTCGTCTTATTTAGAGGTTGTACCAGAGCAGGTTTACATGGTTTAATATTTTTGTCATACTGCACATTGCTGCAGCTCCTCTTTTCAGCCTGTGTTGAAGGCTTCGTTTTAGCTATGGAGTGATGCATCTTGTCTCTAAATGATCTTTGTTGGGAGTTGCACATGCTCAGTTCCTAGTTAAGGACTACTAGCCAATCAGAAGCAGAGAAGGGCGGGTCAGCGAGAAGCCGGTAAACAGCTCGGGTTCAGCCGTACATGTTGCCGACTGGCTCGGCAACACGGACTGGAGCGAGAGTTTCAGAGCGGTGAGTTATTAATCTGTATCCATAAAGTTTTAACTGAGCTCTGTCTCTACATCACAGGAACAACTTTATGTCCACTGACTGCCTGGAGGGTAGCTAGTGTTTGGAAGGGAGAGGAGAGCTGTGTGCTGCAGCTCGCTGTTTCTGAGGGCGTGTCGGAGTAGCCGCTCGGCGAGCGTTATATGAGGCGCGTTTAGCTTTCATCCCTGTGACGTCACAGGGATGAAAGGGAAGCGGCTGGACTACAAACGAGCTGTTTTCAGTTCAGAGCAGAGTTTTCTGTGCGAGATGGGAACTCCCTTTGGGCTGTTTCACTTTGCAAACCTGTTACATGCACAAAAAAGGTTTAGAACTCAATAAAGGAGAGGGAAAAAGATTATGACCTCTTTAAATGGTTTCTTTTTTTGTCTGCGTTAACTGTGTTCATTGATGATTTACAATCAGGACTCTGCACAGGGTGTTTAATTTTGAAAAATGACCGGATTCTCTGTGTCGTTCAGCCCTAACGCGACGCAGGTGGACTCGTGTGATGTAGTGGCAAAGCGGGGTAAAGTGGTCAGAAAGACTAGAAAGGCGCTACGTATATACGTGTGGAGCATTTGCCATTTCAGCCCCAACAAACTGATTACTGACGCTGAAAATCCATTTTGGCGCAGTTCTTTTTCTCACCACAGGGCGCAGCTGAGACTGAAATCTTCTAATTATAGCGTCAAAATTAATCCCTTCTTTCTTTCTTTCTTTCTTTCTCTTTTTAACCACTTCATTTCCATCCTTTCCTCCCTCATCATGTCTTCATGGATGTGTTACCATGGAGACAGAGAGCTTAAGGCTGCACACACACACACACGGCGTACAGTGTGTACAGTAATCTCATTTAAAGTCTTTTGAAACTGAACGAGTGAAAGCAGAAGTGTGTGTGTGTGTGTGTGTGTGTGTGTGTGTGTGTGTGTGTGCGCGTGTGTGTGTGTGTGTGCGT
The DNA here is from genome assembly GCF_014851395.1 of Micropterus salmoides. Taxonomy (NCBI): domain Eukaryota; kingdom Metazoa; phylum Chordata; class Actinopteri; order Centrarchiformes; family Centrarchidae; genus Micropterus; species Micropterus salmoides. Next base: position 34,007,053 of record NW_024040041.1, on the reverse strand, counting down.
GTGTGTGCGCGTGCATGTGAACGCCTGCTGGGTTGAATGAGTGCAGTTGAAGACGAGATGAAAAGAAAACGGGATGAAGAGTAGAGTCTTTGAAGTGACTGACTGTGTGTGTGTGTGTGTGTGTGTGTGTGTGTGTGTGTGTGTGTGTGTGTGTGTGGCAGGTTAACAGTAACATGGAGCTGATTAGCCAGAAGTGCTAATTAGCGAGGTGCAGCTAACGTGCTAACATGTCTGCGGCGGCTTCACATCTGGGTCCACAGCTGGAGGACAAACAGTCTCAGAGGATGAACTGAAGATTTCTAAATGATCCAGGAATGAACTGATGACCCAGAATCAAAGTCTTGTTGAGGTGGTTTAGTCCTTGATTCTGTTTCAGGAGACTCTCAAGGGACAACAAGACCGTCAGAGGCAAAACCTCAGCAGGATCCTGTTTGGTTCCCTAACGGAGCTGATGAAGAGGAGAAAACTAAACCAACCTCAGCATTCACGTCACGGCCTCACCTTTGAGCAGCAGAGGTGTGAAGGGGATCAGTGGAGGTCTCAGGCTGGTGATCAGGTCTCTGTAGGACTTATGGTTCCTGGAGGGGTCCTATAGGTTCAGATCAATACATATCAATCATATTCCTTTTTATTTTCAATCCCAAAGAGCAGAATCATTTATTAAGTTTCCTTGACATGATGCTTGTGTCTGTCGATGGTTTGACCTCCGACAACTCGTCACAAAGGGCTGGGTATCGTTTCAATTCGATTCAGCATGAGATGCTGGTACTGTTAGCGTTAGCTGTAGCTGGGAGAGCGCGACACGTTGACCACGGTGAAGCGTTCCTTCAGATTTACACCGTGTTGAAGGAAACGCTTCGTCGTGTCAGAGCTGCTTCCTGCCTCGCACCAAACCTCCTTTACTGCAGCTGTTGCATTTTGCTGCGTCGTTCTCTTTTTTTAGCGAAGCTGAGCCAAACTTTGGAGCGTTTGCTGCGGTCCGCCACGGTCCAGGACTGGAAACAGAAGGACTCTCTTCTTCAGGCTTTGTTGACGTAACAAATGAGGTGATGTTAGGTCGGCGTAGCAGCTCCTGGCAGATCAGAGACACTTTGATGGAAAGTAAAATGCTCACTGCCGTTCAGTCAGGAGCTGAGATATGCAGGAAATTAGGAACCGCAAACGCACGGGTCTTGTCCAAATTATGGTTCTTGGTATTTGGTACCGTATCTAACCTGGAACCGGTTTTCGATACCCAACCCTGTGATCACATCAGCATCAGTTCAACAAGCTCAGTGATGATGAGGACGGTGACTTTCGTCATCAGAAACTCACCGCGATGCTCTCAAACTGCTGAAACTGCTTCCTGAACTTCCCCGGGAGACCCTGAACACACACACAGGTTAGATCACTGTAACGCTGTAGCGTATTGATCGGTCGGCGCTGTGGATGCCAGATCTGTGTCCGACACTTTAAAATCACATAGCATCAATAAAACAAGTCACCAAATCTAAAGATCACAGGAAACAATGGAACCTTTCAGTGAAAACTAAACTGTCACAAATTTACAGCTACAAAAACCAAAAGAATCAACACCACCCAAAACATCTTTAAGACATTCATTAATTTCTGGAGGAAAATCTAAAACAGGCGATCAGTTAATTGTTTAAAAGTGACCAGATGTTGATGAGATGTTTTCTCCTCTTTGTGCCGAGCTTCTTTCCTTCACATCAACAATCAATATTCAGCTCAGAGGTTTATGTTAAGGGACTCCAAACACCTGTGACCAGTGTTTCTCTCAGAGGAGTGTTGGGCTGCATGAAGGTAAGGCTGAGCTTGTCAGGTGAGTGCTGTACCTCCCAGGTGAGTCGCAGTCTGTTGACAGCGGGGTTGTCCAGACCCAGAACCACAGCGAGGAACGACAGCAGGTCCTGCTGCTGCTTACAGCTGAAACACAGAACGGCTGATTTAACCTTCACACACAGACGGCAGCGAGCGAGCGGGCGGGCGAGGCCTGTTACAGTCGAGTCTTTGTCACTCAGAAAGGTATCATGAGCTCACCTGCTCTGCTCACAGCTCTCTAAACATTTTTATACGATGAACAAGTAGACAATGACCCGATGTTATAAAACCTAACATTAGTAAATCACAAAGTAATCATTTTATGTTTTTTTTTTACTTGTAAACAAGTGAAAAACTATGCCTGTAAACTAATATATTTAATTTTGAAATGTGTCTACCGTGCATCAACAGCATTTGATTCAGTGGAACTCAATATACTGTAGGTCCAAAAAACTATATGTTTTTAAAACATTTACTAAAAGCAAGTGGTCTTAATATACATCAAAATATTCAACCGCAAACTATGTCATAATTTTAAATAAAACATAAAACAAGGCAGAATGAACCCTTTGGTGCAGAACGTCCACTGGAGTGGACAGATGTGTTTTCAAACACAGAACAAAACGTAGAAGAAATATATCATTAAAATTTCAAAGTATTTTTAACATCTTATTTAGTTGAAAAATATTTTTTTTTTACTGGTCTGGTTTCCTGAGAATAAAAGGATTTGTCAGTGGACGTCAAGCATGGAAGGGTTAAAAAAAATAAAAATAAAAATAAAAGAAAGTTTGACTGACAGTCCAAAGAGATTAAAAGTTTAAAATGATATAAAACAGAGAAAAGCGGCACTTCAGCTCATAACTGGAGAAACTGCTGCCTTATAGTGCTTAATTAATACCAAAAAACAATTTAACTGTTGGAGCTAAATTATTTGTTTGTCAGTTGATTAATAGACTAATTGTTTGATCAGCAGGTTTGATTATGTCTTTAGCAGAATCCCCGGTACCTCCTGTGCTCGTGTCATTAAGAACATCTGGTCTCTTGTGTGAGACGAGACATTTGTAATGACATGAGTTGATCTATGCTGCTTACCCGCTGATGGTACCAGCTCAGCTCGCCTCGCCTACTGTGCCCCATCCTCCATTGCAGATTTAATACCACCCTCAACGTAGCTGGTCATTATAGCGATGCCGCACGAAACTAGGACTGGATATTGGCGTGTAGAGGTCTCCACGGTGAGATTCTTATAACACATGTGAAGTATGGGACAGATTTGATGTCCTGTCCATTTTCATACTACTTCCATTTTCACGGCGAAACATCAAAATTCAGCGCCACGCCACGGACACGCCCTTTGATGAATCCTAAAATGTTTCGCAAATTGGCATCGCACATGCCTTTAGATCACACTGCCCATTTGCCCCAATTTGAAGACAATCCGATCAAATCTGTAGGAGGAGTGCGTTAAAGGATGGAGCCCATAAAGTGACGATTCGAGATGAGCTGGTACCATGCGGTGGGAAAGGCATGATCTCCCTGACGCAGCGTCCTGTCTGCACTCACAGCGCTGCGATCTTGATGAACTTGCGGAGCAGCTGGATCCTCTTTGGCAGCGACTGACACTGCAGGATCTCCGTGGCCACCCAGTGCTGCACCTCGCTGCAGCGCTGCAGTACCAGCTCCAGGTTTAGGGGGCGCCAGCGGGACTGCTCTCCGTGAAACACGTAACACACAAACTCCACCTGCAGGAGACACCAACGACAAAGAAGACAAAACAGCTGTAAAGTCTCCTGAAAGGTCTTGTTTAGCCATAACCCATAGAAATTCTGTTTACTGTCACAGAGGAGAAAAGAAACCAGGAAATGTTCACATTTAAGACGCTAGGAATCAGAGAATTTAACTTATTTGTCTTAAAAAAGGACTCTGAACTGATAAATCGATTATCAAAATAGTTGCCAATTAATTAATTGTTGCGGCTCTAGTTATTTTAAACCATTACTTAATTGAATTTACAGAACAATTACTGTACTATGATATATACCGTTACCAAGATATAAAATATATCTACCATAAAAAATTTTTTAAATAAAGTAAATTTTAATATCCCGGCTTTTATTTGCTGTATTTATTTATTTGATGTACTTAAACATTTATATTTGCAGCTTCGAAGCAGCTAAAACAGGCGACCCGGCGGGCTTTAAGAGGTTTTATAAATAGAACTTCTATAAAAACTCCGACCAGGCATCAAATCCAGACCTGCGTTTATTTGTCAAAAACTTTTTCTACACCAGGCCAGTAAAGGGGACAGGCGGCAATTTGAGACTCTGCTTTTAATTGAAGTTTTACAGTATATACACTCTGCTACAAGAACGCCCACCCCTATAACTTAAGGAGTCACAGAGTCAAGTATAACGTCACGTATGGCGTATTGTAGGGAGCCGAGTTTTTCAGTTTTTGTTTGTATTTAAAATTCTACATGATAGAGAGTAACAGAATCCGGATTTACTGACCTCGTGCACGCAGCTGAAGAGCTCCCAGTCAAACACCACCAGCTGATTGGCCACCTCCTCCGCTGACATGTCGTGGAGTTTGCTGTCACCCGGCGTCCAGTGGATCTCCTCAGGAAGAGGAAGCTGAGGGTGCAGGAAACCAAACCGTTATAAAACACGACCTGCTCCCTCTGGAGGCAATAAACCCCCCAGGCCTGCAGGGGGCAGAACAGTAGAAACCCTCCAGGCCTGCAGGGGGCAACTCCACTTTCCTAATGAGTTTATGGTCTCAGTCGCTAGTTTCAAGTCTTCTTCAACACAGCATGATGTTCATTTAGTAAATTATGGTCCCGTTTAGAGGAACAGAGACCAGAAAGCAGGGGAGGCTTTAGGGCGGGGCTACAAGCTGATTGACAAGTCGCTACCATGACGACCTGTTAATCAGGATAGAGGCTTATTAGAAGTCAGCTGTTCCTTTTTCAGGTATGTAAATCTTGTTTTATACCTGTTAGCCAAAATTAGCATCCCGGTTAATATCACAGTTAACGTGAATTACAGATGCACCACGCTAACCAAGCTAGCTAGCTCCCCCCTCTTTTCCAAATACGATAACGTCTGGTTCCAAAAAAACAAGATGGCGATGGACAAAATGCCAAACTGGAGGCTTTAAAACGGTAGTCCAAACGGTAGTGTCAAAACTTTAACATGACTGTGTTTCTTCTTTTCATTTTGATGAATCTAATAAACGAGAAAACCTGTTTTTATGTTATCTTGTTGGCAACATTTGCTGTACACTCAATTAGTGAACCAATAAATAAATCAGTTCCTCACCAGTGAGTCGAGCTCAGAGGCTTCACAGGCAAACAGGTGAGTGTTGACTCCCAGCGTGGTGAACACGGCCTCGTCACTGGGACGAAACACGGCTTTCTCTGAACACACATTCATGAACAACATTTAGAGAAACAGCTCAGTGATATGAAAATCATTGTGCTCATCGTGGAAACTGAAGCGGTGACTGTAGTCTGACCTCCGGCTGATGTGACGGCCACCAGAATGAGGTTTCCGGGCAGGACTGGTTGGTCTTCACTGTACTGGAGTTTCTCTCTGACCAGAGCCAGAATCTCTCCGACCCGACAGGACAGACGACTCCGGATGGTGACGTAGGAATGATCTGGAGTGTAGACCCTGCAGAAGACTGGACACACAAGTACACACAAACCTTAGCTTTGGCTTCTAGTTTCTATTAGCTTACAGTTAGCTTCTAGGTCCAATTTGTTTAGATTTAGCCTCCATCAGTTTAGATTTAGCCTCTAGGTGCTATTAGCTTACAGTTAGCTTCTAGGTCCCTTTAGTTTAGGTTTAGCTTCCATCAGTAAAGATTTAGCCTAGGAGTCCCATTAGTTTAGATTTAGCCTCTAGGTACTATTAGCTTACAGTTAGCTTCTAGGTCCAATTAGTTTAGATTTAGCCTCCATCAGTTTAGATTTAGCCTCTAGGTGCTATTAGCTTACAGTTAGCTTCTAGGTCCAATTAGTTTAGATTTAGCCACCATCAGTTTAGATTTAGCCTCTAGGTGCTATTAGCTTACAGTTAGCTTCTAGGTCCCTTTAGTTTAGGTTTAGCTTCCATCAGTAAAGATTTAGCCTAGGAGTCCCATTAGTTTAGATTTAGCTTCTAGCGCCTGTTAGTTTAGTTTTAACTTCTATGTTCTATTAGCTTACAGTTAGCTTCTAGGTCCTATTAGTTTAGATTTAGCCTCTAGGTGCTATTAGCTTACAGTTAGCTTCTAGGTCCCTTTAGTTTAGGTTTAGCTTCCATCAGTAAAGATTTAGCCTAGGAGTCCCATTAGTTTAGATTTAGCTTCTAGCGCCTGTTAGTTTAGATTTAGCCTCTAGGTGCTATTAGCTTACAGTTAGCTTCTAGGTCCAATTAGTTTAGATTTAGCCTCCATCAGTTTAGATTTAGCCTCTAGGTGCTATTAGCTTACAGTTAGCTTCTAGGTCCAATTAGTTTAGATTTAGCCACCATCAGTTTAGATTTAGCCTCTAGGTGCTATTAGCTTACAGTTAGCTTCTAGGTCCCTTTAGTTTAGGTTTAGCTTCCATCAGTAAAGATTTAGCCTAGGAGTCCCATTAGTTTAGATTTAGCTTCTAGCGCCTGTTAGTTTAGATTTAGCCTCTAGGTGCTATTAGCTTACAGTTAGCTTCTAGGTCCAATTAGTTTAGATTTAGCCTCCATCAGTTTAGATTTAGCCTCTAGGTGCTATTAGCTTACAGTTAGCTTCTAGGTCCAATTAGTTTAGATTTAGCCACCATCAGTTTAGATTTAGCCTCTAGGTGCTATTAGCTTACAGTTAGCTTCTAGGTCCCTTTAGTTTAGGTTTAGCTTCCATCAGTAAAGATTTAGCCTAGGAGTCCCATTAGTTTAGATTTAGCTTCTAGCGCCTGTTAGTTTAGTTTTAACTTCTATGTTCTATTAGCTTAAAGTTAGATTCTAGGTCCTATTAGTTTAGATTTAGCCTCTAGGTGCTATTAGCTTACAGTTAGCTTCTAGGTCCCTTTAGTTTAGGTTTAGCTTCCATCAGTAAAGATTTAGCCTAGGAGTCCCATTAGTTTAGATTTAGCTTCTAGCGCCTGTTAGTTTAGATTTAGCCTCTAGGTGCTATTAGCTTACAGTTAGCTTCTAGGTCCAATTAGTTTAGATTTAGCCTCCATCAGTTTAGATTTAGCCTCTAGGTGCTATTAACTTACAGTTAGCTTCTAGGTCCCTTTAGTTTAGGTTTAGCTTCCATCAGTAAAGATTTAGCCTAGGAGTCCAATTAGTTTAGATTTAGCTTCTAGCGCCTGTTAGTTTAGTTTTAACTTCTATGTTCTATTAGCTTAAAGTTAGCTTCTAGGTCCTATTAGTTTAGATTTAGCCTGTAGGTGCTAATAGCTTACAATTAGCTTCTAGGTCCAATTAGTTTAGATTTAGCTTCTATTAGTTTAGATTTAGCCTCTAGGTACTATTAGCTTACAGTTAGCTTCTAGATCCCTTTAGTTTAGATTTAGCTTCTATCAGTTTAGATTTAGCCTCTAGGTGCTATTAGCTTACAGTTAGCTTCTAGGTCCCTTTAGTTTAGGTTTAGCTTCCATCAGTAAAGATTTAGCCTAGGAGTCCCATTAGTTTAGATTTAGCTTCTAGCGCCTGTTAGTTTAGATTTAGCCTCTAGGTGCTATTAGCTTACAGTTAGCTTCTAGGTCCAATTAGTTTAGATTTAGCCTCCATCAGTTTAGATTTAGCCTCTAGGTGCTATTAACTTACAGTTAGCTTCTAGGTCCCTTTAGTTTAGGTTTAGCTTCCATCAGTAAAGATTTAGCCTAGGAGTCCAATTAGTTTAGATTTAGCTTCTAGCGCCTGTTAGTTTAGTTTTAACTTCTATGTTCTATTAGCTTAAAGTTAGCTTCTAGGTCCTATTAGTTTAGATTTAGCCTGTAGGTGCTAATAGCTTACAATTAGCTTCTAGGTCCAATTAGTTTAGATTTAGCTTCTATTAGTTTAGATTTAGCCTCTAGGTACTATTAGCTTACAGTTAGCTTCTAGATCCCTTTAGTTTAGATTTAGCTTCTATCAGTTTAGATTTAGCCTCTAGGTGCTATTAGCTTACAGTTAGCTTCTAGGTCCCTTTAGTTTAGGTTTAGCTTCCATCAGTAAAGATTTAGCCTAGGAGTCCCATTAGTTTAGATTTAGCTTCTAGCGCTTGTTAGTTTAGATTTAGCCTCTAGGTGCTAATAGCTTACAATTAGCTTCTAGGTCAAATTAGTTTAGATTTAGCTTCTATTAGTTTAGATTTAGCCTCTAGGTACTATTAGCTTACAGTTAGCTTCTAGGTCCCTTTCGTTTAGGTTTAGCTTCTATCAGTAAAGATTTAGCCTCTAGGTGCTATTAGCTTACAGTTAGCTTCTAGGTCCAATTAGTTTAGATTTAGGCTCCATCAGTTTAGATTTAGCCTCTAGGTGCTATTAGCTTACAGTTAGCTTCTAGGTCCCTTTAGTTTAGGTTTAGCTTCTATCAGTAAAGATTTAGCCTAGGAGTCCCATTAGTTTAGATTTAGCTTCTAGCGCCTGTTAGTTTAGATTTAGCCTCTAGGCGCTAATAGCTTACAGTTAGCTTCTAGGTCAAATTAGTTTAGATTTAGCCTCCATCAGTTTAGATTTAGCCTCTAGGTGCTATTAACTTACAGTTAGCTTCTAGGTCCCTTTAGTTTAGGTTTAGCTTCCATCAGTAAAGATTTAGCCTAGGAGTCCAATTAGTTTAGATTTAGCTTCTAGCGCCTGTTAGTTTAGATTTAGCCTCTAGGTGCTATTAGCTTACAGTTAGCTTCTAGGTCCAATTAGTTTAGATTTAGCCTCCATCAGTTTAGATTTAGCCTCTAGGTGCTATTAGCTTACAGTTAGCTTCTAGGTCCAATTAGTTTAGATTTAGCCACCATCAGTTTAGATTTAGCCTCTAGGTGCTATTAGCTTACAGTTAGCTTCTAGGTCCCTTTAGTTTAGGTTTAGCTTCCATCAGTAAAGATTTAGCCTAGGAGTCCCATTAGTTTAGATTTAGCTTCTAGCGCCTGTTAGTTTAGTTTTAACTTCTATGTTCTATTAGCTTAAAGTTAGATTCTAGGTCCTATTAGTTTAGATTTAGCCTCTAGGTGCTATTAGCTTACAGTTAGCTTCTAGGTCCCTTTAGTTTAGGTTTAGCTTCCATCAGTAAAGATTTAGCCTAGGAGTCCCATTAGTTTAGATTTAGCTTCTAGCGCCTGTTAGTTTAGATTTAGCCTCTAGGTGCTATTAGCTTACAGTTAGCTTCTAGGTCCAATTAGTTTAGATTTAGCTTCTAGGTTCATTAGTTTTGATTTAGCTTCTTTAGTTTAGGTTTAGCTTGTAGCTCCTATTACTTAAGCTTTAGCTTCTATGTTCTATTAGCCTAAAGTTAGCTTTTTACTTCATGTTCCAAGACCCTGTGCTTCCTGTCTGATAGGTAAGATTATGAGTATCATTGCATTTGTCATATATACATGGTAAAAATACACGAGTCATACAGTTTCAATTAAGTTAACTTTTGGGTTCTTTTAGCATACAGTTAGCTCCTAGGTCCCATTACAGTAGATTAGCGTTAGCCTCTCCTTAGCTTAGAGCTAGCTTCAGAGTGTGCCTAGCTAATATTTAGCTTCTAGGTCTTGACCCCTGACTCTGCTCAATTAAAACAAGCTGACTACAGAATGTGTTGTTAGCTAACAAGATACAACATGTAAATCAGACAGCCTTGGAAGGTGGATTTATTATTTTCTTTTGATGAAGCTAGGCTAACAGTGCTCTCAGTCTTTGTGCTAAGCTATGTTAAACAAGTCCTGGATTTGTGGCAACTGTGTGTGTGTGTGTGTGTGTGTGTGTGTGTGTGTGTGTGTCCTGGGTGTGTCAGATTGTGATTTGTATATCCAGACCTCAGGCTGCAGGTGTGTTTGCATTTCAGATGTGTGTTTACAGATAATACAGCGTAGTGAAGCTTTGGTATTTCTGTCCATGCACGTGTGTGTGTGTGTGTGTGTGCGTTGGGTTTCAGTGTGTCGTACTCTCGTCGGAGCCCCTGAACGCCTCCCTGGGCTGCAGACAGGCGTCGATGCGTCTGAAGTGTCTGAACAGAGGACGAACCTGCTTCTTCCTGCTTTCCTTCTCCTCATTCGAGCTAAACACACAAAGACAGAAATAATTTAAACAGATTAACTTGTTGCTTAACTCGAAACATTAAGTCATAAATCAATCAAATTATTGTTAGAAGTTTAAGTATCAGCAATTAGCTTCGATATTTTTTATTAAACAACAACAACTGACGTCTGCAATAATAAAAATTAAACCATAAATAACATCTACAGGCAACTTTACAAAGAACATTATGCAATAAATACATGAGCAAATAATAAATTATATGTGACACATGAGGAAGTAGCTAATAGATATTTCATTAATATTTGACAGGTATATGATAAATACATGGGAAAAATATGATAATCACGTCGTTTACAAACATCATGTGTGACAGACTTGACTTGGGGTGACCAATAGCAACGAACAAGCCGTGAGGCCGCTGACGAATCAAAACACCAGGGTGTGTGTGTGTCTTACGGGCAGTGTAAGATCTCGGTCCATCTCTGCAGTTTGAGGACGTCCTCCACCAGCTCAGGATACCGACTCAACTCCTGGACCGCACACATGTACAGCTCCTACACGCACACACATGCACACGCACGCACACACATGCACACACACACACACACAAACACACACACACACACGCACACACAGGTTTTTAGTCCAGCTTTACGTTTTTCACTGATAAAAGATACGTGGGTGTAACGAGGCGTGTGCTGAGCTGAACCCGTCTCCCGTTGCTGTGACAACCCTGAACATCCCAGAAACAAGGCGCCAAAAAACAAAAACAACAGTTCCCGCCCTGCAGAGCTGTTAGCACATGTGTGTGTGTGTGTGTGTGTGTGTGTGTGTGTGTGTGTGTGGAGATAAGGAGACGTTAACGGGAACTTCTGCTGTTTTTCTTTTTCTTTCTGTTTGACAGGATCTGATCTGTAACTCAGTCGTTTTCCTCAGGGTCTGTTATCAGGAAGCCAGTGAGGACGCACACTCAGACTGTGTGTTACGTTGTGTATTATGTGTGTATTACAGTTTGTTCTGTTGTGTATTAGGTGTACATTACAGTGTGTGTGTATTGTGTGTATAATGTGTGTTATGTTGTGTATGTCTGTCTGTGTTATGTTGTGTATTGTGTGTATAGTGTGTATGAAGCAGAGCCTGACCGATTTATCGGCCGATATGAGCTAATTGCATTTAATCGTCATCGGCCGATTATAACAGCAGATATATGACAATTAAAAAAGAAACAGATTCAAATCCTTCACTCATGTCATGGGTGCTGCATAGTTTGCCCACCAGAAGGCGCTGCAGCTGCAGCTCCCCTGTTAACAACACTGCCTCACCACAAAAACCACAGAAGAAAACAATGAGTCGGTAAGTCAGTCCATGATCATGTTAATTACATGACTTAAATAACTATAATAAAAACAGACCCAGTCACTTCTCCTGAAAACATTCATGACTTGCTAACCCTCCCGTTTTCGCTGCCCTCCCCCGGCTTCCTCTCGGCTCACCGCAGGTTAATGTTACAGTAGTTGGGTGTCGGAAGCTGCTGACAGACGTGATTGTAGATTTATTTCAAACAGTGTGGCACTTCTAGTGAACGGTCCACATTTGTCTCTAGTTCATCACTTCTAAATATTCTCTAAAATCACGTAACGTTACAGCAGCTAACACTGCCCGTTGCTAAATTAGCCACAAAGCTAATGCCGTGTTTATCAGTGGAGGAGCGCTAATGAACCGTTACACTATAGTTTCTGGTGTATTCTAAATACATCTGCGAGCCGCCTGTCTGCAGTTAGTCTGCGTGTCTGCAGTGATTAAACCGGAGCTGTAAATAAACGTGAGCTGAACAAGAATCTAACACGGCTTCCTGTAGCTCCTCTCTGTGTGACGCTGCAGTCTCTGGTTGTTATAACGTTAGTTAAATGAACTCTCAAAGCTGCAGGTCCTCGTTGTAGAGAGTCACGTTGTATTAGATGCATTCAGCAGCAGCTCACTGTTTCATAGACGGCGTGATTTAGACAGATGATGAGAAACGGTTTCTCGTAGCTTTGGTTAGAAGAGTGCAGGTAAAGAGATCGTCTGGATGTGAATGTGCTGGATTGTTTATTCTCTCTGTGTTTACAGACGGCTGAAACAGTTGCACCTTCCAGCAACAAATATTTATTGATGAGCAGTTGTTTACTGTAATCTATTTTATGACATAATGCATTTAGGAAAAGGTTTTATAGCCCACATACAGACCAGCTCCAAATCATTCTCCAAATCTAAATATCGGCTGTTGTGTAGTACAGTGTGTATATGTTGTGTAGTATAGTGTATATATGTTGTGTAGTACAGTGTGTATATGTTGTGTAGTACAGTGTGTATATGTGTGTGTGTTATGTTGTGTAGTACAGTGTGTATATGTGTGTGTGGTGTGTTGTGTAGTACAGTGTGTGTGTATATGTTGTGTAGTACAGTGTGTATATGTGTGTGTGGTGTGTGGTGTAGTACAGTGTGTATATGTTGTGTAGTACAGTGTGTATATGTTGTGTAGTACAGTGTGTATATGTTGTGTAGTACAGTGTGTATATGTGTGTGGTGTGTTGTGTAGTACAGTGTGTATATGTTGTGTAGTACAGTGTGTATATGTGTGTGTGGTGTGTTGTGTAGTACAGTGTGTATATGTTGTGTAGTACAGTGTGTATATGTTGTGTAGTACAGTGTGTATATGTTGTGTAGTACAGTGTGTATATGTTGTGTAGCACAGTGTGTATATGTTGTGTAGCACAGTGTGTATATGTTGTGTAGTACAGTGTGTATATGTTGTGTAGTACAGTGTGTATATGTTGTGTAGTACAGTGTGTATATGTGTGTGTGGTGTGTTGTGTAGTACAGTGTGTATATGTTGTGTAGCACAGTGTGTATATGTTGTGTAGCACAGTGTGTGTGTTACCTTGGGGAAGCTGTTGCTGCGCTCGCCCTCCTCCTGCAGCAGCTCTCTGTAGGTGTCCAGGTATCGAAACGCTACGTTCAGCACCGCCTGCTTCCTCTCCGCTCCGTCCATCAGCCCCTCTCCCTCCTTCTCTCCTCCTCCTCCTCCCCTCGCTCTCCTCTCACCCTCTGCCTCCCCCCCTCCCCCCTCTCCCTCCTTCTCCTCTGTCTCCAGAGTGAATCTGGGGAAGTTTCAGTTAAGGAGGAAGAACTGACATTTAAACTCCTGAACTGGAAAACACAGAAAAGCTCATCTTTTATTTCATTGCTTCATTTTCACACGTTAACAAGTAAACCAGCCGGCCGACACGTGACAAATCAAACCAATCGAGATCTAAAAAGCATCTAAACATGTGGAATCAGGCCGATTTATAAATAGTTCAGTGTCTCAGCCTCAGAGAGCAGCTCTGATGAGAAACTACAAAGAGTCAGAGACGCCGCCATGTTGACCCACATATCACCGCACACGCACACACAGCTGCCTCTCTCTTGCTGGATGCAGCACACGCAGCGGCCTGACGAGGGCGCCGACATTAACGTTCGGAGATTTTACGGTCTCAAAAACTATATACTTAAAATGCTTAACGTCTTAACTATTTGGGATGATCATGGTCTCAGATTTGGAACCACAATTCCCATAATGCTTTGGGAATGGAAGCAGGAAGTCTAATGTTTGGAGCTGAAACAAATGGATTTACTGTTAACATTTTATATATTCCTTGAAAATACAATTCCTCCCTTTTGTGCCACGTTTATCTACTTTGTTCTGTTTGATTGTTTTCTTTTGTTAAAATATCTGAATATTAGTTTCTGCATGTTTGTGTTTGCAGCGTTCAGGATCGAAGACGACGAGAGAAGATGATGATGTCTCCGTTTAGTTTTTTCTCTGAAAAGTAAGAACGAGCAGATGAAGACGAGTGTTTCTCTCCGTCCATCCCTCCCACTCTTCTTTTCCGCCCACATCCCTCTGTGCTCTCCTTCCTCTCCTCCTCCTCCTCCTCTTCCTCCCTCCAGCTCTCTCTCTCTCCCTCTCTTTCTGTGTGGGGGAGTATTAAAGTGGACGACTATCACCGTCAGTGCAGAGAAAAAGAAAACACAGATTCATTAGCATTTTAAACGACGCCGCAGCTGAAACGTGGACTCTGTCTGCACTGATGCAGTTTTCAGTCTGTTAATTATTCACTCTGCGTGCTGCTGTCGCTTCGATCGGTGGAAGAAACTCCCGCACACTGTCTAACTTGTAAAAATAACCTCATCAGCTGGCAACGTTTCAGTGCTAGACCTTCGTCAGGCAAATGGTGTTCCACACTGAGAAGCCATCTTCTGTAGGAGGCGACTTCATTCATGTTTCCATCACTATAGATGGAGATTTCTCTATAGTGAATGCAAACCAAAAATAATAATAAAACGCATTCATAGTTAAATCTTGCTCGTACGTTATACACCAAGATAAATAAAAGAAGTATGATAATAAACACAACTTGTGTTTACAGAAGATGGCTTCTCGGTATGGAGTACCCAAAACGCTGCAGCTTATGAACTTATTTTTGCTTGTTAGACAGTTTGCGGGAGTTTCTTCGCAGCTTTTGAGCTACTCGCCCACCTCTGATGCACCTGTCTCACGTTATCGATGCACAAGGTCCTTTCCTGTTTCCTGCTTCTGATCAGTGTTAACATCTGCCCACGGAGTTTCATCAGAGCAGCTTAGAGTTCAGCCTGTACTGATCTGACTCACCGGCTTTACTGAAACAGAACCTGATAATCTTATTATCATTTATTGATCATTTAACTAGAAGAAATGCTGTTTTCCCCACTTAAAAGGGCAGTTTTGGTATTTCTCCTAGCATGGAATATGTTTTGACGTTGTTTCAGTATTGAGCGAGTGCACTACAGTGAATCAGGGCTGCAGCGTAATCACTAAAGAGTGCGTGTTGGCGTGCGTCTGACCTTTTTTATATATCGCTCTAATCAGAACACATGGGCTGGTGGTCTTCCGCTGCCTCAGTCGGTTAGTTTGTGTTACTGTGGTGGGTTGCGATGGAGCAGTGGACAAGACACATGCGTTTGGTGTGAGAGACCCCGATTGGATTGCAACTGTGACCTCATCCACCAATGTGTCCCTGAGCAAGACCCCGTCGTTGCTCCAATGACATATAAAGCAATGGCTTTGGATAAAAGCGTCAGCTGGATGAGTAAATGTAACGTAGTTGGGGACAGCCCGACGTGTTTGGCAACATAAGAAAGTAAAAGCACAGCAGAGATTTCTCTGCACGGAGCGACAGCGAGGTGGAACTGTTACTGAGAGTAACACGGGAAAAAGACTGGGAGTCATGCACAGCACAAGTGTATAAGTGTTATTTACACAGCACAACATATTTTAATAAAAACACCAAAACTAAGGCCCCGGTTCCACCAAGGCGTTTTTTAAAAATTCTTTGCAATGGGGGATTTTTACAACCTGATAAAAGTGTGACGAGGCGCTGAGCGTCTTTTTTTCTGGTTGCCGAGAGTTGAAAAATGTTCAACTTTGGGAAAAACGCTGCGCCCATCACTTTTACCCAGACGTCCAATCACAGTGCAGGAGGAGCACATACGATCTTGAAAGAAACCACGTGCCCACGTACAGAGAATCTGTCCTTATGTTTCAGCCTTCTCTTCATGCGGAGCAAGTCGGCCTATTTTCTACACAGTAAAATTAGCTAGCCTACTTGCAACACATCACCTCCACGGATATTATGTATCATAGCAACCACAGCGTCTTGAAAAAACCCCCCGCTGCGCCTCCAAAGCGCACCCTAGTGCTCCCAGTTTGGCGTTTTCAGCTGGTAAAAAAACGCTTTGGTGGACACGGGCCCTAAAACTCTGTCAGTAGCATCGTGCGTCTGCTTTGCGTGACTGATGAGAGCCAATCAGAAGCCAAACGTGAGCGTCTGCGTTATCGTTTCTAAAGTCATCTGTTTTCACCTGTCCGCACGAACCAGAGTTTAAAACCAAACGGGCCCGGCAGCGTTTTCAAACTTCGGCGTAAGGAGGACTCGTCGTTTTAGTCTGGACGGGAGGCGGAAACGTAGCAGAAGAGCTGTGTTTTAAAACGTAGGAGTGTGGATGTATCCTAAGAGGAGCCAAGCTCCCCCTGGCCCCCCTGTAGTCCGCACCCTGCAGAAGAAGGTGGGGCCGAGTCTGAAGCCAGAGCCTGCAGGCAGTCAGCAGGGGAAACACAAACCTGCAGCTACAACAGGGAAACTACCAAGACTGTGTTTCCCAGTCACGTTAGACCGATAACCAGCCTGGAGTCACAGACAGAGATACACTAAATGAAATCAGACTGTGAATACCCAGAGGTACGCTGGGACAGACAGAGGACTCTACTGTCAAACACACACATGTATTTGGACGTCCATGTTTTCCTCTAGTGCGCAGTCATGCAGACAGCGCGGTGGGCGCACTCAGCCTGTCAAGTATTTGTGCATGTGAATGAAGGATACTGCTGCAGCAGGACTTGCTGTAACCTGTCCACCGTCAGGAAGATGGGATGTGTCAACATGAAGTCATCCAGCAGGGTTTCTACAGAGAGACACGGACAGACAGAGAGGTTAGTTTTACAGACTGTACTTGAACATAACGTCAGCGTTTTAGAAGCTAAAACGAGGCCTGTCTCTGATAAAGTCCACTGAGAGGTGGCTGATTTAAGTTTAATGTGATAAATTCAGTATAAAGCACATTTCCACAGAACTAATTCCATCAGTATGACAACATCAGTCATATTTACTTTTTAATTCCTGTAGCTGTTAAACAGTAAACACGCTCCAGTGATAAAGAAATATTATGCTGCTGGAAGCTTTTAATGTGAAAAACTTGTGTGAAATCACAGACTGAAGAGCTAAAGTGAATGCGTACAGAGCTGTAGACAAGCACACATATAAATTAACAATTACACATCATTACACACATTTAAATATATGGCTGCAAGCAATTTGCACACACACACACACACACACACACACACACACACACACACAGGTCTCTGCTGCTTCGCGTCTGTTTAATATCAGAAATGTTTCCTTTAAATCTCACAGAAAAGATGGAAATCAGTTTCATCTTTGTGCTTCAAGGATGTGTTTAGCATAGCTTAGCACAAAGACTGAAAGCAGAGGGAAAATGTAGCATAGCTCCCTCAAAAGAGACAAAACTCAAAACCTGTGATCAAGTTTATTTTGATGAGATGAAACTTTCTGATCTTTGACTTTATTACAAAAAGTCACATGTTGATCTGTCTGGCAATTCTTCTTCTTAGATATTTTAATGCTGGGGCGTGCTACAGCCACGTTTCATGATGAAGCATCTCGAACAATCAACAATTCGTCCGCTGCTGTCACTTTTGTTAAAGACTTAAAGAACCAAGTTATTGTTGTTTGTCAATCTAAGCTGTTTGTAATATGTAGAACTGATTTGTGGGTCTTTATGTAACTACTATTTGTACCCCCCCCTTTAACATTCTGTTATTATTGTTTCCCGTTTTTTTTATTTTCACTCGTAAATGCATTGTCGTTTTTCTTTGTTGTCAATAAAAATTATTTACAAAAGTCATATGTTGCAACAAACATTTACTAATAACTAACTAACTTACTAATATATTCCTACATTTCAATTTATTAAAATGTGCTTTAGAGACATCTGAAATACATTAATACTAATAATGTTTTATATAATAAAATACATTATAATTACAAAAAGAAAGGTAAAGAGGTTCATAAATATATATCAATTATAGAAGAACTCTTCCTGTTTGAGTATCAGCCTGTACTGTTACTGTAAATCAACCCTAAACTCACACACACTGTAAATGTAGGCCGTGAAGACATATTTAGCCTCGGAGATGTTGTTGTTTCTCCTGAACTGAAGCTTTTATGAAACAAAGAGGAGACGAAGTCAGATTCATCTGTTTCTAAAGGAGAGAAGGAAACACGCAGAGAGAAACGCTGTTTTCAGATGAAACCTTTGTGTTAAAACTCATGAAGACGAGCGGCTGCTGCAGGAAACGGCTGTAATTTAAGATGCTGAAGCTGCACGACCCAGACTGTGGTCACATTTACTAAAATACACTGTGTGTGTGTGGAAGAGATGCATGCTGCAGTGGGCGTTTCATGCCGGGCTCCGCCTCTCTGCAGGCGGTTACCATAGAGATGCTACGTTGCCGACAGTGAGAGGATGAAACAAGTGTGTGTGTGTGTGTGTTATCGATAACAGTCAAACTGATATATGACCTCTGATAATGATGCCGTGGTTGATGGATTGGTCAGATAATCAATACGACACTGGATTCATCCCAGCTGTAGATCTCAGGGGTCCTGTTGCAGGTTCAGGGGACAGCTTTACTGTTTAAGGTGCTTTTGGCCCCGATCCCGATGACGTCCTTTAATATTGATTATCTGCTGATATAGAGTCTGATCAGAAACTTATAATTAACTACAGCTGATTAAATATATTCTATTTAAATATATACGTACTGAAAGTCTTGATAACTATGAAGTGCATCATGACGATAACATGATGAACGATGAACCGATATGTGCTAGATTGGAGTAAATAAACAGAGTAGAGTGCAGTAGAGTGCAGTACAGAAACGCAGTAGAGTGCAGTAAATAAACGCAGTAGAGTGCAGTAAATAAACGCAGTAGAGTGCAGTAAATAAACGCAGTAGAGTGCAGTAGAGTGCAGTAAATAAACGCAGTAGAGTGCAGTAGAGTGCAGTAAATAAACGCAGTAGAGTGCAGTAAATAAACGCAGTAGAGTGTAGTAAATAAACGCAGTAGAGTGCAGTAGAGTGCAGTAAATAAACGCAGTAGAGTGCAGTAGAGTGCAGTAAATAAACGCAGTAGAGTGCAGTAGAGTGCAGTAAATAAACGCAGTAGAGTGCAGTAAATAAACGCAGTAGAGTGCAGTAGAGTGCAGTAAATAAACGCAGTAGAGTGCAGTAAATAAACGCAGTAGAGTGCAGTAAATAAACGCAGTAGAGTGCAGTAGAGTGCAGTACAGAAACGCAGTAGAGTGCAGTAAATAAACGCAGTAGAGTGCAGTAGAGTGTAGTAAATAAACGCAGTAGAGTGCAGTAAATAAACGCAGTAGAGTGCAGTAAATAAACGCAGTAGAGTGCAGTAAATAAACGCAGTAGAGTGGAGTAAATAAACGCAGTAGAGTGCAGTAAATAAACGCAGTAGATTGCAGTAGAGTGCAGTACAGAAACGCAGTAGAGTGCAGTAGAGTGCAGTAAATAAACGCAGTAGAGTGCAGTACAGAAACGCAGTAGAGTGCAGTAAATAAACGCAGTAGAGTGGAGTAAATAAACGCAGTAGAGTGCAGTAAATAAACGCAGTAGAGTGCAGTAGAGTGCAGTAAATAAACGCAGTAGAGTGCAGTAGAGTGCAGTAAATAAACGCAGTAGAGTGCAGTAGAGTGCAGTAGAGTGCAGTAAATAAACGCAGTAGAGTGCAGTAAATAAACGCAGTAGATTGCAGTAGAGTGCAGTACAGAAACGCAGTAGAGTGCAGTAGAGTGCAGTAAATAAACGCAGTAGAGTGCAGTACAGAAACGCAGTAGAGTGCAGTAGAGTGCAGTAAATAAACGCAGTAGAGTGCAGTACAGAAACGCAGTAGAGTGCAGTAAATAAACGCAGTAGAGTGGAGTAAATAAACGCAGTAGAGTGCAGTAAATAAACGCAGTAGATTGCAGTAGAGTGCAGTACAGAAACGCAGTAGAGTGCAGTAGAGTGCAGTAAATAAACGCAGTAGAGTGCAGTACAGAAACGCAGTAGAGTGCAGTAAATAAACGCAGTAGAGTGGAGTAAATAAACGCAGTAGAGTGCAGTAAATAAACGCAGTAGAGTGCAGTACAGAAACGCAGTAGAGTGCAGTAAATAAACGCAGTAGAGTGCAGTAAATAAACGCAGTAGAGTGCAGTAGAGTGCAGTAAATAAACGCAGTAGAGTGCAGTAGAGTGCAGTAAATAAACGCAGTAGAGTGCAGTAAATAAACGCAGTAGAGTGTAGTAAATAAACGCAGTAGAGTGCAGTAGAGTGCAGTAAATAAACGCAGTAGAGTGCAGTAGAGTGTAGTAAATAAACGCAGTAGAGTGCAGTAGAGTGCAGTAAATAAACGCAGTAGAGTGCAGTAAATAAACGCAGTAGAGTGCAGTAGAGTGCAGTAAATAAACGCAGTAGAGTGCAGTAGAGTGCAGTAAATAAACGCAGTAGAGTGCAGTAGAGTGCAGTAAATAAACGCAGTAGAGTGCAGTAGAGTGCAGTAAATAAACGCAGTAGAGTGCAGTAAATAAACGCAGTAGAGTGCAGTAGAGTGCAGTAAATAAACGCAGTAGAGTGCAGTAAATAAACGCAGTAGAGTGCAGTAGAGTGCAGTAAATAAACGCAGTAGAGTGCAGTAAATAAACGCAGTAGAGTGCAGTAAATAAACGCAGTAGAGTGCAGTAGAGTGCAGTAAATAAACGCAGTAGAGTGCAGTAAATAAACGCAGTAGAGTGGAGTAGAGTGCAGTAAATAAACGCAGTAGAGTGCAGTAAATAAACGCAGTAGAGTGGAGTAGAGTGCAGTAAATAAACGCAGTAGAGTGGAGTAGAACGCAGTAAATAAACGCAGTAGAGTGCAGTAAATAAACGCAGTAGAGTGCAGTAAATAAACGCAGTAGAGACATATTTATGGTGGTAAATCTTGAAAAAAAGAGTTGTATTTTTTCAGTAAGTAAGAATTTTAGAATCAAGCCAAAAATAAATCTATTTGAAGAGTCTAAACACTGCACATCATCATCATCATCATCATCATCAAGGCGACCACCAAACCACCGTCACTGGTTTTAAACCAGTTCACTGCTGCACACTGGAGAAACACCTGATGAGACTGAGCTGCTGCTGGTTCAGGATTAAAACTACCTGGTCTCTCTGTTGGATATTTACTCAAACACACATTCTGCCGCAGAGTGTGAAAAACACGCCATGTTCTTGCATCTGCAGTAAAAACCGTGTGAGGAAGGCTCGGCAGAGAGAAAAGATGGCGTGAATGTGGAGGAAGGACGGAGTGACAGAGTGTGAACGTGGGAGGAAGAGGAGAGAAACCAAGTGAATCCAAACGGGATGTAAAGAACGCCTACGAGCTCAGAGCGCCTGCACGGCGCCAAGACACAGCGCTCACAACTGAGGATGAGGGGAGAGACGATGAGAACATGAAGTTCAGATTTCCAGCTGCAAGCAGCAGGTCGGTCATCAGCTGATCCGAGACATTTCTGCTGTCAGTAAAAAGTTCTCCGTACAACAGAGCCAGTCGCTCATACTTAAGTACGGCACTTAAGTACAAATTTGAGGTACTTGTACAAACTTTACAGTACTCCCACATCTCAGAGGCAAATATTGTACTTGTTACTGCACTACTTTTGTCTGACAATTTTTAATACTACTACTAGAAACTTTTCAAATACTAGGCAAGGTAAGACACGTGTACTTGTATACAGGGCACCAGACTTTTTCAGCAGCGCTGGTTAAATTTACACAGAGCAGCTGATACGAGTCGCCTCTACCCTGATTGACAGGTCGCCATGGTAGAGACTTGTCAATCAGCTTGTAGCCCCGCCCTAAAGCCTCCCCTGCTTCCTGGTCTCTGTTCCTCTAAACGGGACCATAATTTACTAAATAAACATCATGCTGTGTTGAAGAAGACTTGAAATTAGTGACTGAGACCAGAAACTCATCAGGAAAGTGTTTACTGAGGGAATAAATCAGCTGACAAGTAGAAACATTTTCTCGTAGACTTCTGTACAATCACACTTCTTTCTGCAGCCGCTGGAGTCGCCCCCTGCTGGCCGCTGGAGAGGACGCAGGTTTAAGTCGCCCCCTGCTGGCTGCTGGAGAGGACGCAGGTTTAAGTCGCCCCCTGCTGGCTGCTGGAGAGGACGCAGGTTTAAGTCGCCCCCTGCTGGCTGCTGGAGAGGACGCAGGTTTAAGTCGCCCCCTGCTGGCTGCTGGAGAGGACGCAGGTTTAAGGCAGTGACCTCACTCGTGAGAGCCGGAGTTTGCTGCTTGGTTTATGTATATGATAACCACGCTTGCTGTTACCAACAGTAACCACGTGTCTCAAAAACTACCAGGACTGAAATAGAAAGGATTAAAGCCCTGAATGCTTCTTCCGAAGTCAGAATACGGCGAAATTGTTGTTTAATGGAAGCGTGATTCCTAACATCAGCACCCAGACTCACATCAGAAAGCCTCTGAGCGAGAAACTAAATGAAGTGAGTTCATATTGTTCTGCAGAGAAGTTGGAGGTTTTGCTTGCTTGTTTTTCAGCTCCATCTGAAGCCTCTAATTTGAGTCTCTGTGTTTGTTTCCTCCCACCTCCTCTGCTCTCTCTCTTCCTCCCACTCCTCTTCTCCACATGTCTTGTTGAGAGCTGGTTGCTATGTGAACAGGTGCCTCTTATGTATCTGCACACACACACACACACACACACACACACACACACACACACACACACACACACACACACACGTTACATGCATGTCCATATGATACACAAATAAAACTCCTGCAAAGACACCTTCACAAACAGGAAGCTGAGCGAGGGAGAGCTGCAGAGGTAGACGAAGGTGAAAGCATCCAGAGAGAGGTGAAGGAGTGGGCGGCTGGTTCACTTCTACTTTGTCTGAAGAGAAAGAAAAGAAAAAACATCCTCCCACTCACAGAGCAGTCCTGTCACGCCGCCTCTCGCTCACTTTCTGTCTCCCTCTGCAGTGTTTTGGTTTATAAAGTGGCACCCGGATTCAAACCCACGGCGTCACAAGTACACAAAGGGTTTTCCACCAGAGAGCTTCGTGTTGGAACTAGAGTCGAATGCCGGGAATTTAGGTCCTGGAGTTTCCCAGAAATACTCATCAAAATGATCTCCATCATGATAACAGACTGAGGCTAAAGCTAACGTGTAGAAGACGTGGAAGTAAAGAGCAAGTTAGTCCTTTAGCAAGTATCTTTAGCCAAGCGTACGACCAAAAATGTTATCACGATAAAAACATCTCATATCGTGTCGATAATTATCACGATAACTGTCACGTCATTATTTTTTTCAAGTTTAGAGGCTGATTTTTGCTACCGAGTGAAAGGTGAAGGAAGCAGGTTGTTAATTGCGGTTTGAAAGTTTCCTTTATGGTAAAAACATGACAAACACTTGATACCAAGCAGTGGAGCACTTTATTGAAAACGATTCCGATAAAATCAGTCAAAACTAGTTTGATTTGTAAATCTTTTTACTGAACCTTTTCCTCAACAAAATAAATATCTTAATAAAAAAGTAATTAATTGCAAATTAATTCCTAATTCAGAAAGACTACAGAAAACTCTGCTCTGAACTGAAAACAGCTCGTTTGTAGTCCAGCCGCTTCCCTTTCATCCCTGTCACGTCACAGGGATGAAAGCTAAACGCGCCTCATATAACGCTCGCCAAGCGGCTACTCCGTCACGCCCTCAGAAACAGTGAGCTGTCCATGTTGCCAAGCTGGTCGGCAACATGTACAGCTGAACCCGAGCTGTTTACCAGCTTCTCGCTGACCCGCCCTTCTCTGCTTCTGATTGGCTAGTAGTCCTTAACTAGGAACTGAGCATGTGCAACTCCCAACAAAGATCATTTAGAGACAAGATGTATCACTCCATAGCTAAAACGAAGCCTTCAACACACTGTCAATTTGCATTAACATTATATTATTATTATTATTATTAACATTTTTTGTCAGAACGCCCCGGCTTTTCCCCGTAGAGAAGATTCTTGAATAAATCCTGAATGGTCAGTATCATGAACAGAAATGTGTCCAAAACTTAAGCATTCAAGTTAACTCTGATAAGTTAGTCCATCTGTCAATCTCGGCGACCCACTTTTAAATAAGTTATTAGCAAGCATGTCAACAAGGAGAGCTATATTATCGACTTTTCGTGTAAACGCCCCCCACCCTCTGCCTAAACTCTGTTCCAGTCTGCTCGAGTTCCCAATTGGAAATTTGACCTGGAACGTCCCCTGAAGCGGGATTCACTAACCCCGACCTCAGAACCCCAGATGGCTGCTCCGAGCAGTATATTACTACAGCTCAGAGTGAAAGCTGTAGTGAACTACTCTTTATCCCACTTCTGTCTTTATCTGTATGTCATTAAATCAATCGTACACACAGTCCTGTCCACCTTATACTTGTGGACAAAATAGCACGTAACGCCTTGTTGTCAGCTGGTATTGTTAACAATGGCTAAAGGCGTTCATCTCGGTTATCCGACTGTATCTGTTGTACTGTTAACGCCATCAACTCGGGTGAGACGTCATCCCCGGCTCCGACGTCCGAGATAAATAAAACGCAGCATAACAACAGAGCAGCTTGTAACCCAAACTCTGACGCTAGCTCACAGTGACACACAAACGCAGCAGTGAAGACTTCATTCAGGAGAAATGTTGTTTACATTCTGCTTCACGGCGTTAACACACCTGAACACCTGCCTGCCTCGACACGCCTGCACCTGAGTGTGTGTGTTACATAAGAGGCTTTGGCAGGTTTTATTCCTCTTTTGTGAAACTATCTGGAAACTTATCGACTTTCTGTTTTACCTGCAATGCAGCTGTTCACACGCAGTGATAATATTATGGGGTGGAAGACGGATGTCGCCCATAGTGACCGCTGGATGGTTGTTGGAGTTTTTCCAAAGCTTTATAAAACCCTCTGCGTACAGCTGCTGTACTCTGTGTTTGTATTTTAGGCACAATGGATGTGACCACAACTCTACTGTACACTAACAATGTAATGTCTAATAATAATAATAATAATAATAAACCTTTCGTACTATTTATTTTTATTTTTTCTGAAGTTTCACAAGATCAGATTTTTCTGTACATCATCCAGACATCTCTTGATTTAAGTTAAAACCTTACAAAATTACTCAGAATGTAATGACAGAATAACAGCGGTGCGAACAGCAAAGTATCGCGATATTTTGCAAGGCAATATCGTATCGTAACACGAACGTCAAGTATCGATCTTTTATTATATAAATTGTACATGTTTGTTCTTTGGCACTAATAAAAATAATTTTCCTTTGGGGACAGAATTTGAAGTTGGGAAAAAAGATAAAATATTGCAATATGTTTAAAATCCCCCCCCCCGCTGACACATTTTCATAATTTTTAGTAAAACTACACAGCTGATTTCTCGCCTCAAAACTTCTCAGAAGTGGATTTAGTGATGAAATAACGTATGAAAATAGAACAAAACGTTCTGTTGTCGGCCTCTAGGTCTCTCAGCTTCTTTCCGCCCCTCGCTTGAATGCCGAAATAAATGCTGGGATATCTCTGCCGTCCAGATCACACAAGTTACCAACCGATGCATCCTCTGTAAAATGAGCGTGTCAAGAACACTTTCGGGATTTTTAACCGTACTTGCCAAAATGCAAACTTGTGTATTGGGACAGAAAAGATGACGTTTCA
The DNA here is from genome assembly GCF_014851395.1 of Micropterus salmoides. Lineage (NCBI taxonomy): Eukaryota > Metazoa > Chordata > Actinopteri > Centrarchiformes > Centrarchidae > Micropterus > Micropterus salmoides. The sequence continues at coordinate 33,981,584 of NW_024040041.1, read as the reverse complement.
CAAGTACAGACATGAACACAGGTTGAGAAAGGCCCAAGATCCAGAATTCCTCCTGACCGTTGTTCAGGTCTGAACTGCAACTACAGGAAACGTTAGGTTGAGGTTTTCGCAGCCAAAAGATGATCAACAAGTTATTAAATCCAAGGTTTACATAGTTTTTCCACTTTGTGAATGTTTCCACGGTGTGTTCAATAACAACATGAAAGCATGTAATTGTTTGTGTGGTATTAGCTTAAGCAGACTCTGTTTGTCTCCTGGTACTTAGATTAAGATCAGATCACGTTTTATGGCCAATTTATGCAGAAATCCAGGTCATTCTAAAGGGTTCACATCATTTTTAATTAAAATATAATATTTAGGATAAAACACCCATGAACAGCTTGTTCCTGAAGGCCTGATCCGCAGGAGCGGTCGCAGGGTGAGGGATGTCTGTTAATGCAGGGCGGGCGTGAGGCAGGCACACACATGTACACACACTAATTATTTTTTAAATCCTCACTGTCTGAACGACACACCCTCACACGCACACGCACACACAGTTAGATTGAGGTATTTAATCCTGGTTCAAGGTTCAGTCTTACTACGCGCACACACGTCCTCCCTCATTGGCCAGGATTTCAAAACAAACACTCTCTAAGTGCATCATGGGAAACCAGTAGTGTTTTAATCCAGTTCACGCCCTCGGTGACAAAAATGCGCCGGGAATGGAGCTGCAGAAAAGATCCGATGACAGATTGAAGCTGCAACTAATGATTATTTACACAATCTGTTGATTCTTTCCTCAATCAATCAAAGTGACTTCTTCAAACGTTTTGTCCAAACGACAGAGATTCAGTTTAGCGAGACAGAAAACAGAGAAACAGAAGAGACACTAGACAGAAGTTGTTTAACTTCCAACAGACTTTAATGATTAATCAATTGTCAAGCTGTTGTTGATAAATGGTCTGTCGATCAGTGAATCAACTAAACATTTCAGCCCCAGCTTCCATTTTAACTATTACATGTTTAAATTTAATGTTCTGAATGACAAAAAGAAAATTAATATTTTAATTTTGTGTTGATTTACTAATTGATTAATGAAGAGAGATGTTCATTGATTAATCAATTATATATAAAAATATATGTTTGAGTTCATTTAGAAACTGATTTCCGCCATCACTGTTCTTTATTTACCACATTTAAGGATCCTTATCGAACACGTTTGTTTATGTAACAAACAGCGATTATTGGCAGGCAAATGAGGACAAACCAAACGGGAACCTCCGGCTCTCACGACTGAAGCCAGTCCTGAAGCACCTTAAACCTGCGTCCTCTCCAGCAGCCAGCAGGGGCGACTCCAGCGGCTGCAGAAAGAAGTGTGATTGTATAGAAGTCTGTGAGAAAATGTTTCTACTTGTCAGCTGATTTATTCCCTCAGTAAACACTTTCCTGATGAGTTTATGGTCTCAGTCGCTAGTTTCAAGTCTTCTTCAACACAGCATGATGTTCATTTAGTAAATTGCTAACCAAGCTAGCTAGCTCCACCCTCTCGTCCAAATATGGTCACATCTGGTTCCAATAAACCAAGATTGTGACGGCCAAAACACCAAACGCAAGGCCAACAGCGGCTAAGTACACTTTGCCCTCAAACATGATCTTTGCACCGTCTGTATAAACTGTTTTGTACCTTTCTTTATCTTCTATCTTCTAAATCAACTCATTCTGAGTCATTTTAGTTTCTTGTAAGATATTTTTTGAAACTCCAGCATCACTGTAAATGTAGTTTAAACAATGTGCTCACTTTATAAGTAAAATCCAGTTGCTTTTTGGGTGAAAAACCAGGATGACGTGTAGAATTCCTCACGTCGGGGTTTCCTGGTGGTGGTGGCGCAATATGATCTGAACGCTGACAAGTGATCCAGACTTTCATGTCTCTAAAAAAACGTTTTTTGGCAGAAGTTAAATCAACGTGCATCATGTTGTAATTCCAAAGTATTTATGTAGGTGTGTGTGAGAAAAGTGTGAGAATAGAGTACAGAGGCATGTGAGCAAGACGCCCCTGACCCGAGCAGGTAAAACCAGACAGGTGAGAAACCAACCTCAGTGACTGTAAGAGAAGGCATCAGAACAAACAAGCTCATACACCAACGTTTGAATTCACAAAACAAACTTGATTTGAGACAGACTTCTTTCTTTTTCTTTCTTTCTGTGTGTGTTTTGTGGGTGTGACACAGACATAAGAGCTAAAATAAAAGCTGGATGTGGGTCACACTGACTGGAGAGGATCAACAGGCTCAGGCTCTGCAGTAATTAAATATGAAGCACGGTGTAATTTTCAGGCTGTGGAGACAAAAACACAAATCACATCTGGACGACGTGGATTCAGACTCAAGAGTTTAGTCGTCCTGTCTGACAAAGACATGAAGAGTCCCTCTGCTCTCATGTGTTTCCTCTTTGCTCCTACGCTAACTGTAGCACGAAGTTGATTCCTGCGACCTTTCAGCAAACAAAAAGCTTGTGAGACATTTGGAAAAGCAGATAAGTGGCACAGTAACGCTAAACCTCATAAAAACTTCTCTGACCATGACAGACCCACGCTGCCGTAAAAAACTCATTTTCAGGTTCATACTTGTATTTACGGTTTCTACGAGAAAATGTTCACATGCTTTAATGTTTAAAAACACATTATTTTTCGCATCTTTAACACTGCTTCAGCTCCGATTTTCACCCTCTGAACGCTCAGTTTTAGCTCCTGCCTCCACTATTGGTGATTCACGGAGTTTGTATGTTAGTTACTTTAGCCGCTAACAGCAGCTGCTGCTAGCTAGTCAGTTAGCTGTGCAGCTAGCCGTCGTGTTGCTGATTCTGCCCGTACAGGAAGCTTGGTGCTGTGTGGGTGTGTTGGTGTTAACACCTCCAACAAAAGCTTTGGACCGCTGGTTCAGAACCAGCTGATAACAGCAGCTACTGTAAGCAGCAGCTAGCGGTTACTGTAGCGTTAGCAACAAGTAAAGCTATCTCTTCATCAGGGAACTTCATAAATCACAGATTTAAGGATGTCAGAGGGAAAAATATTTCATTTTCCTTCAGTACCGTAAAAAAAAACACTTTCTGTGAGACACTGAACAACCTTCAGCTTCATCAACTCGTACGAACGCTTCTCTGGAACGTGGGCTGGACTATGTAAATCTGGGTCTTTTGCTTGCATGAGATTTACCAACACATTCTCATCTAAATGCGTCATAACTGACACTTTCAGACAGCGTAAGGATTTTACGCTAAAGGTACCCTTCAGCGTCCTTATGAAATGCTAACGTTTGCTACGTTGCAGCAACACAAGGGAGGCTAACCCTACCTGTTGTGCGCAGATGTAGGGTTAGCCGGTTGACATGCATAAAGTCAGTGACTTTAGGTTTAGGTACTAACATTTCTGATGGTTGTGGTAAGGGTAGGGGCTTCGGGGGGCTGTCAACACCTTTATCACGAATGTAGCTAGCTAGCTATATACCTTTAAGGGTAATTTTTGTTAAATGTTCTGCTCCTTGTTAACGAAGTTAGCAAAAAGTAGAGATGGTTCAACATGTTTAATTTAACAAGCTTGCTAACAGCCCGGCTAACTTTGTGTCCTATCAACTGACATTGGACGGCTAATAGGCCGCTTACTGTATGTTAGCTTACGATAGCTTAGCACCAATAATGTTAGGTTAGCCTTGTGATCTGTTAGCTGACCCATACTTTAGTGCTGCTGAATAAGTGCTAGCTATGTGTCTTGTTAGCTGGATTGCCATCACTACTGTCCCATTACGTTTAGCACATTAGCACATCTCTGACCTTTTAAAACCATTTGAAAAGTTATTATTAGTGTGTTTACAACATTTGTAGTCCATAAATTAGTGCCTCTCCACATTTGTAGTCCGTTAATATCTCTCAGCAGCTGCAGCAGCACATCTGACATCAGGGATTAAAGTCAAAAACTCTCCTCTGCTAGGAAAAGTGCATTAAAACATATCTCACATCGTATACGAACAAAGAGCAGCAGACTGCAGCTCTTAGACTTAAACTCTGCGTAATGTTAATCTTTGTACAAACAGAAATCTCATGCAGTAAGAACAAACTGTTTGTGTCCTGAAACTGTAAGAAACAAACAAACCACACAAACACGCTGCTAATCTCAGACCTTTGGAACGCAGCTCTCAGGCAGATCAACACGGATTTATAAAGAAACCAAAAGCTATTTCTTTATTATCTCCGCCAGACGTAAGCCTGCAGGTGATCTTGGTGGGCTGTGTGCATGTCTGCAGCTAATCCCTCATAATACTGGACCATCGGCCTGATATTTTCTCTGCACATTTATGACTGTACGCTGAAGAACCTCTTGTGGTGGCGGTGATTCACAATTTTTTAAGATACCTATTAAACTGACAGCTCAGTTTCATACCGCGACGGACTGCTGACTCCTCACTGCTCTTAACCAGCTGTAGGAAAGTCAGTTATGTTACGTAAGTTAATTTATGTATCTACGTTAAAATAAGCAGGGTTCGTGTTATAATCTGAGTCTTGCGGTGGTCTCTAATGTAGCCTATTAACTAACGTTACCGGCGGAGATAAATAAAAAAATATGTAGGGCTCAGATTAGGGGTGTGATGACACACTCGGGTCATGAGAACAAGACATGAAGATATTTTTAATAGTATTTTGAAAAAATATGTGATGCTGAAATATATCAGTGGGGGGTTCCTCCCCCAGAAGACTTGGAGCATTAAACACTTAGTTTCCTGCATTCTGGAGACATTTTCTGCACCATTTTATGGTGTAAATGTCTTTATTTATATGAAGGGAAACAAAATGAAGATGGCAGGTGACAATTCAAAATATAAAAATCTAATGGAATATAATGCAGCAATCAGCAGCTTGTTGTTTTAGCTTAAGTTACTTTTTAGGTTGTTTTCTTATTGTTTCATTTGTTCTTGTTGCTGCTTTTCAGAACATTTTTAACAAAAGCTTTTAAGTGATAGAGACATTCAGATTCTGACCCAGCATAAATGACACATATCAATATTTTTAAATGTCCCGCCCCATCCAGGCTGTGATTGGTCGGTTCACAAAAAGAGAACCTGATATAGAGACTGAGTTCATGTTTGCGTGTTGCTTTCTCCAACTGTTCCGTCAAAACGTTACCTCGCACCACAATGATAGATAATAATAAATAAAATAGGTACTAATTACACATTATTTGTGACTCAAAATAATGGTTGCTGATAAATGAATTATGAAGCTTGAATTTACTGCTTCCACGGGAGCAGTAACTAACATTGGTCTCTGCACAACATGATTCAGTAGAGAATAAATGGCGTGAAATGACACATGAAAAGCAGAAAAGGCGTTGTGATAACATGCAAAATAAGAAATTTGTTCATACAACTTTGGTGACACCAGGCCTGGCTGAGATCTCTTAGGATCAGAAATGAACTGCTCGGAGCAAGAAATGCTTTTTAAAGTTCATAAACTAACTGCTGACATGTTTCTGTCACTCGCACGTCGTCTTTATACTCCTTTTATATTTGTTTTTAGCTGTCACCGTCTGTCCTCTCTGGGCCACCGTAGGTGACGTTGTCGTGTTGTGGAGAGACTTTTTGATCAGAAAAACAGTCGAACATGAAGCCTGAAGCAGCAGAAAATCTGTCAGGCTCACTGAAACACAACTAATCTGTGCTGCATGATTATGAGCAACTTTCTTAAAATTGCGAGACAATAATAATAAACGCCTGATAAAATCTTAATCTAAAGAGATAATCTGTTACACGGCTGTAAGCTAGTGGCCAAACCAGACCAACTTTCCATCTGTCAGAGGAACATTGTGTTATTTCTTCCTTCACTTTAAAGGATTGAATTGATTAAAGACGAATCATTTAAACCCACTTCTGAGATCGAAACACTTCCAGAGATTTTGAATTTTGGAGTAAATGTGTCTAAACTGATGCAGCAGACACGCAGAATATTTCCACCTGATCGAATGATGCAGCCATAAAAAAAAATCTTGTGTTTGGATCTCAGAGCTTCAAAGACAAACTGCAACACGTGTGTTTTATGGAGAATGTAAAGAAAACAATAAAACGGTTTGACAGCTTCCTGGTGATATTTCACAACGCTTGTGAACACAGAGTCTGCAGTCTAACAGGACAGTCGGTTCAGATCCATAATTTATCAGCTTTGACTCATTCTGTGAAAAACTCTGAACACTTTGGTCTCTGCAGCGCGACGACGGCAGCAGCTGCATGTTCCAACGCTTTCATTTTCTGCTGCAGGAACATTTTTAGATTTCTAATATACGAGATGTTCTTTCTTTGTCTTTATGGATTACTGTATGTAGTGAATTACGCTCCATCAGTGTCAACAAATAATTCAACTGTCACACAAGTTTCTGTGTTTGGGTGTGAGAATGTTTCCCGTTTCCTGACCACACTAAATAATAAATGGACGACTTTCTCTTGTGTATTTTCTCCCGATTACAAAAAAAAGAGGATTTAACACATCTGAAAGCAGCAAAAAGAAGCTACTCTCATTGTTGGTCATTTCTTATTCAGATTATAACACAGAGAGGAAGGTCAAATTTGTTCTGAAGTGGAAGAAAGTTTTTTAAATATACACCTTTTCTGTATTTGCATATACAAAGAACAAAGTGAGTGTCTGAATACTTCCTGTACTTCCACACACTTCTCAAAGTATTCAGGACACAAGTATAAATAAATAATGTAGAAATAATTAATTTAATTAATTAATTGAAAATAAATACTTTGGGTAATGAAGAAGGTTTTTTCTGTATTTCTAAATAAATGTCTACATAAATAAATAAATGTGGAAATGTAAGAAGAAATATAAAATGTGTACACAAATAAATGTATACATAAGTAAGGAAACAAAGACATACCTATTTATTTATTTACACTTGTGTCATTGGTTTCCAGCATCTAAAATAAATATTTACCGTTTTTTCTGACATTTTATAGACCAAATGATGAATTCATTGATTGAAAATGGATCAATCGATGATAAAATTCAGCATTAAATTAATCACATCTTTACTCTTTAGACCCAGAAGCTGACCCAGCCCTCCGCTCTCATGTTGAAACCTGACCAGTCTGTCCAGTTTCAACTCCTCAGCTCACCAGTTCAGTCTCATTCTCCCACCCCAGACGACCCGCGGACCAATCAGCCGCAGGGTTTCTAAACCAGCTTCTCAGGTGTGAAACCGGCCTGCAGCCTGAATGTGAAGACGCTGATGTCTCACGTGTTTCAGAGAGGTCGAGGCCGTGAAGGTTTCACCCACAGCTCTGAAAACCAGTTCTGTCTTTGAAGTAGGGGTGGGGGGGGGGGATCGATACACGAACGTCAAGTATCGATCTGTTATTATATAAATTGTACATGAGAATTTTCCTTTTTGGTGCTAAAATAAATTCCTTTTTCAGTGCACTAGAAGAGTTTTCCTTTGGGGGACACAATTTGAACTTGGAAAAAAGTAATAAATTGCAATATATCGCAATATGTTTAAAACTCTGGTGATTCCCACCCCTACTTTGAAGCCCCGAGCCTGACCAATCAGAGAGCTTCAAACTGACAGAAGACGGTCGGACTTAAACGTGTTAAAATGGAAGAAATAAAAAAGCCACGGCCGAAAGGTTTATGTAAATTAATTAATCTCTGGTTTCAGTTTCTCAGATGTAAACTAAAAATCTTTGGGGGTTTGGGCTGTTGGTCCAACAAAATAAAACTTTTTAAGAACAATAATGCAAATGTATTAAAGTACCTATAATCAGGGTTCCTGAGTGCAACCAAATCACAAATCTTTTGAGTTAGACAAATTTTTTCTTGGTTGCATCGGTGCAACTAACATTTCGCAGGACATTATTTTGCAGGCCGCATCTTTATCTGTTTCCTACCAACACATTCTCACTCTTAGCGACAACAAATGTGCAACTTTCAAAATGTAGACTTTCAAAATAAAACGCTAGCGTTTCGAATCGCCATTTTGAAACGGCACGTTATTAAAATTGTGAAACGTTGCAACTTGGTTGGGTTTAGGCAACAAAACTACTTAGTTATGGTTAGGAAGAGATCATGGTTTGGGTTAAAATAACAACTACGTACGTCAGTTAACACGTAAGATAACGAACGTCACTCACGCAATTTACGTAACTCATGTAAGTTCAATTAAAATATTTAATGTTGTTTTTTTTGTTTCACACGGGACACGAACACCGGTCTCCTGGTTCAAAGTCCGGGTTCTGTGTCGCTCTGCAGTTACACCACCAAACCGCCACTGTGTTGACTTCTGTGAGCCGCTATACTAACTTGAATGCGGGTAAAATAATAATCTTGCGGCTCTTCTAGACTTTCCAAATGCAAATACATCGGTTCCCATCTTACAGATACCAGATCCAGCTATTTAAGACAAAATTGGGCCGATTGGTTCATCCCTAATGTTAATTTGTGTTTTTGACTTGTTTATGCTGAAAACAATTAGAAGAACATCAGCTACTGCAGCTTGAAGCGCAGACGTCACCGAATCTTTTCTGTGTTCTTGCTCTTTTTTAAAATCAGCAAACAGTAAAAACATTCAGGTAGAATCAGTTTTAATTGCACAGACCGTCGCAACGTTAACAACATATCAACATCAAAGATTTTTTTATGGTCATAAAAACCAGCAGCTTTATAAATGTGTGGGAACAAACCGACAGCTTCAATGTGCAGAAGCTCCTCAGAGACAAACTGATTATTAACTGAGATGTGTTGCGTAACGCTGATGTGCAGTGTCCAAATTCTCACACTAACACACACACCAACACAATGAGCTGGTGATAATGCACCCTTTGTGAGAGTTTAACAAGAAGGAAGTGCTGGATTATTCATGAATGTGCAGATAAAAGTAACAGTGGTCGTCTTCATTACTTGATAAACGTGTGTTTTCTGCTGAACTCCATGTTATCACTTCACGCTCTGCAGCGTTTCAGAATTTCCTCCAACAGACTAGAAAAACTAAAGCTGAACATCTGCTGAGTGTTTGTTCTTCACAACTCTGCAGGACGAAGGAGCTGAAAATAAACCGGAAACACTTCCATCCATCACACCGTTACACAACAGCTGAGAGACGGAGAGCTTCTGCAGACGTTACTGAGACGATGGAGACGAAACCAGAGCTGAAAGATTTCCCTTTAGACACAAGTTAATGTCACTTCATCCAATATAAAGCCTTAAATCAAATTTATTTACGGTTATCAATACAGTTTAACCAACAGGCTAGCCTGTTCATCTCATCTTAGCAAGCAACAAAGCATTCACTCCGATCTACCACGTCTTGTTTCTTCAAAGATATTTTACATCAACATGTTTTATAATCTTTACAACAAAAAATCACTTCCTTTTTTTATTTAATTTGTTTTTAAATATGTTAGGCTTTTTTTTATTTAATAATTGTTTCACTACTTCTTTTATTTTTTTCTAAAATTCTTTATATTAAACATTTTTACAACATAGTTGTAGTTTTAAGATTTACAAAAAATATTTTACAATTTTTTTGTTTTTTTCCTTATTTTAAGTCTTTAAATTGTTTCAGGATTTCTAAAATGCTTTATGTTAAAACATTTTACAATATAGTTTATATATATATAAAGTGTTTAAGGGTTTATTAACTAACTAATTAACATACTTTTTTATTTGTATGAGTCTTAAATGCTTCATACTAATAATAATAGTAATAAAAAAAATATAACAGTATATTTACAATTTTAACATTCTATATAATAATTTGGGGGTTTCAAAAAATATCCAATAAATATTTTTTAATTTCAATAAAAATTCTAATATTTAATATTTTACCTTTAAAAATATATATATATCCTATTGTTGCTTTTTAAATTTGTGTTTCTGGAAAAATACAATTCACAGACCCAATGAAACGTGGACACAAACACACCCTGCAGCCGCTAACAGCAGCAATCACTGTACACACACACACACAAAGGCATACAACATTCCTGCATATGTACACGCATGCATGCACACCCACTTCACCCGTAATAAGCAGGCTGCGTTTCTGAAAGAGGACGGCAGCGATTATGTAACCACACACACACACACACACTCACTCTGAGGCTGCAGGAACAGTCTGCATGATATAAAGAATAAACCTGCAGGAAACAGGCTGAACGTGGACTCGTTTCAGCTCTGAATCTCAATCAGAGACAATATTTCCTCACAGGAACAGAGAGCAGAGCGCCTGAACTGGAGCCGAGACGCCGAGGACGAGTCCTAAAATGTCAAAATCAATCAGCTCCCCTCATTTCTCCCGCAGCAGCACTCTTTGCACGAGACACGTCTTCAGCCTTCCAAATGTGAAATCTACGGCTGCAACTAACAATTATCCTCATTATCAGTCAATCTGCTGACTGTCAGGGTTTATTGGAGATGTAAAATCCAGACGCTGGAGAAACTGACACCAGAGAGCGATTAATCAAACTACTTGCCGATTGATTTTCTGTCTAGCGACTAATCGACTGATCTTTTTACCCCAGATGAAATTGCCGCTCTAAGATTTTGACTTTTCAGTAAGAAAGTAAAACAGTTTTGGTTTTTAGGATTTCTATTTTTAGTTTCCAAAACCAGAAACACAAGCAAAACCTTAAAGAATGGATTAAACAGTGTTTGTAAAATGCTAATGTTAGCATGTCCAGCTCACATCATTAGGTCACTACAATATATGTTGGAGTTACAGGTTACGTAACAAGGACTGAAGCATCCACTGTGTTGACAGAAACAGTAATTTTACCTCTCTGGTCTACCAAACTAACCAATCGAGGCAGCGGGAGACCAGTGCTGCTTTTATCAGTGGAGCCTGGCGGCTTTAACCAGAGCGATACAGCGACGGTTTCTGGTTAAACAAAAAGGATCTTACTCTTTAATAAAAGGTCTCTCTCTGCAGGGATCCTTTCAGTAGTGCTGTCAGACACTGGTAAAAGCAGTCTGAGCCTGTCAGCGGCAAAAACAAGAACTTTAGTGGACGAACTTTGAAGGGAAACAAGAATTGTAGCCCTGTTGGACTGATGTTTCCCAAAATGTTTCACCGTTAAAGTTTCCCTTCAACGATTTGTCCACATTCAGAAATACGCAGAACATCACCAGACGTATCCTCTATTCCAAAACAGGCAGACTATTTACCAACATCAGCATCATGAGCTTCATACGGCACCAACAGATCCTGCAGGAGTCTCATCTTTTGACCTCAACTGGCGGCCATGTTGCAGAAACACAAACAGAAAAGCTCTGCGTCTTCTTACCTGTGCAGTGTGTGTGACGTTTTCCCGCCACGCAGTCCAGCACAGCGAGGGTCAGGTTGTCCGGTGTGTCGGGAGGAAGAGGCGTCCCTCCTCCTCCTCCTCCTCCTCCTCCTCCTCCCCCGCTGCTGGTCTCTGTGATCAGGCTCGCCTCGGAGCTCTGCTCGTCGCTGGACAGAGACGGACTGCGCACGTCTCCTCCTCCAGAACCGGAGCCGTTAGCGCTGCTGGGCACCGTCACCAGACCGGTCCCTGCGGCTGAGGGCCAGGAGGGGGGGTCCTCGCTGTCGGGGCTGCAGGGGGTCAAAGGTCAAACAGGTAAAATTTCTCTACATGTTTAGTGTTATTATTAATTTATCGGTTAATCGAGAAAATGGTTATTAGTTAGCTCCATGTTGCTGATCATATTTATTTGTTGGTCAGCGATGCTTTATGGGAAATGTAGTAGCATTTATTCATACTGAAGGACTAAAAGTCTGGATTTCTCCACCTCTGCTGCCCTGACTTCATTAAACTCTGACTCTTTATAGATACTAAACTACAGGAGTCTCCCTTTGTTACAAGCCTGAAACTGGCAAACTGGTAAATCTGGACCACAAAGCTGGATCCGTGGATGGATTACCAACAGGGCCCTGTAACGGTTCACTTGTTATCCAGCAGTGGGCTGCGTCTAGAAAGCAACAAACCAACATTTAAAAGAGTTTGGAAATACTGCCTCGTCCTTTAAAGAGACATGTGTGGATCACAGAATAGGGAAATAAACGCTGCAGCCTACTGCTGGACAACAACAATAAAACTTTCCCCTCAGGTTTCTGTATGAAACAGTAAACGCCCTCTCTTCACAGTTCACGTTCCTAAATATATCTGTATGTTTCACAGAGTTTCCAGAACACGGGGCCAACCGGGGGCCACGGTGCTCACGTTTGCCCCTGGCCCCCCTTACAGGTTAGTCCGGCCGTGTCCAGGTTCCCTCTTCATTTAAACCCCCCTCCACGGGTCTCACCTGAACACCTCCCTGGCCTGGCCGCTCTCCGGTGACGTCTCCCTGAAGAAGGGTACGACCCGGGACAGGCTGGCCCTCCGGCGGGACGCACCGGTGCCCCCGCTGGCCTTGTCCGCCACCCCGCCAACAAAGCCCCCGGCCCGGGTCAGCGCCGTGGTCTGCTTCTTCAGGAACTTCTCCAGCGGTTTCATCCCCGCCGGCATGGTGGGACGCTGGGTGGAGGTGGTGGTTGGGGGGGTGCAGATACGCTGGTGCGTGGATTTAAAGGATGGGGATGCAGAGGTGAGGGGGGAGGGGGGGGCGGTGGCTCCTACATCACGGAGCCCCCTCAGCTCGGGGTGCGCAGGTGTGAACAGGTGTGACGGACCCTCCGAGGCTCTGAAGGCTGCTCTGCAAGAACAACCCGATGTTTAACCCATTTGTGGAGGCGCAGGTGGATGCGTGGGTGGCGGAGGTGGGCGCTAGTGTCCCGTCTCTCTCGGATATCACCGCACCGCGATATTAACCCCTTTAACACAAGAACACTCCCAGGAACCTGCTCCGTGTGGCCCCCGGCCGCTCCTCCGCTCCGGGACCGAGCGCTCGGTCTGAAGGCGGAAAACCCGGAGATACGAACCCCAAACGGAGCTCTTGCCGTCCCCCCCGGTGCCTCTGCAGCTCTCCGGTGTCTCCTCAGTGAAGCGTACCGGGACAGCGGCGGATTCCTCCGTGAGATCTCGGGGATAAACGGCGGATGAATGATCGACGTTAGGAGGGTTTGTTTTTTCTTTCACCTCATCGCACACCTGAAGCAGGAAAAACCCGCACGGCCCGGTGCGTTTGGGTGTTGTAGGTTTTCTCAGCAGCAGCAGCAGCAGCAGCGGCGGTGTTTTCCTTTTTTCAGGTCAGATACTGCAGAGTCCTCCTGCCTCACGGTCCCCCATCGGCTCACCAACACACTGCCAGGCTCTCTCCACCTCTCTCTCTCCTCCCTTTCTGCTAAATTAGTGGAATGAGAAGTGACTCGTAACATTCACACTCCTCCCTCTCCTCCCTCCCTCCCTCCAGCTCTGATCTGCTGCAGTTGCGCGCTCCCGACACACGGACGGGACGGGCGCGCGCATGCACATTTATACTTCCAGTGCTGTAAAATTGATGTAAATGGAAATATCCCTGACTACAGGGATCAGTAATATTCATCAGTAACTCTGCACATTTACAGATTCTGCTCCGAGACGGAAACACCGCGAGATTTCATCAAATCACAGAAAACACTGATCACTGGAGCAGGAGGAAATAATTAGATCCTCTATCAAGGATCATTACCTATTCAGTACCACAGAGTAACTCCAGGAGTTCAGCATTACCTGAGTAAAAGTACACAAGTATTATCAGCAAAAATGTATTTTAAGTATAAAAAAGTAGGTTAATTATTCAAAATGGCGCCTTTCACATATAAGATAGACTTTATTGATCCCACACTGGGGAAATTCACTTGTTACAGCAGCTCCAGATAAAACACAACAAACAGAAAAATACACATTAAATACAAAAAAATATAGTATATCGGAACAATAGAAATAGAGAATAAGACTTATAGAGACACTTTATACAGATGTGATTGAACATTGCACAGGTTGCAGTAGCAGGTGGAGGCTCGATGTACACAAACACATTTACACACATTTAAATAGCCTATTCAGCTTTATTCCTACGATCCGATGGCTGTACGAAGGGTGTGTTTCTGTACGTGAAGAACAAAAGTTTCGACCACACAAAGAGACAAATTTAAGAAATCTCTGGTGTGAGAAGCTGGAAGCTCAGCATCACAATCTGTAGACAGGAGTAGAAGCTTAGTATCAGCTGAACATACTGACAAACCAGTTTGAACCTGTTCAGTCGGGCCCCTGAACAGACCACAGAGGGCCCACAGGAAAACGGGGTCCCAAAATATTTAGAGGCTAACTGCACTGTGGTGGTTCAGCAATGATCTCTGGTCACTTCTGCTTTTCTGGACTGGAAAACTAATTTGAAATCAAAGAGCGTTCTCCCCCAGACTAAACTGGAGTTTTAATCATTTACTTGTTCTTCTTTTGGGGCCAAAACTATTTCAAATGTAAGTAAAACTTACTGTTTTTATCTGGTAAAAAATACATTATTTAAAACATCAATATAACAGGTGAGTGTACGAAGACATACCAGGCCAAAACATTACATTTCAACCTGTTCTCACTCCCAAGACGCATGGTCAAGACCCCTTAGCGTCACTTTGTAACACCCTGGGAAGCCTCTTAGCTTCATATTTTAACACTTAAGGTGTATAATATGTAACAGTGACGTCCGAGTAAGGAGGTGGATGGGGTGGACGGCCAGAAACTGGACATTCAACCAGGAGACCTGCGTTTGTTTCCTGTGTGAAACAAAAATTTAATAGTGATTTTTTGTTTTATTCGTAACGTAGATTACGTAAGTAGCGTTACTTAAGAGAGTAACTTATTTTCAGCCAAACCATGATCTCCTTTAAACCTAACCAAGTCAGATGCTTCATGTTTCACCACGTTAACTAGCAGTTTTATTTTGAAAGTCTAACCTGACGATGTCTATTTATTCTTGCTAACTTGACTGCGGAGCCCTACATGTCAAAAATGACAAAGGGTACCCATGGCGACGCCAAGGGGTCTTGACCAAGCGTCCATGTGATGAGTCGGGATGTTTTGGTTTTTCATGTGAATGCATCACTGGGGCCCGAGCCCCTGAGCCCATCACTGATCACGTGACCACCGATTCATTCTGTCGTGGAGACCATCAGCGTGTTATCAGTCAGGTCTCTGATTCACCATCACAAATCATTACAGGTTATTTTTAGAAAGATCAATTATGAGTCATTGAGTTTGAGGAATTATTACCAGTGGACAGAATACACTGACCTGAAGCCGGCCGTGGAGCTGGAGAGTGAGGACATTTTGTTAAAACAAGGACATTTCATTAAATTTGGACATTTTGCTAAATTAAGCAAATGTTGTAAAATTCAAAATATTTTGTCAAAGTGAGGACATTTTGTTAAATGTTTTGACAATTTGCGAAATTCAGAACATTTAGCTAAATTCAGAACATTTAGCTAAATTCAGCAAATGTTGTAAAATTCAGGACATTTTGTCAAAGTGAGGACATTTTGTTAAATTTCTTGACAATTTGCCAAATTCAGAACATTTTGCCAAAGTGAGCAAATTTTGCTAAATTATGAACATTTTGCTAATTTCATGATATGTCAAATTCAAAACTTTGCTAAATTCAGCACAATTTGCGAAATTCAGAACATTTAGCTAAATTCAGAACATTTAGCTAAATTCAGAACATTTAGCTAAATTCAGCAAATGTTGTAAAATTCAGGACATTTTGTCAAAGTGAGGACATTTTGTTAAATTTCTTGACAATTTGCCAAATTCAGAACATTTAGCTAAAGTGAGGACATTTTGCTAAATTATAAACATTTTGCTAATTTCATATTATGTCAAATTCAGCACGTTTTGCTAAAGTGAGGACATTTTGCTAAATTATAAACATTTTGCTAATTTCATGATATTATGTCAAATTCAGAACATTTAGCTAAATTCAGCAAATGTTGTAAAATTCAGGACATTTTGTCAAAGTGAGGACATTTTGTTAAATTTCTTGACAATTTGCCAAATTCAGAACATTTTGCTAAAGTGAGGACATTTTGCTAAATTATAAACATTTAGCTAATTTCATGATATTATGTCAAATTCAGAACATTTAGCTAAATTCAGCACATTTTGCTAAATTCAGCAAATGTTGTAAAATTCAGGACATTTTGTCAAAGTGAGGACATTTTGTTAAATTTCTTGACAATTTGCCAAATTCACAATATTTTTGCTAAATTTGTGATATTTTGTTAAATTTCTTGAAATTTGCTAAATTCAGCAAATGTTGTAAAATTCTGGATATTTTGTAAAAGTGAGGGCATCTTGCTAAATTCAGCAAATGTTGTTGAATTCAGGACATTTTGTCCGGTCTTCAGTTGTTTGAGGGTTTAGGGTTTGTGTTACATTCAGGTTTTGTTCAGGGATCAGGGAATTGGATAATGTCAGTTCTGGTTCTCACAAGTATAGAAACAACTAGGTGTATGATTGCATGTCAAAATCAACATGCACACATCTGCTGATTATTCATCCCAAATAGAATCACATGACCCTTCATTGATCTGTGTGTAGAAGATGTGTCTCATTACATTGTGTGTTGTAACATGATCGTGTTTTGTCACAGTTTCATAGCCACAACAATCAGCTGGAAAACAAACTGTAACTTGAGACACAAACTGACTCCACTAATTATCCTCCTCCCCCTCCTCCTGCTGTATGCATGACCACCTCCTCCTGGAGGAGCAGGTTGCAAGATGTTACTGTAAACCGACACCACCTCCATCTTCTGACTGAAAGCAGGGAGGAGAGGACGCACATTCACGACATGCCTAACCCTTAAATGTGATGATATACTTTGTGGAGACCTGTGTTTTTAATACCCCAAAGGGAGGCCAGTCCCCACGATGTCTGTAAACAGACTCGTGTTCCCAAAACATGATTAACACACACCCAGCAGATCCACATGGCAGCTGATTTAATGAAAAACTCCTGTTGTTTGATTTTACAACACACGATAAGCTCATTAAATACGATGCCTTGTTATAGATAAAAGGCCTCACAGATGTTTTACAGTCATGATGCAGATTGGACCAATCAGGATGAAGCTGTGAAGCTCTGCAGGAGTTCACCTGAGGTCATTCATTATTTTTTATTCTCCTCATCGCTGCACACAGATCTGATGCTTTCACGTCTTTGGTTTAAGACAGACAGCAGGAAAGCTGTTTCTATGGATATTTTTATTCTGTTCCTACCAGTGTGGATAAGAGCACATCTTCAGACATTTACTTTCACCTCCACACAGCAGACTGTCAGAACGTTTCTTCTTCCACCACTGTGTTAAACACCAAACATGTCAGAGGAACAACTCTGGATTATGTTAGGCTGCTGCAGGACAAACGTTTCTGAAACATTTCCAGGGTTGTGGAAATCAGCGTGAAGCAGCTTAAGGAAGCCCGAAACTCAGGAAGGAGGCGAGACGGTAAAGAAACAACCCGGGTCAGACTGTTCATCAGTGTCTCAGTGTAACTGTGTGTCCACCAACGCATCAGTGAACATGTGTGTAACAGGCCCGGGGTGGACTCAGCGTGTGACATCAGCCGGACGACAGAATGGGAGCGCTCTTCTGCACACGCTCAGTGGCTCCAGTGACGGACAGACACATGACTCAGTATGGGAAACACACACACGTTTGTTCCTCTATCCCTGCGGGGACATCTCACTGACATAATGCATCTCCAACCATCACGACTGCCTGCAGTTTCTACCGGCGGGGACAGTTCATGACTCCCCGTCGGTTAAAGGCCCCACCAGGATATAAAAACATGAAACGCAAAGTCCCCAAGACCCGACTTACGGATCTTTCACGTGATGAACTTGTGAAAGATGTTTGTAAATCAGTTGTTTTTATTACAATAATTTTACGTACATCAGCTCTTATATCCCTTATTTTAATCATTATGTGATAAAAGTTATAGAGAGTTATTTTTCTGAGGACTAATGAATGAATGTACTGGCTCACTTTTATTATTTTATAATACCCGTACTGTGGATGTATCAACGTCTCCGTTACGTAATAACAAGCTATCGGTTAGTAGCGCGACATAAGCTGAATTTAACGTACTTGTAAGCGGTCCACTATTTACAAACAGGCGGGGCGACGGCTTAGGGTACAACCCTTATTATACACCCATTTGGCTTATTTTATAAATCTGAAAATTAAATGTCGCCTGCTTAAAGTTTCAGTAGGTAACTTTTATAAAAATAACCTTTTGGCATATGAGACAGATAATCAGGTTCCTCTGGCTCCTCCTACTGATGCAAAGTACAAGCAGCATGAGGAAGACGTGGGAGGTCTTCATCTCCTTCATCTGGTCTTCTGTTGAAACTTCATATCCAAGTTGAGTTTGAGGGCCGCGCAGTGAAAGGGTTAAATTTAACGGTCTGAGTCTGGCTTTGTGTTCAGCAGCTGCTGCTGAATATTCATGAGGAGACGCTGTCTGCAAGCTGATTGGCTGGTTGGGCCTGTCAATCACAGAGTTTGAATAATACCCCCCACATTATAAATATTCATTTTAACGGTCAGAGCAGGTGTGTTTGAAAAAATAAAAGTTCAGCGAGTGAGTCTGGTGTAAAGAGGAAAGGAAGAAATAAGGTAGGAAAGGAAGGAAGGAAGCAAGGAGGTGAAAATGAACCTTTCAGACTGGAGAACAAACAAACAGCCGGCACTTTTCTTATTATTCTGTTCTTTATTGATCCTCTGAGTCGACGACAACGTTCTCCACATACAAACAAAACCAGTGATGCATCATCATCATCACAAACAAACGGCCGCCACGTGAACACAGTCTGGTCAGCTCAGGTTAACAGGTCAGATTATTAAAAATATCAACACTTCAACACATGAAGAAGAAACGATTAACACTCTAAACCTTCTACCATCGACGTCGAGAAGATTCATAAACCCAACGAGCCGAAGCCCTGCAGGCTGCAGCCTTTAATGAGGAAGGCCTCCTCCTCCTCCTCCTCCAACAGGCCGTCGTCTTAAAGCCTTTGTCTCACTTTCAGGGAGAGAACTAAAAGCATTTTTCTAAATTTTTGTAAATTTGAAATTGAGGCGGCGGTGGCAAGTGTTTAGAGTCTCGTCGCTGCGGTGGAGCAGAACGCCGCCGTTCATGTTCTTTAAAATAAAACGTGAAGTCAGAGTCACCCTTCAGAGAAGACTTCAGCCGTAGTGAAGATCCGTCTCTTTGAAAAACAGCCATTAAGCTCGGCGTCTGCCAGAGAAACTACAGTACACATGAACCTGCTGTCGAGTCCATCTTATGGATCAGTATCGGGGCCGATCAGGGAAGATTTTAAAGGAACAGTACACGCTGAAACAAACTCCAGTTTCTGTAGTAACGACTCCAACAGACCGAGACGGCGTCTGTCTAGAGGATCGTTTCTCAAACAGACAAACTTTCACATAAACTACAGAAACTTTTCTGAATCAGGACCTCTTGTAGCTGCGGCTGCGTTTTCTGAGCATCACTGGCACAAACGCTTATTTTCAGGTTGCAGTTTAACAGGAGGCAGCGACTTAAGGACTCCAACAGGGCAGGAAGTCACGTGGCGCAGCGCGTTTGGCGTTAACTTCCTCTGGCAGAACGAGCTTCCACATTTTACCCGTTTGTGCATCATCACGCAGGACAAATCTGGAATATTTGTCTTTAATTTGACCTCCAGCGCTTCATTCATACATTTAATGTAAAATAAACTGCAGGAGGAAGAAGAGGAAGAGGAGGCCACTTCTAAACAAGCGTGTCTGCTTCCCTTAACTCAGGACGAACGAGTGATGAAGAGCAGCTCGTTTCAGCCTCATGAAGTGGTTTCTTCAACAAAATGAGTCAGCAGAGTCACCGTTTCCCTCCTGCATTTACTAACAATAATAATAATAATAATAAAAAAGAAAACCAGTATTAAAATCAAACAGTGACGTTTCAGAAAGGAAAGGAATAGAAAAGTGAAAGCTAAAGCCTCGCCGCTCCTTCTCTCTAACTTCTGTTAACATTCGAGGTCCCTGCAGATGAATCAGAAGCTGCTCTGAAGCAGAATTATTACAATATGTTTCTATTTCATCCATTCAAGCTTCTATATACACATTTAGATTTCTATATACAGCGACGATAAACGCCTCCACCCGGCGGCGGCTTCTCTCAGACGGACGACAGACTTTGTGCAACTTGTGCCTCTAATTTGACTTTCTGCTCATCAGGAGGAAGAAAACGAAACGCTGCCGTCAGAAAATGAACTGTGCGATCGGACGAGCAGATTAACTGAGGTTTTAAAAGAAGGGGGGCGCCGCTGATGTCACACGTTAACGTCTCTTTAAAAGTCCCCGGGTGGGCGACGGCAGTCCTGTCGTGTCTTCAGTTAAATTATTATTTCATTTTAAATGAGACACTAGCTGCTACATTAGCTTCCATCTGCGATGTGATAGGTTGCTCTGTGTGAAACGGCCGGTGCAGTTCAGAGGTCGTGAGTCCTGGTTAACTTGTAGTGACAGCTGTGATTGGTCTGTGTGTCTCTTCCGGCTGGGCGGCCATCGCTAAGCTAACAGTGGATGTGACGCAGCTGTGGGGACTAACCTGGAGGTTTAAATCCGCTTGCAGGTCTTTTTTATCCGGCTGTCCGTGTTTTTGTCGTGTTGCAGGAAAGTAAAAAAAAAAAAAACAACACGTCTCCAAGCTTAAAAAAAATAATTAAAGATTTGTATTGTTTTGGTCTTTCCCAGCTCTGACCTGCAGATAAACACCGCCGTGCTTTAGTTTTCTTATTGGAAGAGAAACGACAGCAGTTTTATTCTGCTCTCACGACTGCTGCTGAGTTAAAACGCCAACAATCGCGTCGACGAGCGGCCGATTTATCAACTACTAGATCAAAAGAAACTGAAATGGCGAGACTTTTCAGATCATTTAAACACGCGACCTTTGACTCTGAGAAACTGTGACGGCCCTTTTACCGACTAAGCGGTCTTGAGCCGCAGCCTCCGGTCCGGGACAGATTTCTGAATCCAGGTTTCACATCTAAAGTGAGATAAAGTGAGTTCTAGTAACGAGCACAGAGCTGACGAGTTAAAGAAACGAAACAGAGAAAGAAAAGTGAACTGTATGTCTGTGAGTCTAACAAACTGCCACCATCTGGAGGAGTTCAGGAAGCACCGGGTCAGCCATGAACGTATCAACGCGACACTGAGAGCTGCATTCAAACTATGCACACAACCGATTCTCACAGACAGCCCTCAAACTAACCGTCAGCTGTTTAAATTTCAGTGTGCTTCAGTTTTTATCTTGCTAAACGCTTTTGGAGGAGCAGTGACGCACACGAACCTCCAGTTTCCTGTTAGAACAGCTGGTCTACAGTGAGCTGAGAGAGAAACCGTTTATACCGTCTGTTTTCAGTCCGACGTTTCAACACAAAACGTTACTGCGAAGAAGAGAAAAAAAAAACTAAAACAGACTTTCTCTGACCCCAGCGTTGCGGCTCAGAGTCCGACTCCGTGAGGCGCTAAATGCTTCAAAGAGGCTCTAAAGGGTTCAGAGTCGTCAGTCCGACCGGCAGAACGTTTCCAGGTTCAGCTTTGTTGCTCAAAGACACGTTGGTGGGATCAAACCTGTGGCTGCAGAGTTACAGAACAGTCGCCAACCCGCCTGACTGCTACAAGGATGAAAACAAAGAGGAGAAAGAAAAAAAAAAAGAAAAAGAAAAATAAGAGGAGGGGAACAGTCATTTTCCACCAGCGACGCTGTGGGTCACCAACTTCGCCTCCCACCATCCGTCCGCCTGCCCCCCCCACCTCCCTTGGGTGACGCGGGCGGTTGCTGTTGGAGACTGCAGCTCCTCACTGACCCTCCCACCAGCTCCTGCAGACAGAACAAAGGAGAACCTGCTCTCAGACACGACGGCCACACGTGTGATGTCACAAACACGGAGCAGCCGTTCAGCGAAAACTCACCTGTAGCTCCTGGATCAGAGCGAGCCCGAGACTGGGCGGCCGGGAGGGGCGAGGGGCGGGGTCACTCTGAGGCAAAGTGCAACTCCGGAGGGGGGGGCTTGATGGTGACGGGCTGGGAGGTGCGGCGGGGGGGCGACGGTTTGGGCTGGGCCTGCTGCTGCATGGTGTCGTAGTACGTCACACCGCCGTAGGTCACCTGGGCCTGACCCTGAGACAGAGAGACGACTGCATCATCAGAGGAGCTCGGATCCAAAAGCACGAATATTAAATATGATTTGTCTCATTTCTTTTGAAGACGTAAAAGTGTTCCTGTCACCGTTAAGACAAACCGTCAGTCTGGATCCTTCACCAGACTCGGACCTGAGGACTCAACGTCTTTATTGATTGTAAATATAAAAGGTTTATTAGCCCGAGATGTAAACAAGCAGAGCGAAGAATGAAGTTAACGGAATAAACTGCATTATTTTACAACAGACAGGAACAACAAATCCATAAACATTACTATATGAAATTCAGCTATTTTAGTTATAACAAAGTTCAAACCTAATTAATTTAGAAAGGCCCGTACAAAGCAAGTGAAAACTGAAAACATCACATTGATTTAGGGCTGGGCAATAAAACAATAATAATAATTATTTTCCTCAACAACATGATAAATGTTTGATTAAATTTGTATGAATCACAAACAAATTAGCACTTATTTTTTCTATTAGAATAATAATTTTGTTGAGAAAAAGGGACTGAAACAAGATTTACTAATCATATTTGTTGAGAAAGATTTCATCATAAGAGTTTTTAATGTTCCACCTCAGACTTGTGAAGCGATCCTCTGTTAGGCATCAAGTGTTTTTCCCGTTCTGACCATAAAGAAAAGTTTAAACGCATTAATTAACCATCCGGTTTCTTCAGTTTTCACTCAGGAGCAAAAATCAGCTTTTAAACTAGAAAGAAATAATGATTTGACTTTTATTGTGATAATTATTGTGATTATTATTATTATTATTATGAAGACTGTCGGCCACTCGGCCACGTTTTAGTGAGGACTTAAAGTTAATTAAAGAGCTGATCATCTTAATGATGGTCGGTCACTATTCCACATAACGGCAGCTGAATACAGGAACGTGAACCAAATCTCTTGTGGCGTCGTTACGTTCTTCCCTTAACTTAATAAAGCAGTTGTGTCCAGGTACTTTGGAGCGTCGCTGAGAGTTTGTGAAACTTCTCTTCTACCCTCGGCCATTTAATTAAGGCTGACGACACGAGCAGGAAGCTTAAGGACCAATCACAGCTGTTCATTTTGTGACGTCTGCAGCTTCGTTTTGAAGAATCTCACATTCCAGGAACGGCGTGCATGATATTTCCTGAGCAGCTCGCCCTGCTTTGCAGCGACACTACGTGAGCTTCGGGTAAAGTTAGCGCTTTAGATTTGTGTTCATGCGTTTGGTCTGATGTAAAGTTTCCTAACATCTAGTAAAAAAATGAAGTAGAAATACATTTCATGTACGTTAAGAGAGGCTGATCGACGGCGTTCATAAAGCCTGTATAGCGCGGAGCGGGTACCTGTGGAGTCGGGTACATGGTGGGGTAGGGGAAGGTCATGACCCCTGGCGGAGGGTAGAATGGCGGCGGCAGCAGCTGCTGTGGTTGCCCTGGCGACAGAGAAACAGGAGGGCCTCCGTAGAGGGCGGGGTTAGCGATCGGGCCGCCTGATTGGTGGGGATGGAGACCTGAGGACGAGGCAGAGAGATGAGTAACGCACACAGAAATAAAACATCGACTCATCCTTAAAAACAAGAGACGCCACCGACCCGGGTGGGGCATGTGCATCTCAGGCTGGACCAGCATGCCTTGCGGCGGGATGGGGGCGGGGCCTTCCCCGTGGGCGTAGATTGGTCCCTGGTACGACACTGAGACAGAGACAGAGGAAGGTTAATGACGGCACATTCACTCAAGTACAATCGTGCAGTACTTCTACTTCACAACGTCACAGAGGAAATATATTTTTATTATCTGAGCGCTGCAGTTTCTTGTTTTAAGTGAAGCAGCTTTAAAATATGATGCAGCAGCTTCATCCAACGCTGCTCACACATGACCGGGCAAAACTCTGCGTAATGACAACTTTTAATTTAAGGTTTTACTCAAGCAAAAGATCAAGTACTTCTTCCATCACTGATCGGTTTCTATCAAACTTCTCAGAATCCCAACCGTTAACAACCTGAAGCTAACAGACAGTTTTAAAAACAACAACATCGTGATTTCATTTTCCTCAGCAACAAAATAACAAATTTTCAATAAATGTTTGCTTTAATTCAATTAAAAAACAAACAATTTAGCAGTTTAAGATTTTTATTTTGTTGATGAAAAAAGATTTGACTTAATTTAAATTTGAACAGAAATCTGACACTGATCCTGTTAATTATGGATATCAAATTAATTATCGTGTTTTGCGTGAATGTTTTATTGCTGGTCTGTCGCGAGCCCGCATCGAACACAAGTCCAGACCAGAAAAGTCTCTTAATAAGCTCGTCCTCGTTAATGATCTCCAGAGTCAGCAGCAGTCACCTCCAAAGTTAACACAGTCGATAAAAAGCTGCAACTCTTAACAGACTCAGACCCACAGAAAAACACAGGTGTGTGTGAGAGACGGTGACGCCTGAGCTTTACTGCCCTCTGCTGGTCGGCAGGTGAACTACTGACACACCCGTCTCTGATTTCCCTCCTGACGCTTTTCTTAAAAACACGTCAAACCTCCAGGTTTTTTGTAATTATCTAATCTGCTTGGTTCTTGATATATTACAGGGTTTTCTGTACGGAGGTTAGAAGTGATCCTGTAGATTGCTTGTACTTTATTTGTGGTATTTATCTAGACAATATGTTAGTATTTCAATTACATGTGTACTATTTGCTTAGTGTCTGGGCTGCTAATATCCAAGCTTCAGATAGTTTACCAGAGAATCACCTTTCACTTTCAAAAAAAAAACTTAAATCACTGAAGAAAATTAACTTTTCCACGATGTTCTAATATTTTTTAAAATTACATCAGATTATCGGACTAAGATCAAACAGGTCAGAACTTTCTTGTTCCACGGAGACATGGACCGTCACTAACAGCTGCTCACTGACTCATCTTCACCCGATATCCAGTGTGCGTGTGTTGGATTTAATGTTTTCATCTTACTGGGTTCGTAGTAGTGTCCATCCATCACTCCCAGGTGCATGGGCGGCGCCGGCTCCGGTACGGCCCTCTGCCGCTGGGAGGAGTAGCGTTTGGCCCGATTGGCGCCGACACCGATCTCCTCTATGCCGGAGAACTGAGGCGGGCCGCCGGGGATGTGGATTGGGTTGGGGAGGCCTGAGGACGGAAACATGAGACAGTCAGTTTCAGATAGACTCACTCTGCAGAATGAACTAACAGGGTGACGCTTATTTAACACGAAACTGCTGGAAACGTGGCGAAGCTGAAGTAACGTGTCGCTCGAGCTTTTTCCAGGACAGCTACATTTATTCATTTAGCTGATGCTTGTGTGTCAGAGGACGCACGCCTCTGGACGCGTCACAGTGGGGATGTTTCCACGGGACATGACCTTATGGAAGAGGCTATACGGGGAATACTCGGCGAGTCTGTCTGCAGATGAACCGGGAGGAAGTCGGACACAGAAACGGCAGAGAACCCAGTCAATTTTCAAAATAAAACACCCCGTGCAGACTCACCGATAAACACAGTTAAAACAGACAGAAAAAAGAAAGCGTTTAACTGCGTAGCCTGCGTGGTGGAAGCAAACAACAAAAGCTGAACAAGTCAGCGACGTCTGGCAGACAAAACGCTCTGTTCTTGAAACGCGTTCCCGCCACAATATCAACGCAGACTGCTAGTGTTGTAGTACTCGAGACCGGTCTTAAGACCACTCTTTGATGGTCTTGGTCTCGTCTGGGACTCGACCGTATTTGTTACTCGGTCTTGTCTCGGTCTCGGTCATTGAGGACTCTGGATTTTAAGACCATAACTTTGGGAATATCAATAAATTGCTTTTGCATCGTCTGATTTATTTGTTAACAACCTAACTTTGATTTGATGTAAAACTTATTGCTTCAAATCCAACAAATAACCCTAATTAAAAATGTGTTGTCCCCGGTAACGACCGCCCCCCCGCGATGGTCAGCATGGAAAAGGAGCGTTGAATAAAGACTCTTAAGTTGATTTCAGCTCTTACTGTTTGTTTTAATGGGAACATTTGAGAAGTACCTGTGATCTCGTTCCACATTTTATTCTGAGTCATGTAATGAGGGGAACTGGTCTTGGTCTCGACTTGGTCTCGGTCTCGACTTGGTCTCGGTCTTGGCTAAAACACTGCTGACCGCCACATATTGATTTATTTTTTTACTAGGCCTATGTAAAATCTTATTTGATAACACAGCGCTGTAGTGCATTCGCGCAGCACATCCTGTCGCTCGTGTCAGTTCCCCGTGTTAAGGTTGTCTCCCCTCACCTCTGATCTCAGACCGCACGTAGGACGTCGGACTCTGGCGCCAGCTCTGTCCTGCCAGACTGAGTCGAGCCACGTCCTGGTCCAGCTCTGCCAGCGCCCCTCCTCCTCCCGCCTGACTCGGCCCGTCGCCTGCTCCCGCCCAGCTCTTCCCTCCCACGCCGCTGGGGGAGGACGAGGCGTTCCCCGCGGCTGCGGACTCCTCCACGGACGGCTGCTTGCTGCCCAGGTCTGCGGGCCGAGAGCGAGTCCGGCGAGCCGCCGAGTAAGACTTGCGCTCCACCGGCCGCTCAGTGGGAGGAGAGGCTTCCCGATTGGTCGCCGCAACTGACGACTGAAGGGAGGGGTCAGAGGTGGGGGAGGAAGCAGCCAATCCTGTCGCAGATCTGTCGGCGCTCCCTTGCTGCTCCTGTTGCTGTCGCCTCGGCGATGCAGACTTGTAACCGCCCGGCTGTGATGCAGTCGTCGTCGTCGTCTCGCTAAGGTCCTGTTCCCGAACGCCTCCTTGGCTGACTGTGATGTCCTCAATGACCACAGAGGGTCCGCCCCTTCCACCGCCACCACCCCGCCCCCTCTGCTGACTCCACCCTTGTCTCCTGTGGGGTCGGACTGAGCTTTAGGGCCCTGTCGTTCCCGGGGATGCATCTGGGGTGCGTTTGATTCATTATTCCTGTAGTGAGGCGCGGGGTGCGTCTGATTCTGGTAGGACAGTCTGTTGCGGGAGGGAGGCGGTCTGGAGGAACTGCCGCCACGCTGAGCAGAGGAGAGAGGGAGCGAGGATGGCGGTGTAGAGGAGGGGTGGGGGGATGAAGGCGGAGGAGCTCCTCCTCGGTTCAGACCTCCTCCTCCTCCGCTGTGCCACGATCGGACCGGACGCTCTCCTCCGTCTCTCCAGCGCTTGTCTCTGCTGGGAGACGTACTCTGTCTGCAGGGGGACACGGTTCAGATTAAAGTCATGCAGGGAACTCGTTCATCAGACTGCAACAAGGTCAAACTCCCTCTCTTTTCTCACCTGGGCCGCCGCTGCCTGTACGACCGGTCTCCGGAGCCGCCGCCGTTTCGGATGTCGTAACCGTAGATGGCGATGAGCTCCTCGCGGCTCTTCGGCGCCTGCTCCTCTTCCCTGAACCTGTCGTGCTCCCAGCGACCCTCGTCCTTCCACAACTTCCTGTTTCGACCTTTAGGTCTGAGAAGAGACAAACGGGGAGACACTGAAAACCTCTGCCGTCCTGCTCAGAGTTGATCCAAGCAGCTTATATTTACTACAAACTGTTGTACGTGACATTAAAACCGTTCTCGTCTTTACAGAGAATCACTTATTACTACTTCACCACCAGTTTTAGATGTTCGCTGCACACTTTATTTTTTTTAAATTGCTAAGTCATCTGCTCTGTTTTCATCTTATGCATTTTGTGCTTCAAGAGGCGCAGAAATAAAGTTCCAGACTCATTAGAATTTTAAGGACAACTACAAAACACGGAAAACTAATCACCAATTAAAATAATTAAATAAACCAAACTACGACTGCAGTTAAAAATAATCTTACTTAACTATCACGAGTCTCATCAGCTGGGAGGAGATGATTCTCGCCGCTAGTCGCCGTTATCAGAATATATATTTGTTTTTCACTGCGTGAGAAGAATGATGTGTGGCGCTCAACACGTTCGTCTACACAGCGTGACTGAGAGGTCAGCAAGCCGTTTATGACAGAAGAACGCACAGAAGTGAAACCACAGACGCCAGCTTGTTGAAGATTTTGTGGCTGTGTGGGCGGATCCACCACGTGAGAGTAGCGTCGTCAGACCCACTTACACCGTGTTCAGCACAACACGGAGGCTGTCAAGCAGCCTAATGCTAAAAGTTTTAGCATATTTCAGTGGTTTCATCTGTAATAATCTGCATCACGAGGCTGTTTCTAAAATGTGGAAGACGAACGGAGAAGGTGACGAACCTGAAGAGGCAAAAATGACGACAACATATCTGTAACATGGCCGCTCCGCGACACAAGTACTTTCAGGGGGAAACACTGCGCAGCCGGCTGCAATCTGAAAACTACGTATAGCCCCTTTAAATAAAATATCACCAGTAATAGCGGTACCTCTCCTCCTCCTGAGTGTGTCCTCTGACGTCGTGCTCGAAGAACAGACCCTTCCTCGGGATGTAGGCCGGGTTCTTTCTGTCCTCGTCATCGTCGAGCTTCTGACCGGGTTTCCCTCCGTCCTTCGTTTCAGGGTCGTCTGTAGACTCCTGCATGTGTGTCAATGACAGAAGACGACTTAATGACGGCAGCGTTCAGCCATCTGATGTTCTGGGAATAAAGCCGCTTTTAATTTTAAGGTAAAAAGACAGTGATACACATTTGAGCCTCTGAGATGTTCAGAATTACTAGATATTTCAGTGTTTTAGGACGTGTGTATTTAAAACACTGAATTAGGAAGCAAGCAGTGAAACTGATGCAGCTGTACGTCCAACATGTTGTCAGTAATAAAGTTATTATGTCTGGCTGAATGTTTGTTTGGCCCCGTGTTCACAAATAAACAGGAGGACATTTTCAGCGGCGGATTAATCCACATGCGGCGCTCTGAAAACAACAGTGAGATATGAAGCTGTGGCTGAAACACCAGCAGGGGCCGTCTCACCTGTCCGTCGCCGCTCTGGCGCTCTCCGGCCAAGTTCCCTTTCACTTCGGCCTTGGTCTCCTCTTTGCTCTGTCCTCCTCCTCCCTCCTTGTCTGCCACGTCCTCCTCTTCCTCCCCCTCCTCACCACCCTGTTGCTCCTGCTGCTCCTTCTGCTCCTCCTCCTCCACCACCTCGGCCTTTGTGGCGCCTTCGTCGGCAGCTGGGGGTTTGGGCTCGCTGGCTGCTGCCGCTGGTGCTTCTTCGTCGCTGAAATGCTCCGCCTCCTCTTCCTCCTCCACTCCCTGGGGGAACACAGGAATATGTCGTTTAACGAACCTCAAACCGACGGTCCAGTACGGTCTTTCTCAGGATCGCTGTCGGACGCCGGAGCGGTTTTTACATTTATTAACTACTGACTGAATGGCGGGAGTGGTCCATGAACACAGAGCGGTCATTTTCTGCCAGAGTTTTAGTCACTTCACACGACAGACGTGTTTTATCTCACTGGACTCTGGATGATGACTGAAAAAGCAGAGTGGGTGAGCAGAGGCTACTGGCTTTAAATCAGCATGTCGGCCGTTTTTCTACTACTGCTCCTCTTTTTTCCTTGTTACATGTGTACACAGGATATGGTTTGGTTCTGTAGTTTAAGGCGCAGCAGGAGTCCTTAGCTCTTGTATAGTTTTTATTTCTGTTCTTAGTTTTTACTTCATATTTACTCATGACTTTATTTCTCTCTATTCGTCGGTCTTTATGCTGCTGCATCACCCGACCCCCCCGCTTCCCCTTCGGGACCAATAAAGGCTGATCCTTTATTGATCAGCCAGTGTGTTTCCTGCTGAGATGCATCTTTGGTCTCCACATCAGCCTCTCGGTGAGATCTAAGACCACCAGTGTGAACAGTCGACCAAAGACTTCTGAGTGCTGACAGAGACTATTGAACAGGAGACACACTCCTGCTATTTAAAACATGATCTTTGGAAATAAATTGGTTTTACCCGCTTTTGAAAAAAGAACAACAGGCTCCAGATGTGTATTTCAAACATTTCCCACAGAACGACGGGGGTGCGGTCGATACCGACCACCAGCTATAAACAGCCTGTTGGCCTCGAAAACATTAACTTAGCTCTCCTTATTAGCTAGGCGCCTTACATGCTTGCTAATAACTTTTATAAGAGGGACGAGCGAGAGGATGTGCTGCACAAATAGCCTGCAGCTCTGCAATCAATTTTTAAATAGGCCTAGTAAAAAAAAGCGTTGGTCAGCGTTGATATTGATAGATGGAACAAAACCCGTGGGCTGCGTGAAACACAGTATATACGGTGGTGGCGATGAACCGCTGCTGAATTATGAAATTTCACACATTAACTGATATCAATGGGCCACTTATGTTTTGCAGGAGAGCAACACATTTGCCAAATTTATAGGAAGTAACACTAACTAGCCGTGTGTCGTTACTACCTCTTCTTCCAGTGTGGAGATCAGGTAACACTTCTGTACAGCTTTGTCGTGTAAACAAACTATACATCTGAAAGTTCAATCATATTTCAAACTGGTTGTTAAAGAGGAGCTGAGTTCAGGAGAGCAAGTCAGGGACGTAAACTGGTCCTTTTAAGCTAATGAGGAGATGTTTCTTGGTAAATAGTTTAATTCTACGGGAGGGAGAGAATAAATGAGCTGGTTCATGGTTAAAGGAAACATTTTTCCTTGGGGGTTTAAGTTTCCTGATCTTACTGGACCTGCAGGAGCCGCGGCAGACTTCACAGCGCTGACCCTGCTCTCTGATAGATGTCCGTTTGTGTGTCTTACCTCTGAATGGGAGCCGTTCTCCTCCGGATCTGCACTGTCGTAGTCGGACAGAACCGCTGAGGGGAACACACAGAACAAAAGAGGGGAATATCATTTGAGGGTCGAGGTTCAGAAAACAACAACGGGCCTCACAGGGCTCCTCTGGCTCAGGTAGGTAACAAAGTGCCTGTACCCAGCTAGCCAGAAACAGAACCCGAACAGAGGAATTATTAGTATTTGGATTACATGTCATGTTTTACAAGCTGGTGCTTTGTTATATTCACACTTTTTAAATCTAATGTTTATGTTCTTGGTGCCAGATGTTGCTGTGAAGTGAGACATGTCTTACCTTCTCCTACTCCATCTTCACTCTCCTGCAAAGAGAGACACACACAAATAAATCAGCATCAGCGAGTGTTAATCTGCAGGAAGCACATCCAAACAGTCGCTGAGGGAGCTGCCTGCTGCGAAGGACTTGAGTGAGAGGGATATGAAACTTTGCTCAGGGAGCTGTAGGGACTTTGCATTAATCAAGTATGCTGTAGATTATTTAATCGAGTAATGGGATTAGAAATCCTTTTGCTTGGCGCCCTGTGTGCCGGGATCAGCTGTAACGTTCCAACACAAACTCACAGACGGACCAGTCGGAGAACAACAACAACACGTTTCTACATTTACAGCTAAGAAGCGAGTCTCACCTTTGCTGGCCTTCATCTCCACCAGCAATCATGATCTACATTAAACGCCAACGCTCACAGACAGACTCACCGCACAGAGCTGCTGTTTTCTGTTGGCTTGAAATGATCCCTGACTCTGGACACTTTCTGTCTTTGTCTCTTCTTCGTCCACTTTGCAAACAGCGCCATCAAATCACACCGCCTGTGCGACAGTAACAATCATCCGTGCAAAACAGCGCGCTGATTAAACAATGCAAATAATGAGCAGAATTAATCCTTTCAGCCCGAGTGGGTACTGATTACACTGATCATCCCTTTCACTGCTGTTGCTTCCCATCTGGGGAAAGATTTCAAACCAGTTCTCTCCCCAAACCAAACAGGAAGCGCCCCGTGCTTTGTAGTAACTCCAACTAGCGGCCAAAACGGCGGCTGTAACACGGTGGATCGATATGTTTGACTGTCACAACGACGATGACACGCGACTTACAACTCTACATATGTCGCACGCCTCTGGAGCAACTAGGGACTAAGAGTCTTGCTTACAGACATGTTGATGGATGTGTCGCAGTGGGAATCGAACCCAGGAGTCTTATCCACTGAACCATCGTCTCCACAAAGAGGCTAAAAACGGCTTCTCCTTTTTGCTGGGCGTTCGGACCAAAAACTGCGACCCAAAATGAGAGGAACAGATCTGTGAGTCTGAAGGTTTAACAGACACCTTACTGTTCCAGTAACCACTGAGCAGGATGAAAACCCTACAGCAGTGGAAAAGCGAGGGATCGAGCTTAAAAATAAATCAGAAATGACAGAGAGGCTTTCTGTAACTTCAGGGTTGGGATACCCGGGAACATGGCAGCGTGGAGTCATGACAAACATCTGGGAGACGTGTATCATGCTTTGTTTGAGCGTAAGAAAACTTTCCAAAGTAAAATCTGGGTGTAAATCCACTTTGTTATTACGGCAGATAAGACAACACTGAAGATTGTTTTACTACCGTCTGAATATATTTCATGTTGAACTTCACACCAGCCTTGGTTTTGCTTTATACTACTTCACACAATGTAATCCTGCTCTTGAGGCAGTCAAGTCTGAGCACAGGCTGCACTGCGGTTGGTCCTGGACAGAAAGGCCAGGTCCAGCAAATCCTGATTAAACCACAAAAACATTTCAGCATTTCTATGCGGACAACCCTGCTTCACATCAGGCCCCTGAAGCACACGCGTGCATCCGAGGAAGTGTCACCCTTTCACACGGCCTGCCCCCTCGAAGGACTTCCAGTTGCTGGTTTAATGGAGGAACGGTATGCTGGTCTTGTCTCCGTGGCAGAGGAGCTAGCAGGATGGAGCGGCGGCCTAGCTGCGTACCCGCACCTCTCACACACACACACCTGGGTGGAAGCGCTGTCTTCTTACATAGCTGGATAACTTGGAGCAAACAGCTTCGTTTCTCCGGTAAAAGCTGCAGAAGGTAACCCGAGGGGGGGAGAAGCAGCTCGGTGTTACGGACACATTTGTTTCCCCTGACAACGCGTTCCGGCGGCTGGCGCCTTTTCGTCTCGGTTTCACAAAAAGGTAACTTAAAACTCAGTTAACTACGCGGACAGCTCACACGGAACCCTGCTCATCTAAAACACCACGTATTAAAACAATATTAATCACAGATATCGATATATTATTGATAACGTACAGACAGTCAAACAGCTAACTTGTAGTTTCCTTTTAAGCTAACGCCGCCCACTGAGGGAACATCCAGGTTTTAAGAGTTAAACGCGTCTAAAATAAATAATTAACAGTTTATATCTCTTCTTATGACACTAAGAGGAGCCAGGACTCGGTTTCGGGGTGAAGTTTCGGGGGCAGCGGGTCCCTGTGGCCCCCAGCTCGGGGAGCTAACCTCCGGTGTGTTAGCTACTCACACACTCGGACTCCGCTTCGCTCTTCGGCTCCACTCGGGTCACCGCCGGCTCCGGTGGTTCTGGTTCTTTCCCCCGGCTCTTGGTCGCCGGGGACCCCGACCTCCCGCTGTCCGAACCCGAACCGGACTCGTCGTCGTCCTCGCTGTCCTGGGACGCGCGCCTCCTCCTTCGCCGCCGGTCCGCCATCTTAGGTCTCGAATGGTTGGAACCGGAAGGATGCGAGGAATTGTGGGTAGGCGAGTTCTTCTTCTCTGAGTGAACGGCTGATCGCAAACCGACCTGTTTAGGTGCAAACCGCCACCTATTGAACCGGAGGGCGTAACATCAAGGCTTTACGTCAGTTTACATAAAATAAATAATAAAAACAAATAAACTAAATGTTTTCGATCTGATCCTGTAGATTTAAATCAGCATCACAGAGAACCTGACATCTCACATCTCCACGCTGCTGCTCAGAAACAACTCTGCTTCTTGAGGAAGCTTAAGAAGGCCCAAACTCCCACACCAAGTTCTTGTCAGCTTTTACAGAGGAGCAACTGAAAGCATCCTGACCGGAAACATCACTAACATGAGATGTGCACGGCCCAGGACCGGTGATTCAAACTGCTCAGAAGATCATTGGTACCCGTCTCCCGAGCATCAGCGATATCTGTGAGGTGAGGTGCCTGCAGAGCCCAAAGGATACTAAAGGACAGCGCCCACCCAGCCACAGCCTGTTCACCCTGCTGCATGCTGGGAAGAGATAGAGAAGTTTCTGCTGCCGCATCACCAGACTGCAGAGCAGCTTTTTCCCCAAACTACCAGATCCTTAAAGAGGTGGTATTCTGCTAATTTTCAGGTTCAAAATCCTATTTAGAGAATGTACCAGAACAGGTTTACATGGTTTAATATTTTTGTCATACTGCACATTGCTGCAGCTCCTTTTTTCAGCCTCGGGTTCAGCCGTACGTGTTGCCGACCGGCTTGGCAACACGGACTGGAGCGAGAGTTTCAGAGCGGTGAGTTATTAATCTGTATCCATAAAGTTTTAACTGAGCTCTGTCTCTACATCACAGGAACAACTTTCTGTCCACTGACTGCCTGGAGGGTAGCTGGTGTTTGGAAGGGAGAGGAGAGCTGTGTGCTGCAGCTCACTGTTTCTGAGGGCGTGTCTCGGCGAGCATTATGACACGTATTTTCTTGTGACATCACAAGAAAGGGAAGCGGCTGGACTACAAACGAGCTGTTTTCAGTTCAGAGCAGAGTTTTCTGTGCGAGATGGGAACTCCCTTTAGGTTTTTTCACTTTGCAAACCTGTTACATGCACAAAAAAGATATAAACTCAACAAAGAAGAGGGAAAAAGCCCAAAACCATAATACCACCTCTTTAAACTCTAATTCATCCTCAGCACTGCTCCATAGTTTATTTCATTTGATTCTTTATCAATGTATATTGTCTGCTAACTCAATTTCACTCTATAACTGGTTGTACTGTGACAATAAAGCTACCTACTTTAAGAAAATCCCTGTCCTAACTCATATATCTTTTCACGCAAGATGAATCTTATTTACTATACCTCATGATGACATGCTCAGCATTTTCAGGAACCTCACATTTATCAGATACGCCATTAAATAAAAAGTTAATCCACTGTGTCCAATTCTTCTTATTCTTGACATTTTATTGGCGGTTTGCAACCAACGAATTGGTGCACTACCAAAACAAAACAAAAAAACCCTCTCATTTCTTCCTCCCGTTGTGTTTCTGCCACATCTTCTTCAATCTCTGTTTATCAGGATAAAAGTCAAATCATTTATTTCTCTCAGGTTTAAAGGCTTTTTGAGTTTTGCTCCCGAGTGAAAGTTTATTGTGGTTTTAAACTTTTCTTTCTGCTCAGAACGAACACTTGATGCCAAACAGCGGATCGCTTCACAGATCTGAGGCAGAACATTCAGAACTATTCTGATCAAATCTGTTTAACATAAATGCACGTAAGTAAAATTAAATAAAATCTGTTTCAGTCCCTTTTGCTCAACAAAAAAATATCTTACTATTTGTTCGTGGTTCAAATGAATTAAATCAAACTTTTATTGAACATTTGTCATTTTATTATTAAGGGAAATTATCTCGCGATGACCTCCTCTCTGTGGTTACCATATCGTCCAGCTCTCCCACCATAAACGCCCCTTTAATAACTTTACTGTCATCTACTTTTTCTTTGCCAACTTTTTCCTTTTATGAGCAGGGACCCAACAGAACCTCCTTTAACGAGAGAGACTTTTTGCAATAAAATACAGACTTCAGTGTTTTCTTGTCTCCACATTCACACTTTCCGTCAGCGACATTAATGTCATGTGTTTTTATGTCTTGTGGTGTTTATTACTAAATAAGAGACAACAGCTGAAAAAGTACTCGGATCCTTTACTTCGTATTAAAAGTAACACAGTGATGTAAAAATACTTTAGTCCAGTTTGGGTTCAGGAGGCAGACACCATCTCCACATTTAAGAGTAGGCTTAAGACTTTCCTCTTTGATAAAGCTTATAGTTAGGGCTGGCTCAGGTAGTCCTGAACCATCCCTTAGTTATGCTGCTATAGGCCTAGACTGCCGGGGGATTTCCCATGATGCACTGAGCTCCTCTCTCCTCTACTTTCTCTCCCTCTGTATGCAACCTCATCCCATTATTGCATGTTACTAACACAACTTCTCCCCTTTCTGGTAGTCTTGTGCTTTCTCGTCTCTCTCCTCTCTCCTCCTATCACTTCCTGCAGGTTTTCTGGCTCTGGAGCTGTGGAGTCTGGATCTGTGGTTGCGGGTCACCTGCTGCCCCCGTGTTCCTGCTCGACACCCTCTGCTGCAACGACTATTGTTACTAGTCTTATTGTTATTATTGTTATTATAATCATTAACATTACGACTGTTACCATTAACACTACTATAAATATCTGTACCATTTTTCATTTAGTCTATAGCAACATCACCTTTACTGTCTGTATCGCTGTGTGTATATTGTGTAGTCTCTTTCTCTCTCTCTCTCTCTCTCTCTCCTTACATCCCTCTCTCTCTCTCTCTCTCTCCCCTTCAGATGGCCGCCCACCCTGAGTCATGGTTCTGCTCGAGGTTTCTGCCTCTTAAAAGGAAGTTTTTCCTTGCCTCTGTCTCCTAGTGCTGCTCTTGGTGGGAACTGTTGGGCTTCTGTAAATAGTATCACAGAGTACGGTCTAGAGCTGCTCTTTTATGAAAAGCGCTGTGAGATAACTATTGTTGTGATTTGGCGCTATATAAATAAAATTGAATTGAATCCTTGGGAAGAGGAAGTCACACTGAATGATTCAACACTGAGTTATGACTCTGAGAAGGAGTGCTAAAAACAGATACATGCAAACCACTTCCATGGTCCTCCACTGGTTTCACATCACAAGCAGAAGGAGCACACACACTTTGTGTTACATTTTCACTCTCCTCCTAAATGTGTTCAGTTAAGAGCACATGTGCTCCTCAGCAGACACTGAGATGGCCGACCTGACTGACCAGCTCTGGCAGATCATCTCTGACCTTCCTGAAGTATTTCCTGATCTCATTCTTCTGGCTGTTGTAATGTTCTTCATAATAAGCCTCAAAGTATTCACTGAATGGGGTATAGTATGAGATAAAATCCCATTCATCCTCTTCACTCACAAAGCAGGGGGCAAGTCCCTCTTCTAACATGAGCTCCCGCAGCTTGCATTTCTTCTTCACCGCCTCCTTGTGCTTTTCAAACAGCAGGTCCAGGTCTCTCAGGTAAGCAGAGAGGAGTCCCACTACAGGGTCGCAGGTTTGAATCCCTCCCAGTCTCACCAGGTGGATCAGCATCTGGATGTGGAAGGCCGCCCCGTTGACCCAGGCCTTGAGAGCCTGATGCGACATGTGCCCGTCCCTCACCATAGAGTTCTTCAGCTTGGTGACGGCGGCGCTCAGCTGGCACTCGATCCGTTTGATGTCGCTCACCAGCTCGGCCCTGTTGTTGATGTTCATCATGCATCTCTTCAGGCACTCGTCGATCTGATCCCAGACCTCGGAGGCCTTCTCCTCAGCAAACACGCTGCGCAGAGCTTCCATCGTGGCCTCAGAAGAGGAAGCGGCTGAAATGACGTCGATGAAGATGGCGATGGCCAGCGCTCCGAGGCCCGCCAGTTCAGGCTTCAAACACAGATTGGCGAGCTTCTCTGCGAGCTGCTTCATCCAGTCTGCGATGGGGTATTCCTTCTGTGTCCTGTTGTTGAGGTGCTGTTGGAGGGTTTCTGAAGAAGAGGTGCTGCAGAACATCACGATGGATCGATTCACCTTCACATCTGGACACTGTTTAAAGCGCTTCACAAATTCCTTCAACTGCTCCTCTTTACTCATCAGCTGCCCCATTTTGTTGTGCTGAAGTTTTCCGTGGAACTCTGCAACACAAAATAAAGATGGTCAGTGTTTAATGTAAGATAACTTTATTATCCCTGAGGGGCAATTTGCATTACAGCCAGCAGTAACAAATATATTTATCAGACCACAACAATAAACACAACCACAGTACAATATAATTAGAAATTGAATTTACAGGGTAGTAAGATGTCTTAAACCAACAACTTTAAAGCCATTTAGTATTTCCATTTTGTGCTGTGCACAACATTTCAGAGGGAAATATTCTCCTTTTAACTACATTTATTTAACAGATTATAATGTAATGTGTAGGCTAATCTTGTTCTGGACAGTGTTTCCCACTCTCAGAGACTACGGTGGGTAAACATCCAAACCAAACTAGAGTAGCCTACGGTAAGTCATATTCACTTGTCTACCAGCTAAAGCTAACAACAGCTAGCTATAACATATGAAACACAAGACACATGTGTAAACAAACAAACTAGAACTAATAAAGAACCTTCAGAACAGCAACACGTTTTGTTAAATGACAAACATGGACAGCCGGCGCTCGCTGTCTCTCAAGATGGACTCATGTTTCAGCTTTTCTTATCTCTGTCACTCATCTGTAAACAGTCTGCAGGGGGATTTCCCTGCTCTGGGGACAGACAGCTGATATAAACTGACGAAAGACATTTAACTTTAAGTTTTTACTCCACAGTAGAACCTTTTTACTTCTGTAAAAACCAAATAACCCTGAGACGGCCTGGAGCAGCAGTTAAACTCATGATTGATGATTAACTTTCCACACGGGAGCAGAGAGAAACCGTTACCTCAGCTGGTGGATGTTGTCTCCAGACGGCAGCTCTTTATTTCTCTCTGCTGCAGGCAGCTGTGACGGTGGACACAAACAGACGGAGGACCTCTGCTGCTCAGACTCACTCCTCCCACACTGTTTCCTCACAGGGTTTCATACGTCCTGCCTGAGACTGGTCAGCTGACTGTTCGTCGTGCTTTTAATCAAACAAACACCACATTGTTTCACTTATTATTTCTCCTTCAGCATGAAAACGAACACAAGTACCCTAAAAAACAAATGTTTGTATGTACAACAGCACAAAAAGTGTTTTAATATCAACTAAAAAAATCTTTGTTTTAGTATTCTATTTATTCATGGCAAAGACAAACTGTGCTAATGTCTTCCCACAGTGTGACAGAGCAGACAGAGCCAGGTTAAATATCCCATCAGCCCTCTGGGGCACAACATGCACCTGATATTTACAGTTTTCCTCAACGCTTTGGTAAATTCCTCAGATCAGAAGCGAAATTCTGAAATCTACTTGTTCAGCCTCCACACGATCATCTCGTACACACCTAAAAACAGTTTCTCATTCTTTTGTACAGATTGCTTTGACACATTTATGCAAATTTTTATGTACAACTGCCGGCTGTTTCCTAAATTATTACTTGTTTATGTCATGTTGATCACAATGTCTTATATTGGTTCTCTGTTGAATAGTCTGACCCCCCAAAACATCCAGGCATAAGTTCACTGCACACGTCATGACATGCAAAACATGTTGTCATAATCTGTAAACATATTTTCTATGTAGACTTTATTTATTTTATATATCTATAGCTGATGACTACATCTGTTGTGATGTGGATGAGAATCTGTGGCCCGACAGACAGGAACGTCAGCCTGACGACCGTTTCCCGTGTTTACTTTCCAAGGCAGGGCAAGTTTATTTGTATAGCACATTTCAACAACAAGGTGATTCAAGGTGCTTTACATAAAACATAAAAGTAAGAAATATAAAAAAGTTTAAAAGTTAAATAGAAAATAAAAACAGGCAGGTCTCCCACCTTTGCTTATTTTACTCCTTTGATTCCCCATCTCCCACTCTATCCCTGCTTTAGTTACTTAGGGACTCTAACCCTAAGAGGACTCTAACCCTAAGGGGACTCTAACCCTAAGGGGACTGTAACCCTAAGGGGAATCTAACCCTAAGGGGACTCTAACCCTAAGGGGACTGTAACCCTAAGGGGAATCTAACCCTAAGGGGACTCTAACCCTAAGGGGACTGTAACCCTAAGGGGAATCTAACCCTAAGGGGACTCTAACCCTAAGGGGACTCTAACCCTAAGGGGACTCTAACCCTAAGAGGACTCTAACCCTACGGTGACTCTATTGTTTTATTTCTCTCTGCTGCAGGCGGCTGTGATGGTGGACACAAACTGACGGAGGACCTCTGCTGCTCAGACTCACTCTTCCCACACGTTTCCTACGCCCTGACTGGTCAGCTGACTCGTCACCGTGCTTTTAATCAAACAACACCACATTGTTTCACTAAAAATTTCTCACACAAACAAAAGAGGTCCAATTAAATGCCCAGATTATATACACAATAACTACAATAGATACACTACAATAAAACATAGAGACTAAAGATAGGAGTATAATGTTTACCCTAATTTGTACTGAATATACACTGTACAATGATAGTAATACTGTAATATACTGTGTACATTAGTGAATGTCAAGTAGAGCATCACAGAACTGTCCTCGCATATTATTTTTAACAGATGTATGATACATGATTATTTTACAGTATGCTATTATAAACAGATGGTTGTCTTGAGGGTTTGTAGTGAAAAAGAAAAACTGACAGGATTACCACAGACGAACGCCACAGAGTGAGGAAACCTCTCTGCTCATCAGCTGTTTAACAGACAGTCAGCCTGACCAAGACTTAAACCTCCACAGGGGGGCGCCGGAGAGCTGAAGGGGAGGCAAAGGTACTGCAGGAGGTGTCAGACAAACGAGACATCGCTGTTTCCATTTCAGCCTGTGACCTTTGTTGCACGCACAGCCTTCAGGTACTAAACTCCCATCAGACACAAAAGAACTCATATTATATATGATAGAAGTACAAAAAGCACAAGTATTGCATCCATCGGGTGTCATAAATGAGAGGGAACATGACAAATTATTCATTCAGGCCAAAAGGTTCCACAATCCAGCTGTGATGTCTTCTGTTCCACAGACCCCCAGCAGTTCTGCAGAGCCACGGTTAGCCTGTTAGCACGATCCGTGTTCTGTGTTCAGATATGAAAATCTTTAGAGCTCATTCAGTTTGTCCGACAACGGACAATGTTTCTGACCCGCCTGCCAGAGGAGAAAATGCCCTCGGATAGGCTGCAGGGATATATGATGTGGGGTAACTACTACGCTGTCTTTCACCAATCAGCCGTAACATTATCACCACCTGCAGGTCTTGTCAGAGCCTGGACTCCTGTGTGTTCTGACGCCTTTCTATCAGAACCAGCATCAACGTCTTCAGCAGTTTGACCTTCACTAGCTGGTCTGTTGGATCGGACCACACAGGCCAGCTGTCGCTCCCTACGTGCATCAGTGAGCCTTGGCCGTCCATGACCCTGTGGCCGGTTTACAGATACTGACCCCTGCAGACCGGTTTGGAGATGCTCTGACCCAGTCAGATGACTCAAATCCTCCCTCTGCCCATTTTCCAGCTTCTGCGGACACAATGTTCACCTGCTGCCTGATAGATCCCACCCACTGACAGGAGCCATGGTAACGAGATAATCAGTGTTTTCCACTTCACCTGTCAGTGGTCATAATGTTATGGCTGATCTTAACATTAATTTCAGCCATCTGCTGTTTACACATATCAATCGGCCTTTATCATTCACATACGAGAGAAGTAAAAAACAATAACATTTGTCTAATTAGGATTCCTGCAGGCATGAGAGGAGGAAAACGTTGCTGATATTGTCACTTGATATCAGGGACATTCTTGACCCAGATACTGGCAGACTGATCGTGTTGATTTACGTCTTTATTTTCATCATACAGATACATGTTTTAGTCTCTGCTGTGGACCGGTTGTTCCCCACATCTACAGCATTCACGTTAAAACATTAAACACATCCATTCAATAAACACTGCTGCAGCATCAAAAGCATACACACTTTTTATTTTTGAATGAGTCTGGAGTGAAGACTCGTGTCAAGTCAGTCTCTCTGTAATGAGTTTTATTAAGAGCATCTCTTTCTACGTAATCCAGCTGCACACTTTTCCCACATACCTGTTACATTTAAAAAAGAAATTGCATATGTTTAACAGCTGAACAGTTTTGATGAATGTAAACCTGAGTCACAGCTCACCCTCGAGGATTTCCTCCAATATTCTGTGCACCATTTGGGTTACCACGTTCTAATCAGGCACCCGTTATAAAGGCTTCATAAAGTCAGATGAATAAATGGCCCCCTCAGTGCTTATAAGCTATCATTATAATAACTTTTGCCAGTTTGTATTTTTTCAGCTCTTAGCTCCAATTAATGTTTTACCACTTAACTTCTGGGAAGGTTTTTCTGAGCATCTGGACTATTTATCAATGACTCATTAAAATGAATAACAGCTGTCTTTAAAAAGCTCATTAGAAAGTGACAAACCGATGCGCATTTATGGTTTACCAGCAATATTACCACACCGAAAGAATAAACACCAGTCAGACGGATTTCTCCCCCAACCTGGCACTCTACTGCTGTTCCTGTTAGTGACACAAAACAGATCTACAAAACATTATTAACCATCAATAAAGCCAGTAGTTACAACTTGGAAACTCTTTATAAAAGCTGTTGTATCTGAAACCTGTACATATCGAGCATCTCAGAGACGAGTGTCATTGTGGAAGTTATAATCACCACTCCCTGCTGTGCTAAGCTTGGTGTTTCCTCGTGGCAAGGCCCAAACACTGTACAAATTAACATACATTAATGTACACAGCGTGATATTAAGGTCAGCCCACAACCAATCAGAAACAACCTCCGCGGACTCACCCACTGTGTGGATGGCCTTTGGTTAACATACTTACATGAAAAGGCAAAAAGAAAACAAACTGACATAACAAAGTATACAAAGTCCACCACCATTATTTACATTATTTCATTAGTAAGAACTGATCAGCCTAAACAAT
This sequence comes from Micropterus salmoides, assembly GCF_014851395.1. Lineage (NCBI taxonomy): Eukaryota > Metazoa > Chordata > Actinopteri > Centrarchiformes > Centrarchidae > Micropterus > Micropterus salmoides. Next base: position 33,938,796 of record NW_024040041.1, on the reverse strand, counting down.
TAAAAACACACACTTTCACACCTGAAAGTCCGCATCAGGGTCCGAGCCAAAGTTCATGTTTGATTCGTTCGGATTGTTCTGGTTTGGTTTCACACTGCAATTATGTGAGGGCTCCAAACAACTTTACATGACGTTCTTGCGTCCTTTCAACATCATGGATGTGGGCTGCGTCTCGCCATCCTCGGCATTGTTGGGTTTGTAAACAGTTCTGTGGATAGCTTTGACAAGATCGCTGCCGCTATATTGTTTTTATTACGGCATTAGCCTACAACCTGCAGCTACAACTTAACTCGAGGCTAGTTCAGATTGACCAAATTAACGTCCGTTTGTCAATGCATTTCTCCGTGCATCTGTTTGTTTCCAGTTTACACGGGAACCACCGCGGTTCAGTTTGATCCGAATCAGGACTACCTATTTTCGTCTGACAAACTTTCGTCTGTTTGGTGGAGGTTTCACACCTGTTTAATTTTGGTTCGGATCAAACGTGATAGGTGTGAAGCCCCCTAACCGTGTATTCCCAGTATTCCACCCGCTGCACCACACATCAATCTAAAAGTGAGTTATATCATTGGTATTTTAGAATCAGATCACTTTCTCACGCCACGTCTAAAACTTCTACCACCACCCCAATATAAAAGAGCTTGATGGAAAACGGCCAATCAGCAGCAGCACATTTGGGTGCGTTTCTTGATGCAGTGTTGCTTGATGTAGTCTTTGGCAATAATCGCTAATATTGCCATGAACCCTGCCAGTATTCCACCTGCTAAACCCCCCACTGCAGCCCCCATCTTTGTCGTGAACTCACCACCAACAACAAAATACCCTATCAAACATCCAACATAAATTCCAACATAAACAGAAATTTCAACCGGGTCCCTCTTGGCTTTTGTTTTTTCTACTTCTGGATTTTTTGCCTGTTGTTGTTGCTGTTGTTTTTCTATGGCTTTTTTAGCCTCTTTTTCAGCCTGTTGGAGCATCTCAGGGGTGTAGCAGCCATCTCTTCCTCTTCTCTCAATCATGCCGTTGATCTTTTCCAGTAGTGACTTGACCTGATCAGGATTCGGTGCCTTGTCTGTGGTGTCAAAAACATGGTATTTCCAGTCGCACTGTATGATTACATTGTGGAGATCTCGATGTGTGCAATAATAATCTTCTATGCTTTTTTCCATTATTACTTCATGGCAGAACAACACCATAGTGTAAGCCATTGTGTTTTTGCCAAAGCTACTGCGAATGAGTTTCACCATTTTCTGCAGTTCCTGTGTGAATTTATCTCTCACATCCAGCACAATCAGGAACACATGAGGACCAGGAGCAGCCAGCGAGATGGATTTCTTGATCTCTTTCAGCACCTCCTCTTCATTTGTGTCAGGCAAAAACAGAACTGGAGTATCAACAACTGTGACCTTCTGTGTATCAATAATCGCCGTTTCCACCTTGCACTTCTCTGTGGTTTCAAACTTTGTTCCCCCCAGGATGATGTTTCCTGCAGACCTCTTTACTCTGGCCCTCCCAAACAGTACGATCCTGAGCTCTTCACCTGCTGGAACATTCGACACAGACATTAGTTAGAATCTCAGTCGGGATCTCTACCTCTTTATATTAATCAGTCCTTACAGCGCTGTCTACTGGTTATTTCTAACATCATCAAGATTGTTTTAGATTTTGATGCTTTATTTTTATTTGTCTGTTTGTTAAAGAAACTTTTAAAAACACTTTTAGGTCAGGGTGGGAATCACAGGGTACCTCACGATGTGATACACGATACAGATAACATTGGATATTATGAACATAGTTTTGTATTTATTCCTGGTTTTCCTGGTTTATTCCTGGTTTCTAGTTTTGGATTCATTTCTGTGATGTCAAACTCTCTTAGTTGAGGTCATGTGTTCAGTTTCCTTGTTTGTTCAAAGCTAGGGTGACCAGATGTCCCCGTTTTTAACTGTGTGTTCATCATAGACTGTATAAGGTGTTAACAGACCTGAAATTAGATTTTACGTGGCCAGAAAGACTGGACAGCAGAGCAGACAGGTGTTGTGCCGAAAATTGTTTGCTGTCCGCCGGAGCGCGCTCAGCATGTTAAAGCTGTATCGCCCAGTCTCTTTACAATTACAGCTGCTTTTATCTGGATCAAACAGACTTAACGTCTAAATAAGCATCACGTTATGTCCATGGTAACAGCAAAGATATGTCTTTGTGATACTTGAACATTAAAGGAATAATCACAGTTGTGGCCAAAGAAGTGTTTGCAGTTTATAGCATAACCAGGCGTGACATTTGCGTGATTATAGACAATAATAGAAGCCTGTTGTTGCCGATGGATTATGTGTTTAGTAGGCCTTTGACTGATATCCTTGTTTATATTTGGAAAATGGAATCTAGTCTATCATTAACACGACTTCCTGCTGAATATAACATAAAGAAATGTTCTCTTTTGCAATTATCCTTATGACTCTACATTAACATGCTGTGCACCAACAAATCCAGTCTTTTCAGTCCTTTATACCTGTTAAAGTACCTTTAAATGGCCAAAACAACCCATAACATGCAGTATTTCACTTGCCAGAAAGTGAGTGAAGCCTCTACTTATTGACTGAAAGGTTATTTCGTCCCTGAGATGACATGATTAAATTAAACAGGGTTATATTTGACAGATTATAACTCACCTAGTACTTTTACCTCTCAAAATACCTTTAAATGACCAAAACAACACACAAAATGCATTTTTTGCCAGAAAGTGATTGCAGCCTCTATTGACTGAGAAGTAGTTTCTGCCTCAAAATGACCAAACTTGTCCCCCGTTTTTATTTCATATACAATAAAATTATATTTTTTAATGACATACTGACCACCAAACCAAAAATGTTTTCATTTCCGAAATCTGGTCACATCACTCAAATCATCTAACTTACAGACTAATTAGCTGGATAAAAGTAACAAGTAACAATTCAAGAACATAATAAATATAATAAAAATACATGTTTTTAGGAATAAAATGTACCATAATTCACTCTATGAATCATATCTGAACAAACCTTTAGAAAATATAAAAGACACTACAGTCTACTACTACTACTACTACTATTGTTAACTAATACATATCACCATGAAACATCCCCAGTTGATCAATACAACATGACAAAAAACATATTTTGCCTTTGGCAAAAATACAACGAAGATAAATAAGATAAGCATTTATAAATGAGAAATGTGAGATCCACACCTTGCTCTTGATTTGGGCCAAAAACATTTCACTTCATATGTCCAGAAGTGTAGTTCAGTTAAAGACATGTAAACAGAATGTTAAAGAGCTGCTCTGTCATATATTTAACTGTAACCATCATGGATCTAGCAACTCACCAGCCACTGCACTTACCATTACTGAAAAACATCTCCAAAAAGCTGCTTCAACTGTTTTAAGATAATAAAACTTTGCATATTGCACTACCTCTTTATATCATCCCTGGACGTAAAAAAAAAAATATATATATATAAACTTATTACAGTTCCATAGAACAACCCTGAGTTGTAGTACTGTGAAAAAAATAAATAAATAAAAAAATTATATATATATATATATATATATATATATATATATATATATATATATTATATATATATATTTTATATAGATACTTACCAGTCATTAAAGGTTCTTCACTGTCCATCTTTGTCTTGTAAAAGCAGCAGTTCTGTGTTGCCATGGCACCGCGGATGTCTTGTTCTGACTTTTTAAATTTTCATCTCATCATTATATATTATAGCCTCCCTCTAGGTCCCTCCTCGGAAATACACATCACCTGCCAAAATGTGGGCAGTCACAGCTCAGAAATGTAGCTGCAGGCTACAAATTTGGGATCTGAGCACATGTTCCTACTGAATCACCAAAGTCAACCCACAGTGTAGAAAGCAGCTCTCATTGGTGGTTCAATCAGCAAGTTAACTTCTCTGGAGATTTTAAAGTCCAGTGTTCATGCAACTGATGGGGATGCTGTAATAATCAGTTCTTCTTACAATTATCTCTAAAACAGCTTGGCCTACAGTCACAATTCTTTCATCAGTTTAATCTCTCAAATCATCTGCATTTAGTCTTTTTTTGCATCTTTTGCAATCTGTAAATAAATGATTAAAGTTTGCACCCATGTGAGAAATATGTAATCATTAAGTGATGATGACCTGAAAACAAAGGTGAAACTACACCACTGCCACCTCAGGACGTACTTCAGGATGTCCTAAGACAGTTTGAAGCTTGAAGAAGACCGGAGCAGTGGCTAGCCATGACTCTGAGTGAAGATAATAGTTTTTTATTAAGTATTTAATTTAAGCTGTTCCAGCTGTGCACATTTAGTTCATACATATTCTAAATGAGTTGTAGTACTCTAATATCCTCTCCTCAGGAGGCTTAAGATCATTTAGAGACAAGATGTATTACTCCATAGCTAAAACGAAGCCTTCAACACAGGGTGAAAAGAGGAGCTGCAGCAATGTGCAGTATGACAAAAATATAACCATGTAAACCTGCTCTGGTACAACCTCTGAATGAGATTTTGAACCTGAAAATGAGCAGAATATCCATCCGTCCATCGTCAACCGCTTATCCTGCGTGCCAGATTTCTGTTGAGACATTCAGATGGTAGAGTCAGAATTTGGCGTAAACAGAATGAGAACATGGATCCATCGTGCCTTGTTACCACTGTGCAGGCTGGTGGTGGTGGTGTAATGGTGTGGGGGATGTTTTCTTGGCACACTTTAGGCCCCTTAGTGCCAATTGGGCATGGTTTAAATGCCACGGCCTACCTGAGCATTGTTTCTGACCATGTCCATCCCTTTATGGCCACCATGTACCCATCCTCTGATGGCTACTTCCAGCAGGATAATGCACCATGTCACAAAGCTCCAATCATTTCAAACTGGTTTCTTGAACATGACAATGAGTTCACTGTACTAAAATGGCCCCCACAGTCACCAGCTCTCAACCCAATAGAGCATCTTTGGGATGTGGTGGAACGGGAGCTTCGTGCCCTGGATGTGCATCCCACAAATCTCCATCAACTGCAAGATGCTATCCATCAATATGGGCCAACATTTCTAAAGAATGCTTTCAGCACCTTGTTGAATCAATGCCACGTAGAATTAAGGCAGTTCTGAAGGCGAAAGGGGGTCAAACACAGTATTAGTATGGTGTTCCTAATAATCCTTTAGGTGAGTGTATGTGTATATAATTATTATCACTAAAAATATATATATTAACATCAGATTTACAGGGAATATATTGAAGTAATAAGCTCGACACACTAGATGAATAAAACACGCTCTTATTAAAATTGAACAATAATAATAATAATAATCTGAAACACTGCAGGTTGTTCACCAGTGAGGAGCTGTGAAACAACAACACGGCTCTGTTGGTAAATAAAAAGTAAAAGTTACGTTGCGTTCTCTGGCGGACTGGATCTGCTGTTAGCTGTAAACAACGTACAGGGCTAACGCTAACGTTGCTATGTGGCTTTGTTTTAATGTTTTACTGAGTTTGTTTTGGAGAGGAGACAACCTCTGTGGTAATTTGGCTCCAGGTAGAACCCTGCCAGGGATCTGAAGTGGACCCAGAACAGCAGGACTAAGGTTACGGTGCGGCTGTGTTAAAACTATAACTTAGCACAACATAACTGCGCTGTAATAACGTTATGCTTTATTAAATGTCACAAAATGATCAATAGATATTAGATATATGTCAGTCCAATGTTACCTGACAACAGACTTGCCTCTCATTCCCTTAAGTCAGCCTGCCGAGTGAAGACATGTGAGCGCTCAACGATTAGTTCATTCCTGCTCCACAGTACCCGAGATGTCACGTGACAAATGAACGACTCAAACCCAGATCAGTGCAGAGCAGCATGATTCTCTGTTACCTGTTTGACAAACACCTGTCATGATCCTGCAGAGGATCATTTCTACTGGCACAATGCTGATATTATCTGCATTTAGATTTATTGATTGTGATTGTAAATTCGTTATTGAATAACCCAGAATATGATCATGGTGTCGGGAAATTGAAATGATGTAGGCCTAACTTGTATCAAAGTTGACGCTCAGTTTCAGGCTTTCTGAAATTATTTATTTCCTCTTGTGATATCCTTTAACACACCTGGATGCATTTTATTTGCAAGTCACATCACTCGTCACTGATCGATCACTGATCACCATCATATCAATCTGAGCTAATCTGAGATACTTTCATCAGCTGATTTTACTTGTGGAGCCACCGGCTGCTTTCATCAGATGCTTTGCTCACTTCATTAGATACTTTGGTGCAGTTTAGTGACTTGTCTGACTCCTCAGTGTACCACGTTTTATCGTCGTCTATATGGACTAAACACAGGAATGAGCAGCCTCACATGTGACTGAATAGAAATGATGATAAATTATGTAAAACGTGTTTCTTGCTGACAGACTCCCTGACTCTCTCTGACTTGAATTGTCTCCATAATAAAAGTTGATTGAAGAAATAAAAGAAAGAAAACTCTTTCTAATAAATAAATAAAGTTGTGTGTGGGGCTTTTGTTGTTCAGACCTACAGTGATACAGATTTTAACTAGACAGTGAATCATAAAACTAATCAAATATAAGACTTACACTTGAGCTTAATGTTATCTGCCGTGATGAATCAGATCAGTCTGATCAGCTGCAGCATCCAATCAATATAACAGCTACCCAATAAGGGGGCGTGTCGGTCAGTGAAAGACTTCCGCGAAGGATGCACTGGTGTATCCTTGCTCCTCGCTCCCCGGACCGCAAATAAGAGCTTTGGGACGCCCTGCAAAATGGCGGAGCGGAACAACTTCCGGTTCAAGCGAGGATGGAGGAAACGACAAATAAGAGACTTGAGAAGCACCCCTTGGGACCGCGGGACTAAGACGCAATTAAAAGACTTGAGAAGCAGCCATAGACAAACAACCACTCACACCTAAGGACAATTTTAGACACACCAATTAACCTAGCCTGCATGTCTTTGGATGGTGGGAGGAAGCCGGAGCACCCGGAGAGAGAGACTACTGCAGTTAGGAGTAAATGGTCACATCATCAGATGGGGAGAGTCCTTTCTGACTGACCGAGTACAGTGTGTCAGAGTAAATGAGGCAGTGTCTCCACAAGGAAGCATTATTTTCCCAGTCTCACTTACCCTTCATACAAATGGATGTAGAAGCAACACACCTGAGCATGTCGTTAGTAAATTTGCTGACAATACAGCAGTCGTTGTTGGTTGGTGGGTTGATTAAAGAAAACAAGGAAACTAGCTACCGGGAGTGGGTTGAGCAGTTTGTGGGTTGGTGTAAGGCAGGTTTTCTTCTTTTGAACACCAAGAAAACAAAATAAATCATTTTTGACTTCAAAAGTGTTAACAACACCAACCAACCACTTACTATGGATGGAGACAGTATTGAAATAGTAGATGATTATAAATACTCTGTCTAAACTGTCATGGAATTTGAATACAGATGATTGCTCGAGAGCAGCAAACTAGCATGACGACGACGACCTGCAAGTCCAGATTGGTGAGGAGGGGGCGGGCGATTATTATAGATGTATCACATCCCCAATCAGAAGTATCAGCTGTTATCATCAGGCAGAGGGTATAGGGTTCCATCCCTCCAAACCAACCGGCCCGCAGGCCATTTGTGCCTATTAGCATTGGATTTCTTTCTTAAAACAGAGCTAAATCTCTGGGTTTCGGGGAGCTGCACCTCAGTATAACATGTATAGCACTCGAGAGATGTTTGTGTTGGTAAAGCAGCTGTCTGGTTGTTGGTCTGATGATGTTGTTGGTCTGTTTGCTATATGACACTCTATGAATTTCCGAAAGCACTAATATAGCTATATATCCATATCTATAATATAAAATATCTATCTATCTAATATTAAGCCTTACATAAGAAAAATGAAATCAATTTATTTTAACAGCGGCCACAGGCTTTAGTAGTCTCTGTAGGATGAGATTGCTGTACAAAGGTTTCTCTAAATCACCACAGTGAACATTAAAGCTGCCTGTAAAACAGTCTACGGAATCTCCTGCAGGTGGTGATGTCATTTCACAAGAGAGCTTATTGGTCAGTAGGCGGCGTTTTCTTAGAGTTGATCTCTTATCTGGAACAGAACCTGCTCCGGAGCAGGTTAGCCGTTCAGCATAAGTTACCATGGAGATCTACCCCGGTAAGAAGTGAACCACCGTTTTGGTACTTAAAAGCCAGGGTTAACCCTGAAGTTACCTCGCCAAGCTCTAATCCTCCTTTGTAGTGCAGGACCATGGACATGATCAAATAAACTTACAGAAACCATGAAACCCGAACCAGAAAACCAAAATCACAAAAGGCTAAACCAAGAATAACACAGGGAATAATAAAACTGAAAACCACAACCATGACATCCACAGTTTCGTTTGCATCATATTTTTATTTACTGATGTGATTTTGTTTTTTTACATTAATAAAAATGTATATTGATAAACCAACAATCAAACATTTCCCTATTAATATGTGATTAATGTTGCATATTTCATGCATTCATTCTTTGCATTTAACATGTATTGCATCATGCAGAGAAAAGACAGGACACATGGCAAGAAAGATTGGGGGAGGAAAACAAAAGTCCCTGGCCAACATTCAAACTACATTTACGGTACTAGAAGAGCTCATTCACATTGTACAAAGCAGGATACAAGTTCATATATACGATAGCGGAAAAAATCAACTTGACATGATATTAATTCATATTTAGCATGCAGGAGATACATAGTAAGAATCTGTTACTGTTAGATATCAGGTGTTTCTTTGTTACAAGCATCAGGTAAATCATTGAACAGCTCTTTGGCAAGGCTCAGGTTCTGTAAAGACTGACAAGGTAGCCTTCTCATATCCACAGACTACAAACTAAACACAATTAGCAAATGTTTATTTTAATTGCAGCACAGACTTGATCGATGTCTGGTTGATATGATGATGGTGATTCTGGTAAAATCACACTGACTGAGATTTAAAACAGAATGCAACATCAACTGTGTATAAATCACTCTGAGAATTTGTGGTGAAACAAAATGATTGTACAATTTTCGTACTTAAAGCTTTTAGTAAGGCAGGGTTAGATGTGAAAATCTGCTGTCAATGGAATTTATACCCTTTAACCACAATGATTTCCCAATTTCTTAAATTTGGGTGAATCTTCAGCCGATGTGGAGATTTGCTGAATTAATTCACAGTAAATAATTGTTTCAAAACAAATCAGTAGGTTTTGATTGCTCAGCCATTATTTGTAAAACTCTTTTAACCATATGTTTAACTTTTCCCCAAAATGTTTCCTCTTTGGTTCGGTTTGTTTGTTTTTCTTCGTTTGCATTTTGTAACATGTCATGGGTGTAATACTCCTGTTCTCCATTTTTCTCGACCATTTTATTGATCTTTTCCAGTAGCTCGTCCACTTGACCGTCACAACCCAAATAAAGGACCTCAGAGAAGTTATCGGTGAAGGTGTTATCTTCTTTTCCTTCTTTCTTTGCATCGGTGACCACGACCAAAGTGTATTTTTTGTAATTTTCACCAAAAAGGGTCTTAAACCCTTTCACTGCTTCAAGATCTTCTGTGGTTACATCACCTTTCATCACAGAACGGGTACAGTACAGGAACACATGAGGACCAGCACCAGCATATTTGAAGCCATTGACGATCTCTTCCATCACATCAATCCCTTCATCATCATCATATGGAGTGTAAAACAGACCGGGCGTATCAATAACAAGCAGCTTTGGTTCAGCTCTTTTCTCTACCTTGCACTTGCTTGTGACTGAGGAAGCAAATAACGCAGTTTTCCCCCCCCCCCAGGAGGGCATTCATGGTAGAAGTCTTCCCACTTCCAGTTTTTCCAACGAGCAGAATCCTCAGCTCCTTTGGCTCTGTTGGAGAATTGTACACAGTCATTATTAATACTGAAAGTCTTACAGCTCTTTGATTTTTTCAAACAAAAGTTATGTTCTAACCTAAAAGACCTTCGAGAGATTGTAATCAAATAAATATTGTAGCACTTTTTATTTGTTAGTTTTTTGTTAATCCAGTCAGCCGCCACTGGCTGTGGGCTTAACTGGCCTAAAACTGCTACCAAATGTTAAATGTGTTACCTGAAGCTGTGTCTAAGGCTACATCCACAGTATGTTTTTCAAAAACAGAGTTTTGAAATGAAAACGATCTGCACCCACACCACTGTTTTAGCTGCGTATCAGAGTTGATCTCTGTTTATATTGAAACTCACATCCAGTGGCCGTTCACGTACACTGAGCGTGTGCATGCTGGTGTAAACAGCAAGCAGATTGTCTACTCTGCAGTTGCAGCAGATTTTAAAGCACTACTACAGATGAACGGATAATTTCGGATAATTTCTTTGCGTGGACCAACCACAAGGTGGAAAACTTACTAACTGACCCGCGAGAAATAAATACGGCATGCACAGTACAAGTGTGTACAGTAAGTTTTATTTGCACAGTACAAAATATTATACTAAAAACACAGAAATCCACTGTCAGTTGACAAGGGCGTCGAACTGCAGGGGAAAGTGGGACTGATTACCCAGGGTCCCATTGGGAGGAGGGCCCTTGAAAATCCTCAAATGAAATGTTTTATTTTTTAGCAAGTAATTTCTAATGGAGTTACGGCGTGACGAGTGACGGCTAAAACTGGAGAATCAAAGGGCCTTGTAAAGTGTCATGTTTTCTCCCAAGAAAGGGTAATCGAGGTAGCAAGAAAAGGAAAAAGAAAGAAATGAAAGAGTAAGAAAGCAAAGTACAGGAAAACAGCTGCCAACTAAAGAAAGGTGAGCACAACCACAACTAGTAGTTAAAGAATGGTTTGAGCTAATATCAGCACTTTAGATTACAGGCAGGAATCTAGCCTGATGCATATTTTTCTACTAGGCTAGAACATAAATTATTTATTATTATTGTCTAATACCTTGGAAATGATAAATATTTCAGTAAACATGAAGAAAACAGTTATTTGAATCATGATACTTACAGCAAACCTAATTTAACCACGGTAAAGTAATTAGGTAAGAGGGTTAAAATGTGGTGATTTTGATTTTGTGCAGACTTAAGCACACATCACAGATTATTATTACTCATAGGGGTCATTTACACTAGGGATGCTGTGGACCCCACCACATTTTGAAATGGCTGATTTTGGCTGATACGCAATGCAAATTTAAATATAGAAGAAACAAATGTGCATTGTCCAAAAAAAGTTACTAAAAACAAAAACTGCTGATTACTGCATTATATGGGGTTATGTAAATTGAGGTTCAGGAACAGGACCACGCCGCCCTCACTTATTCTACCACCAGCGCTTCATTCAATTCCTCCAATCAACCACCCGTACTTCACTCATTCCATCCACCTGTGCTTCTCAAATCTTGTCACATGCTCTCACGTATATAAGCCGTCTAACTTGTTTTCTCTCCCGTTTCTCAGTTCCCACATCCCTCCCACCCAAACCCTGCTTGTTCACCTCTTTTAATGGGCCCAGTGGCCAGCACTGCGGCCTCACAGCAGAAGGTTCTGAGTTTAGACCTCGCTCAGCCCAGTGCTCTCTGCACAGAGTTTGCATGTTCTCCCCACGTTTGAGTGGGTGTCCCCCTCGGGGCTCCGGCTTCCTCCCACCATGAAAGACATGCATGCTAAAATCCATAATTCTGCTTAGTAATCATTTTGTCTTCTACAACAGGAACCACAGGGGGGTTCATAAGACCAAGTTGCTTATCGAGACCAGCCCCCACCCTGAATCTCGACCCCTTGGGTTCCTAAGGTTTGGTCACCAAACCTTAAACAACCTCCTCGACGCCTTCATCCCTCTTCTCTTGACCCCTGTTCATCCCCCTCCCCTCTCAACCCCTCCTTTAATAACTATTCATCATAATAAACCACTATAAAATCTAACATCGGCGTGGTCCTTGTTAGTGAAATTCTGTTGTATTTCTATATTTATGAACTGTCACCAGCCAGCTGATTTTTTTTTTCTCTCTATATAAATAAAGGTATTTCTACCCTAAATTGGACATCTTTAAAGCTCAAAATTGACGGCAGGCAACAACATTGCAAAAGGTCTGTTTTAAAATGAAAGCGCAGTAGAGTGACTGGAGCCTAAGGTGTCCTGTAATGGCCACTGACCAGGAGAAGGACGAGCATAAACCCTTTTAATTTGAGTATAGTGCGTCTATTTAGTCTATTGTACGTCTGTGTGCATCTACACATTCCTTAGTCAAATTCTGGGCATTTCATTATCATTGTTTTAATGACTGTTCAGCTCTAATATGGAAATGGAAAATATATTATATATTTTAGAGAATCTTCCCCCTGCTTTGTATATTTTGACCTTTGTATTTGAAAACCAAATTGGCTATAAACCTGTTTCTAGGTTTGATTCTGATGTCGGGAGCCCAAGGATGAAATTGGTTGAAAGTTATTATAGAACCATGATCTTTTCCTAGAGCACTCTTTATACTGCACCTTCATACATGCCTGAACTTCTCACGTCTAGGTGGGGCAAAACAAGACACTAACACGGTATCCTCTAGTGGATCGGCAGGTCTATCGCACGCTTTGGCGTGAGACTGGGCAACTCAAAAAGGTAAACTCTTGCTGTTTTTCATTATTTATCAATATTGTCTTGGTTGTACTGAGCATGTAATTAATGTCAGCCTTTTGACTAGCCTAAAAAATTTACTTTAAATTACATAAAGCTTTGTTGACTGAAGGTGCTGATGAGTAAATGACAGTGTCATCAGCATATTAATGAGTAGAGCTGCTACTAACCAATGATCGCAGGTCATTTATGTATACTGTGAACAAGATAGGACCTAATATTGAGCCCCTTGGCACCCCTTTTGTAACTCTGAAGAAACCAGATCGATGCTCCTTGAGTTCAGCCAGTAAGAAATGTAAAACCAGTTACATGCATTTGTGTCAAAACAACTGCTCAATCTCAAAGAACAGTATGATTAATTGTGTCAGAGACTTTAGACAAATCACTGAATAGTTAAGCATAAATTCTGTATGTATTGTGACAACTGTTTGAGCGGGCCTCTCCCTCCAGGAGGACTCGAGTCGTCGAGGAGCACAACTGGTTTGGCTGCTAGATGGTGGCAGTCAGCCAGTCTTTGGCTTCCACACTGTTTGGTTCTGTTGTATTTAATTTGTTCATATCTTAATATCCTTTTTAGTTTTGTTAAATGTCAAGACCTGTGTCCAGCCATGAGCCGGACTGTGACACTCCCATCCCCCCCCCCCCCCCCCCCTCTCTCTCATATATATGAGAGAAAGAAATACTTTATAAATGTAAGAAATATATAAGATTCTGTAAAAGTGCTGTGAAATACAACAAATAAGGTCTTTGAAGACTAAAATTACAAATTAATATATTCAGTAATGTTAAATTAATTCTTGCAGAAGACTGATTTTTAAAGCTAATTGCTGTTAATGATACATGAAAACGGCAGTAATAAGAAGAGAATAAGTCGTTGCTCTGCTGGTTTATCAAACACTACCCTGAGTAAAAGTACTGTATATGAAATATACTTACCAGTCTGAAGATGTTTGCTGGCCATCTTTGTCTTGTAAAAGCAGTTGATCTGCGATGTCTTGCTGCTGCTGATGTCTTGTTGTTGAATAGTTTGTCATTTCAGCTTTATAAATTATAAAGTCGGTGTAGTTCCCTCCCCCTTCAACACGTCCAGTCACAGATCAGAAACCAAAACGTAGCTCCAAGCAGCAAATCAGGGGCCAGATGAAGAAGCATAAAACTAAATGCATTTTTTGTTGGGTCTGACCACTGGTTTAATCCACAATATAGCTGTTTTGATGTGTTATTTTTTGCTTGTTTTGACAGTTGTTTTCTTGCATGCAAGTATTCACATGTTATATGTGCGAGGGCACTTGATTACTTGCGTGTGGTCTTTGATTTAACTTTTCGCAGAAAGAACAAGGAAGAAAGCGAGAGGTATCCTGGCAGATTGCTTCCATCCTTTCTTCAGTCAATTTGAGTCTTTGAGATCTAGGAGGTGCTTCAGAGTCCCACTTGAAACAAAAAATGTATTTAAGAAGTCATTCAAGTGTCTAAATAATAAATATTCTGAACTCTACAACTTAACTTGTCAATGTGTGTGTTTTATTTATGTTTCTTTATCATGTTGTTGTTTCTTGTGGTTGGTGAGCAGAAATCAAATTTCCACCCTAGTGGACATTGAAGATATATTCTATTCTAGATGATTTGCTGTGCCAACGTCAAAGGAGTTAGGCAGCTGTTTGACAGCAGTTAACTGTTGTAACTTTTCTTTTAACTGTTAACCTTTATTTGTTGATAAATTTATTGACTGTCTTATCTATCTTTAACAGGTGCTTAAATACTGTATATAATGTATTATTATTAACAGCTGGACATATTATCACTTATAGGTTCAGTAGTTGACTTTCATAAAAATTATTTTTTGTCATATCTGCTGAAACTGTCACTTTATCCTGACAGCAGTACGTGAGATAGATTCCTCTGGCTTCTCCTACTGCTCCTGATGCCATTTGCAGGAATCCAACACTCTTTGATCAAAACAACCAATCAAAGCCAGGAACCACCTCTAATGCATTGTCAATCAATGTTCATGTATGAATGCAATGTGCAGGGGGGACAACAACGAGAAAACTGATGCTTATTGTAAGTCACAAATGGTGGTAGTCCTGCAATATATGTTTCCTAACAACACAGTGACAGAAAGGTTCTTGGATTTTGTGGAAGTCAAAGATAAAACTGGACTGTCTAATTGCATCAAGGGTGTGGTGGAACCACAGAAGCTGGGAGACAAGCTGATTGCTCAGGCTTATGATGGCACTGCTGTAATAAGTGGGAATGCCTGTTCACACTTTTACGTTACATGTTTCAGATCCTTCTCGTTTAAACTTCAGTTTTTATGTGGTTTAAGGATTTTAGTCATTAGGCACGGATCTTAACCCCTTAAGACCTTGTGACTCTGGCTACAGCGCGTTACAGCACCGCCATGGTTGCCAGAGCTAATCATGACCATTATAGTCAATGCTCCCAGAAGTGTCCCAGAAGCGTCTCTCCGCTCTGCAGAGAATAGGTAGCAGGTCTGTTTTTGAAGCGGTGGTCAGTGGTTGCATGAAAGGCTTGGACTGCGCTGCCTCACCTCCTCACGACCTCTCCAAACTCTATGCAGCCCTGTCTGACAACACTCCGGTCCACTCAGCAGACGCTCCTGCGGCTTGGGCACATCCTGACTTGGATCCTTCCCTGCGGACGGTACCTGCTGACACCCCAACCTCCCCTCCACTGGCGGTGCTTGGTTAGTCTGCTGGTCCGCCAATGGGCTTGATCAGGGGCCGTCAACCTGGTCAAAGACCTACGCTTCCATATAGGAACCTGAAAGAGACTCTGACGCTCTGGAGGCCGTCCATATCCTGCACCAGCGGGTCAACACATTCTCACTCCCAAATTGTCACATATTGACGCTTAGTCAAGGCCCATTGGCGTTGCTTTTGAACACCCTGGATACCCCTTTAGCGTCACTTTTAGATGTTTAAGGCTCCGTGTTCAAGTTAACAACGCTTAGCAGCAACAAATATGCAACATTCGGTTAGACTTTCAAAATAAAACACCAGTGTTTGAAACATCGGCATTTTGAAATGGCACGTTATTAAAGTTGTGAAATATTGCAGTTTGGTTAGGTTTATGCAATAAAACTACTTGGTTAGGGTTAGGAAACGATCATGGTATGGTCAGTTAACACACAATTTAACAAACACGAACCCCAGACTCCTGGTTCAAAGCCCGGGTTCTGGCCTTCCATCCACTCCAACCAGTTAGTTAATTTCTCTACATAACAAATATTACTTTAACATTAACCAGCTTAGGAACATGGACATTACAGCCTGGCTAAGTTACCTGCCGCTTCTTCCTCCGTCCAGGTGGAGACACTGATTCTAGTGACACAGTGACTCTGTTACATTAACTTTAATGTTACTTATCCAAATCTGACAATGTCTGTTTTACCGTTAACATCAACGTTACTTTACTACTTACCTTCTACCAGACACCTTGTGTTCCAAAGTGTTTTCACCATAAATTCAAACACTTTTCTTAATACTGTTTTGACTTCTGTGCATGATTCTTTATAAAATGCAGTTAGCAGACTCCCGTTATTTTAGTATCATTACCAGAGCTTGGCTAATTAGCTAGTTAGGTAATGTTAGCTAAGACACCAAGCTAACGTTATGTACCTATACCGGCTAATTATTGTAACACATAATTAAAATACTACAATTTCCCTCACCATCTGTGTCATGCTCTTGGGTTTTTGTGTGGTATTTTTCTGTTATTTTGATTATGTCCATTCCTGTTTGACTCTTAGCCGCTGTGTTTTTGTTTAGGTTTGGTCAGTTGATCATTGCCTCCTTTTCGTTCTTTGTTGTATTTGGTTTTCACATATCCTTGTGTATTGTCGCTATCTTTACTTCCTGTTTTATTTTGTAATGATCAGTTTCATGTGTTTTTTGTCTAGCTTTGTTTCCTGTCTGCTTGATTGCTTATGTGTTTCACATGTGTTAATTGCCCTGCCTGCTTGTGTGTATATATTTCCCTCAGTTCTGTTTAGTCCTTGTGGTGTCATTGTCTATTGTTGAGTGTTCTGCCTTGTGCGCTGTTTCCCTGTTCCCTGGATTATTCCCTGTGTTTTGGATTGTTTCTGCCCGTTGGATTTTCCCTTTTGTTTAGATTCACACCATGAATTAAGAAGTAAGCCTGTTCTGTTAGTATTCCCGTTTTGTTTGGACTAAATAAATCTTCATTTGAACTGCAAACTCCTCATCAGTGTCTGCATTTTGGGTCCACAGTCCTGTTTCCCTGCCGTAACACTCAGCCTGCATGATAAACTGGAGCACAGGCTGTGGAGGTTCTCTTTCTCTCCAGTAAATCCCACAGCCTGCCATTATTCTTCCGGCTCACACAGGCAGAGCTGCCGAGCTACGTGACTGACTTTATTAGCTGAGCTAACAGTCACTCGGCTAGCTGTGACAGCAGCCATCTGTCAATCAAAGCGGCCACGCCCCTAACAATGTAGAATGTTAAGGCTTAATATAATTTAAAGTTGTGACGAAGGGCAAAATTAGCTATGTACACTAAAACCATCTTTTGAACCAGGCTGTAACCGATGAGCTGTGTAAGGACATCAGGTATAAAATTGTAGACCTGCACAAGGCTGGGATGGGCTGCAGGACAATAGGCAAGCAGCTTGGTGAGAAGGCAACAACTGTTGGCGCAATTAGTAGAAAATGGAAGAAGTTCAAGATGATGGTCATTCTCCCTCGGTCTGGGTCTCCATGCAAGATCTCGTCTCGTGGGGAAACTGATCATGAGGAAAGTGAGGGATCAGCCCAGAACTTCATGGCATGACAGTCTCAAAGAAAACCATTAGCAACACACTACGCCGTCATGGATTAAAATCCTGCAGCGCACGCAAGGTCCCCCTGCTCAAGCCAGCACATGTCCAGGCCCTTCTGAAGTTTGCAAATGACCATCTGGATGATCCAGAGGAGGAATGGGAGAAGGTCATGTGGTCTGATGAGACAAAAATAGAGCTTTATGGTCTAAACTCCACTCGCTGTGTTTGGAGGAAGGAGGAGGATGAGCACAACCCCAAGGACACCATCCCAACCTTGAAGCATGGAGGTGGAAACATTGTTCTTTGGGGATGCTTTTCTGCAAAGGGGACAGGACGACTGCACCGTATTGAGGGGAGGATGGATGGGGCCATGTATCACGAGATCTTGGTCAACAACCTCCTGAGGTTTGAAGATGGGTCGAGGCTGGGTCTTCCAGCATGACAACGACCCGAAACACACAGCCAGGGCAACTAAGGAGTGGCTCTGTAAGAAGCATCTCAAGGTCCTGGAGTGGCCTAGCCAGTCTCCAGACCTGAACCCAATATAAAATCTTTGGAGGGAGCTTAAAGTCCGTATTGCCCAGCGACAGCCCCGACACCTGAAGGATGAGAAGGTCTGTATGGAGGAGTGGGCCGAAATCCCAGCTGCAGCCTGTGCAAACCTGGTCAAGAACTACAGGAAATATATGATCTCTGTAATTGCAAACAAAGGTTTCTGTACCAAATATTAAGTTCCGCTTTTCTGTTGTATCAAATACTTGTGTCATACCATAAAATGCAAATTAATTATTTAAAAATCATACAATGTGATTTTCTGGATTTTTGTTTTAGATTCCGTCTCTCACAGTTGAAGTGTACCTATGATAAAAATGACAGACCTCTAAATGCTTTGTAAGTAGGAAAACCTGCAAAATCAGCAGTGTATCAAATACTTGTTCTCCCCACTGTATAAAGTGAAGAGGATTGGTCCAAGCACAGATCATTGTGAAACTCCATGACTAACTTTGGCGTGCATGGAGGACTCATCGTTAACATGTACAAACTGAAATCAATCTGATAAATAGGACTTAAACCAGCTTAGAGCGGTTCCTTTAATGCCAATGAAATGTTCCAGTCTCTGCAATAGGATCTGATGGTCAATGGTATCAAATGCAGCACTAAGATCTAATAAAACCAGTACAGAGACAAGTCCTTTGTCTGATGCAATAAGGAGGTCGTTAGTAATTTTCACCAGTGCTGTCTCTGTGCTATGATGAGCTCTAAATCCTAACTGAAAATCCTCAAATAAACTATTGCTCTGTAGAAAGTCACACAGCTGTTTAGCAACTGCTTTCTCCAGAAACTTAGAGAGAAATGGAAGGTTAGATATAGGTCTATAGTTGGCTAAAACATCTGGATCAAGTATACGTTTGTAGTAATGTTATGGAAACTTGGTAGCATCTGGATGAGTTTTCCACATCAGCTTTCTCTAAAACTAGCATGAGCAAGTAGCAAACGTTAGTAGAAGAAGAGTGATATGAAGTTGCTCTAACGAGCAGCTCCCTCTATTGGCCACCAAAAGAAGAACGTTGTGGTGTCTCATCACCTTAACTTTCATGTCATAGTTTAAACCGTAATTATGACCAGCTGAGTGGGAAAAACATTCATGTCAGACTTCAGAGCGGAGATCGCCAACCAGGATCCACATCTATGCATTGCAGAACACCACAAACACTAATGGAGGAAGAGGGCGCAAAAGCAGTGTTTCCGCAATAATTTGAACTCTCACTAGAACTTGTGACTGTAACTTCTTTGGGCCTTTGCTAACTTGAAACTTAAAACTGATATCACATATTTCACACTGAGAAGACTTCTGAATCTGGAAGCAGCGAGCAATTGTGTCCTTTCATCAAAACCCTGTTCATCTACCCTTTCAGACTGTTGTCCCAATGCCTGCACATTTAAACTTGAGGGTGTGTGAGAATGTGCTTTGTGGCAACATCCCTGACTTTCCAGTCTACCTTTCTGGTGTTTGTTTAGCCCCCCAGCTCTCTCATTAATGAAAGATTGGGCTTTCTCACGAAATGACGCTCACATTTAAATTTCTCACACTCCTTCCAATGGGATCAAACTTGCCTTTGCCTTCTGAAGAATGCTGTTATATAAACCTTATATTACTGCAAGTGCCTGGGGCTCAAGTAAAGCTTGACTGTGCTGATATTTGATAAGCGGTCCTCAGTAGATTAGGGACTGTGTCTGGTTTCACACAGGACATGACCAGCGGTCTCCAGGGTTAAAGTCCTGTTGCAGACATGTTTCCATTGTCAGAATTAAATCATGAGAGTTTTACCTCAGTTGGTACACTCCCAAATGTTCCAGAGAGGACAGTCACATATTAACAAGCAATTAGATCTTTGAATCAGCCCCAGCCCCAAAACCAGGCCCGGTGCCAGGATGAATTGACTGAGGGGGCAGTTAAAAATGGCGAGGGGGCAAATCTTTATATCCCCTTAACGCCTGAATTGTTTTACAATAAAAAAAAAAAAGATTTGATTTCATTTGCTTTCAAGCTGTTGTTAAATTAAGTGAAGATTGTTAATTTGTCTGTAGAACATACAAAAGATATAAATTCAGGTATGATGCAAATTAGCGACATGCATAAACGAGAAACCAGGGCTTGCAAAAGGTTCCTCGGTACGTATCAAATATGCACACATATATATATCAATACAACCATAAATGGGAAAAGAGGCGGGTCGTGCGTGGAACTGACGTGTTGCTGAAATCACTCCCGCCTAGCTCAACGTCAGTTAGCTCAAGCTAAGAAGCTAATGCTATACCCCCTGTGCTGTACAGTGGAGGTTGGAACCTGTGGCCATGTTGTTACCAGTTTATGGTCGTTACCAGCTCACAGTCAAGGTTGAAAAATATAAAAATAAGTTACAAATCTGTTATTGACATCATACTTCACAAGGTTTTAAATGCTTTTTAATATATAACTGTGGTGACGTTATTTTGCAACACTAACGTTAGATTTTGTTGAGACCAACAGTTAACTATGAATCAGTTATTAATTACGTTAATGTTTACTTACAGCTCAAACAAACAATTTGAAGCAAATCACTTAACCCTTTTACATAACGTTAGTTACAAGTCATTTATTTGGATGTCACCTGATTATGTTAATTGTAATAAACGTTATAAGCTAGCGGTAGAGTTCTTAGTTACATGATGAAGCTGTATAACTTGTAAAATGTTAGCCATGGCTGCTATCATGTTTTAATTCCCCACACCGCTATTTTGAGTAATGTTTCTGCTGTCGTTTCAAACTGACGTCGATGGGTCTTTACCAGGCGTCCATATGTGGCGAGTCAGGGAGTGAGAACAGGTTGTGTGAAGAGTCCAAAACCTGAACACATTAGAAAGAAGGAACTGATGGATGAGGTTAAACTCAGCAAAATGAAAACAACCTTCAAAGTCTGCAGCTATGTGAGCTTATACGCAGACACAACTGCTCTTCGAGCTAAATGCTAACATCAGCATGCTCGCTATGAATATCCTAAAATGCTGATGTTAAGCAAATATAAATGTTTGCCATGTGCACTAAAGCCACATTATCGTCATATCTTTTACTATGAGCAGCCGAGTGGAAAAGATGTTCACGTCAGCCTTTCACTCTGGGCGTAGATCTTCGACTTACAATTTAATCTGCATGTCGCCAAACCCCACAAACAATGTGACTGTGAATATGCCATATATCCATATTTAAACATCTCAAGTGTGAGACTGCTCTGTTGCAACTTCCCAGACCTCCATATCCACCATTCTTGTGTTTGTTGTAGCTCCTCAGTTTTCTCATCAACAACAGCTTGGGCTTTCTCAGGATATGCCGCTCATAATTTCATTCCTCATCACTCCTTCCAGCAGGATTGTTCTTGCCTTTGCCTTCTTCAGAAGAAACCTGTTACTTACAGTAAACCTTACATAATCACACCAAGTGCCTGGGGCTCCAGCTGGAGTCAACAGCTCTGTGCTCGATGGAGTGATGGGGATAATTTTCACAGTACTACAGTGATTATGGCAGAACATGTCTTTTTGTAACCTTCACATTTTCTTCCTGTAGACCATGCGACTTTTGTCCTTCCAAGTCAAAATTGACCCGGTCTGGTTTGACTGTTAATAAAGAATAAAATATAAATGATCACCCAATTCTGTGTTATACCTTTTAAGCCACCTTATTCCAACTCATTACCAAATGTTTAATACTTATTTTGGAATTTATGGATGTTTAGATGATATTATACATTTTTTTTGATTAAAATAAGCAAAAACGAATGATGGTATTCATCTTTTGACATTCAGAGCAGAGAAAAACTATCTCAGTGTGTGTGAGTGAAGATGTTTAGTGCAGTGGTTAAGGTTGAGGCAATTCTCCAGGAAATTAATGTAAGTCTATTTAATGTAGTAAGTAACTGTGTTTGTGTGTGTGTTTGTTGTAGCTGTAGGGACAGTCACAAATTAACTAGTAATCTTGTCACAAGATCTCTGACGTAATTGCTGACGTAATCTGCACTCTACGCATGCGTTGTCGTCTGTAGCCACCTGTCGGAAGCTCCGTCTTAAACGGAACTCTTATCCAGTTTTAATCCACTCTCTCTTTTTTTTTTATATCCTTTTTATTTAACTTTCCAACTGTTCCAAAGACTTCTATTCCTGTCATCATCACGCATAGACCAGTAAACCGAAATGTGCACATCCCACACAGAAACATTAGTAATCTCTTAAGGATTAGGACAACTGCACCAACTCCAGCACCCAGAACAAACTCATTTAAAATGGCTCTCTTCAATGTGAGATCACTTTCAAGTAAGACTTTTATCTTAAATGATTTTATTTTGTCTGCAAATCTAGATTTTATGTT
This sequence comes from Micropterus salmoides, assembly GCF_014851395.1. NCBI lineage: Eukaryota > Metazoa > Chordata > Actinopteri > Centrarchiformes > Centrarchidae > Micropterus > Micropterus salmoides. Next base: position 33,916,421 of record NW_024040041.1, on the reverse strand, counting down.
TTTAACTGAATCCTGCTTCCTGTAAAATAATTTCCTCCAGCTGAACTCAGACAAAACAGAAATCCTGGTCATCGGGTCCCAGCAGATGGCAAATCAAATACTGCCATCTGCTGGTTCCCTAGTAAATCACATTAAGCCTGTGGCAAAGAACCTTGGTGTTTGGTTTGATAGTAATTTAAATTTCGAGCAGCACACCACAAAGCTTGTTCAATCATGTTTTTATCAACTTAGAAATATAGCTAAAATTCGATCTGTTAACTTTTAAGGACACCGAGACCATTTTACACGCCTTCATCTCATCACGCCTGGATTATTGCAACAGCCTTTTCACCTGTTTAACCCAAAAATCTATTGATCGACTCCAGACTGTCCAGAACTCAGCTGCCAGGCTTTTAACCAGAACAAAGAAATATGACCACATTACTCCTATTTTAGCTTCATTACACTGGCTCCCAGTATGTTTTAGAATTGACTTTAAAATTCTATTGATCACTTTTAAAGCTCTTCATGGCCTCTCGCCTTGTTATATTTCTGACCTTTTAGTCCCATACACACCAGCACGTACCTCGAGATCCTCGGGCAGAGGTCTGTTGTCTGTTCCAGAGTCTCGACTGAAAACTAAAGGGGACAGAGCGTTTTCTGTCAGGGCCCCGAGGCTCTGGAACAGCCTGCCCGAGGAAATCAGGTCGGCTGAGTCGGTGAACTCTTTTAAGTCCCTTCTTAAAACATACTTTTATAGGAGAGCCTTTCCCGATCTTATTTGACTTTATTTTATCCCTTTTATTTTATTGGATTTTACTAATTTTATATTAATTTTTCATGCTCTTATCTTGTTTTTTTGTATTATTCTTTACACTTGTTAAAGCACTTTGTAACTTGTTTTTGAAAAGTGCTCTACAAATAAGGATTATTATTATTATTATAATTCAGTCTGAATTACTTGAATCAACCCCTTCCCCGAATCTAGACAGGCACATTTTCATTTCTCATCACTCCTTCTGGCGGGATTGTACTTTCCTTCCCTACCACGAAGCTACTGCCTCATTAACCTTTAGCTGCTGCTGCTGCTGCGCACGTGTGTGTGTGTATACCTGTTGTTTATGTTCAGTCTTTGACCGGTCATCACAGTGTTTTGCAGTGTGTTGTCCTGTTTAGCCTGCCTTGTCACCCTGTTTCTTTGGATTTCTGTTTGGATTACCTTGTTTTTGGACTCTGTTTATCAGCCACTCTGCCAGTAAGTATGCTCACCTTTTTTTGTTGGTTTAATAAACTTTTTGAACGTTACCTGCTTCGTTCTGAGTCCTGCATTTGGATCCACCAACCTCACCACACAAACCCTGACATACGTTTTGCATCATGTAATCAAATGAAGATTTCATGTTAAACACTACACTAAATTCAGCCTAATTTTGGAAACGCTGGGTCCAATGTTATAATAATCCTACATGAGATTTATTTACATTATGTGTATTTCCATAGTAACAAAAATTACAAAATAAGGTATAACTGAATATTGTAAAACAAACCTAACAAACGCGACAGCATGAATCTAAAACTACAAGAAACAAAAGGTATAATAACAAACATTAGTGACTTTATCCAAACAACAACGGTTGTTCTCAGTTTGTTGCATGAGGAAATACATTTTACTGCAATGATATGGCAGTAAGTAGAGGAGTTTGTGTCTGATTAACACAAACACACACACACACACACACACACACACACACTCTTACTGTTTGGATCAGGTTTTTAGTCAGCTTTTAGCTTGGCTTGCTACATTTCACTGGGGGGTAGCTTCTGTGTAGTGAAGCTTCATTTAATGTAGAATAGCTAATAGCTTAGCTGACTACATTTTCCAAGTAGCTTGCCCAACACTGATGATTATTATACATAAATATAGGTTATATTAATTTATACTACAGTGAATAGCACCAACCAAATGTGTAATTAATGAAATTACCAAACATTAAAGACACGAGCCAGCTGGATCAAAATTCATTTATTAACAATGGATAACTATTACCACCACATATATTGGATAAACACACCAGTCAGACGGATTTTCACAACCTGGCACACTACCACCAAAATTATTAACCATTAATAAATGGCACTGTGTAAATGGCCTTTGATTAACATGCTAAATGAAGAGGCAAAAAGAAAACAAACTGAAATAACTAAATATACAAACTCCACCACCATGATTTCCCCCTTACAGTATGTCATTTGTCAAAACTGGTCTCACATGTATTTGTTGACGGTATTTCTGGCAGCTCCTCTATTAGATGTAATCTCACCACCACCAAGGAGAAACAAACACCCAGCAAAGATTCCAGCTACAGCAGAAGTTTAAACCCGGCCCCTCTTGGCTTTTGTTACTTTTCATTCTGGATTTTCTTCCTGTTGCTAATGTTGCTGTTGTTCTTCTGATGCTTTTAAGCCTTTTGTTTAGCCTCTTTTTCAGCCTCTTTTTCAGCCTGTTGGAGCATCTCAGGGGTGTAGGAGCCATCTTTTCCTCTTCTCTCAATCATGCCGTTGATTTTATTCAGTAGTGACTTGACCTGATCGGGATTCGGTGCCTTGTCTGTGATGTCAAAAACATGGTATTTCCAGTGGCACTGTATGATTACATTGTGTAGATCTTTATTTGTGCAAAAATAATCTTCAATGGGAATTCCCAGTTTGTTTTCATAGCTGAACAACACCATAGTGTAAGCCATTGTGTTTTTGCCAAAGGTACTGCGAATGAGTTTCACCATTTTCTGCAGTTCCTGTGTGAATTTATCTCTCACATCCAGCACAATCAGGAACACATGAGGACCAGGAGCAGCCAGCGAGATGGATTTCTTAAACTCTTTCAGCACATCCTCTTCATTTGTGTCAGACAGAAACAGAACTGGAGTATCAACAACTGTGACCTTCTGCCCTTCAATAAATGCTGTTTCCACCTTGCACTTCTCTGTGGTTTCAAACTTTGTTCCCCCCAGGATGATGTTTCTTGCAGAATTCTTTACTCTGGCCCTCCCAAACAGTACGATCCTGAGCTCTTCACCTGCTGGAACATTCGACACAGACATTAGTTAGAATCTCAGTCGGGATCTCTACCTCTTTATATTAATCAGTCCTTACAGCGCTGTCTACTGGTTATTTCTAACACATGGAAATATTCCAGAGGAAAACAGATTATGTGAGCTGGGTGAAGTGGAAAGTGAATCCCATACAGTTTGTTTAACTAGACTTAGTTAAATGTGTAGGGGGTATGTGGATGCATCTGTGTATGAAAACATGCATGCATGTATTTGCATACATATTTATTATTATTATTATTAATCTAATTCTTTCTTCTATTTGGTTTGACATTCTATTTGATGTACTCTGGACATGGCTATTTTGTATTTGCATAATCATACACGTGACACAATAAGAAAACTTCATTCATACATGACTCACTGTCAAGCTCGTTTCAGATTGCAATGCTGAACATTTTCCTTTTTATTTCTCTGTTTATTAAAGGAAGAGTTAGATGTTCAGAGTGATGCCCCTGTCATGTCTGAACAGTAAATATGAAGCTACAGCTGGTACAGCTTAAAGACTGGGAAGGGGGGGAGACTGCTAGCCTGTCCGAAGGGAACAAAATCCACCAACCAGCACTGCTAAAGCTCACTGATTAGTGTTTTAGACCTTTTTCTTTAATTCAGACAATTTGTGGTTTTATGAAGGATATGTGCCAGTTTAGTTTCAGGCACAATGAAATACAGAAATAACTTTTACTTAAACTTTGTTTAGTGCTTTCATTGAAACTGGAAGTTCATCTTTCAAATCTTAATTTCAAATGCCAGGTCAGCCTCTTTCATATATTTAACATTTCTCAACTGCAAACTTTAAACAGTGAGTACGTGTCAGTTTTCTTAAGACACTTTCAGCCAAGTGTGTATTCATTTCTAGTTTTGGATTCATTACCTAGTGGGGTGATTTTCCTGCCTTTGTCTGTGTGCTAGCATGTGGCACTTTCTTTTGACATGAAGTGTGAGTTTGTGTTGGCCAGTAAAGAGGAAGTCCCACCTACATGGACTGTGCACATGAGATAGTGAAGATTAAAAGTCATGCTAGAGGAGCTCTCTGTTCAGCATTACCACAAGGTAAAAAAGAGTGGTATGATTATTACACCAGACTGAGACAAATACAAAAGTAAGCAAAAAAGAATTTGCTAACTTTTTAGTTGTGTTTCCTCAGGTTTATACTTTATTTTATTAAAATAAGTGGACATGTGTGATGCGGCATTGTCATGAACAGTTTAACCAACCAGTTGATCATACAATTTTACTTGCAGTTGTCTATTTGACACAAATTTAAAACAATGTTATCACAGCCAGGAGGTCAGTCTTGGTTCACGTGTGTCTGGGCATATCTACATGTTGGGCTCCTGTTCAAATACTCCTGGCTTTTTACTGCACATTGTTCAAAGCCCAGTATTGTGTTTTTTACTTTCCACTAGTATGAAAGAAAACATTTATGGAAGCAAATCAGCCCAAAATCTCAAAATTGTCCAGTGTGTGAAAACACATTTTGACCTGTAGCCTTACAACAAGATAAAAACTGAAGAAGATCCATTAACTACAACAACATTAATTATATAAGCAAACTTAAAACCATTATGAATTGAGTGTGTGCGTGTGTGTGAGTGAGAGAGAAAGAGACATTAGCATTGGTTTCTAGAAATGTCCCATCCAAACCTTACTCTGTGCCAGTAAAGTTTTTTAAAACTTGAGTTCTGCATGTGTAGTCCAATTAAATAAATGCTAACGAAGGACTAAAGAGTTGCTCTGTTGCACATTTAAGTGCAGACATCATGAGATGAACTGATCTAGGAGCTTATCACCCACTGCGTTCACCACTACTGAAAACTTCTACAAAACTACTTAATTTGTTTTAAGATTATAAAACTCTGCAGATAGATGCACTAACTCTCTACATCTCTGAATTTTACCAGAAACTACTTTTTTATTCTCCCTAACTGTGTTAATCTCTACCCAAAACATCAAGGATCCACAAAAAGAAGGTGTGAGCTGATGAATTGCTGGTTTATAATAAAGCAAATAATTCTGTTCCATTCATCAAACACATACTCTACCCCGAGTTGTAGTACTGTATACATTTATTTTACTCACCAGAAAATAAGGGTTCTTCACTAGCCATCTTTGTCTTGTAAAGGCAGCAGATCTGTGATGTCTTGTCACTGTGGATGTCTTATTCTGACTTAATTTCCTTATATGTTATAGCCTGCTTCTAGTTCCCTTCTTTGAAATACACATCTCCTCCTGCCAAAAAACAGCTCAGAAAGAAATGTGTAGCTGCAGGCAATGAATTAGGGAGCGGAGCAGAAGCACATTAAAGGGATAGTTTGGATTGTTTTTTTTATCCACTGTCAGTGTAACGCGTTTTAGCCACCTGAAAGAACCCCCACAGAACAAAAGTATGCATGCCCTGTGGTGTATATACCAGTAGTTTGCTCCTCCTAAATAAATAAAGTGTGTGTGTGTGTGTGTGTGTGTGTGTGTGTGTGTGTGTGTGTGTTAAAAAATAAAAATATTAAAATAACAAATAAAACAGTAAGCATGTATAAAAATATATACACATACATACATACATACATAGATACATACATACACACACACACACACACACACAGGTCATATAATTAGGATATCATCAAATAGTATTTCAGTAATTCCATTCAAAAAGTGAAACTTGGATATTATATTCATTCATTACACACAGACTGATATATTTCAAGTGTTTATTTCATTTAATTGTGATGATTAAAACTCACAACTAATGAAAATCCCAAATTTAGTATCTCTGAAAATTAGAATATTACTTAAGACCAATACAAAAAAAGGATGAACATGAAAAGTATGAGCATGTACAGCACTCAATACTTGGCATGGAGTCGATCTGTGGCACTGCTCAGGTGTTATGAGAGCCCAGGTTGCTCTGATAGTGGCCTTCAGCTCTTCTGCATTGTTTGGTCTGGCGTATTGTATCTTCCTCTTCACAATACCCCATAGATTTTCTATAGGGTTAAGGTCAGGCGAGTTTGCTGGCCAATTAAGAACAGGGATACCATGGTCCAAAAACCGTGTACTAGTAGCTTTGGCACTGTGTGCAGGTGCCAAGTCCTGTTGGAAAATGAAATCTGCATCTCCATAAAGTTGGTCAGCAGCAGGAAGCATGAAGTGCTCTAAAACTTCTCCCAAGGCAAAGTTGTTCCAAGTGAAGGGTCAGACTGAGAATGGTTCATAAAGACGCCTGATGAAAAACCGAGGAAGTGGAGGAGAGACCCCGCCCGGAGGAAGCCTGGGGCCCCCGTCAGGAGCCAGGCCCAGAGAGAGGGCTCGCCAGTGAGCGCCTGGTGGCAGAGTTTGCAATGGAGCGCTGGCGGGCTACCCCGAAAAAACAACGTGGCACCCCCTCTCCATCCCTTGGACCCACCATCCATAGGAAGATCCACAGGGGTTGGGTGCGCTGCCACATGGATAGTGGTGAAGGTCAGGGGCCTCAACGGACAAGACCCGGGCAGCAGAGGCTGGCTCTGGGGACGTGGAACGTCACCTCTCTGTGGGGGAAGGAGCTGGAACTTGTGCGGGAGATGGAGCGCTACCAGTTAGATCTGGTGGGGCTGACCTCCACGCACAGTCTCGGTTCTGGAACCGTACTCCTTGATAGGGGATGAACCCTATTCTTCTCTGGAGAGTATTCAGCCTTCTTGGAGACCCTGAATTGAGTTCTGTATGAGGCTCCAGTAGAGGACTACAGGTTCTGCTGGGAGACTTCAACGCGCATGTGGACAATGATGGAGATACCTGGAAAGGTGTGACCGGGAGGAACTTCAAACACCATGTTCGAACATAAGGATGCTCATAAGTGTACGTGGTACTAGAGGACCTTAGGCTGAAGATCAATTTTGTAATCGTTTCATCTGATTTGAGGCCACATGTTTCGGACACTCGGGTGAAGAGAGGGGCAGAGCTGTCAACTGATCACCATCTGGTGAAGAGCTGGCTCAGGGGGTGGGGGAAGACTCTGGACAGAGCCGGTATGCCCAAATGGGTAGTGTGGGTGAACTGGGAACATCTGGAGGAGGCCCCTGTCCGTGAGATCTTCAACTCCCTTCTCGGGGCTATCCAATTCCGTACATCCAAAGCAAGAGCTGCATCCGAGTACTCAGTAAGTCGGACTCTTTGCAGGAGAGGTTTGGCCTTCGCCAGGGCTGCGCTATGGCACCAGTCCTGTTTGTGATATTCATGGACAGGATATCGAAGTGTAGTCGTGGTGAGGAGGGGCTGTGGTTCAGTGGGCTTGGGAACTCGTCACTGCTTTTTGCGTATGATGTGGTCCTGATGGCATCATTGGTCTGTGACCTTCAGCTTCCACTGGATCGGTTCGCAGCAGAGTGTGAAGCGGTTGGGATGAGGATTAGCACCTAAATCAGCGGCCATGGTTCTCAGCAGGAATCCGGTGGAGTGCCAACTCCACGTAGACAATGAGTCCTTAGCCAAAGTGAAAGAGTTCAAGTACCTCAGGGTCTTGTTCACGAGTGAGGGGAGACTGGAGCAGGAGATTGGCCGGAGAATCTGAGTAGTGGGGGCGGTATTGCACTCGCTTTACCGCACCGTCGTGACGAAAAGAGAGCTGAGCTGTAAGGCAAAGCTCTCGATCTACCAGTCAGTTTTCGTCCCTACCCTCACCTATGGTCATGAAGGCTGGGTCATGACTGAAAGAACGAGATTGCGGGTACAAGCGGTCGAAATGGGTTTCCTCAGGCGGGTGGCTGGTGTCCCCCTTAGAGATAGGGTGAGAAGCTCGGCCATCCACGAGGAGCTCAGAGTACAGCCGCTGCTCCTTTACGTCGAACGGTGCCAGTTGAGGTGGTTTGGGCATCTGGTAAGGATGCCTCCAGGATGCCTTCCGCGGGATTATATCTCCACACTGGCCTGGGAACGCCTCTGAAAAGTTTGGGGTCACCTGCTGGAGCTGCTGGTCCCGCGACCCGACCCTGGATAAGCAGATGAAAATGGTAAATAGGGATACAACCAAAATTAATCGTCCGAAAATAGCAAAAAAAGCACTTTAGGTGTTCAGCCTAATGAGTCAAAAGACCGAATAAATTTATTGAACAATTACGTCGACATGTTGACAGTGTGGAAGCTTGTCACTGTTTGCAGACACTGTTCTGCTGATTTGTCTCGCATCACATCTACTCCATCTGTGGCAGACTTCTTAGAAAAGAACCGATTTTTGTGTTTCTGTCACTCGTTTCTGAGAAGGCAATTAAGCTAGCCGCACCTAAATTTGGAGTGAACACGTATTCAAGCCTTTATGGTAACTGAAACGGCCCAGAGCGACAGGCAGGTTAGAGACTTTATTACATTACATTCATTCATTTAGCTGACGCTTTTATCCCAGGTGACTTACAATTGCTATACATGTCAGAGGTCGCATGCCTCTGGAGCAACTAAGGGTTAATTGTCTTGCTCAGGGACACATATTACGCCGTACGAGAACCACATACAACATTATTTAACAAACTGGGTCAGACTTGATGAATTTAGCGCATGGATACACATGCAACAAAAAAAAATTTAGCAAACATCATTTTTAACTGCAGCACCAGTTGGGTCGGTGTTCAGTTGTGATTCCTGTAACTGAGTTAGAGTTGTAACGGAATGCAGAACATTTATCAGCTGTGAATCAATCAGAGTGTATTGTGAAACAAAATGGAGCTTCTTAAATAATGGATACATAACACTCATCGTCCACCGCTTGTGTACAGGGTTGCGGGGGGGCTGGAGCAATCCCAGCTGACATTAGGTGAAAGGCGGGGTACACCCTGAACACAGGTCGTCACTCTATTGAAGCCCCATCACACATACAAACAACCACTCACACCTAAGGGCAATTTAGAGTCACCAATTAACCTAGCCTTCATGTTGGACTGTGGGAGGTAGCCGGTGCACCCATAGAGAACCCACGCAGACACGGAGAGAACAAGGAAACTCCACACAGAAAGGCTGGGACAACCAATGACCAATTTACGTCAAATATTAATGCCCAGCTGAAATATATCTGCATTACAGTCCCCCTCAGGTTTGTTAGATTAAGATAATCTAAACAACTGGAAGACTTTCAGTATTAATAATGATCATGTACAAATTCTCCAACAGAGTCAGAGCTGAGGATTGTGTTTGTTGGAAAGACTGGAGTTGGGAGGACTTCTACCATGAACATCCCTGGGTCCCCTCTCTCAGGAAAACACGTCCACAATCCAGCCCAAAGGGAGTTCCCATTTCCCACAGAAAACACTACTCCTGAACTGATAACAGCTGGATTGTAGTCCAGTCTTTACTTCTCTGCATCACCGTGTAACACGCGGCATAACACTCGCCTAGCGGCTAGTGTGGCACATGGTGGTATAAAGCTGTTACTGTTACAAAGAGACAGAGCTCAGTTAAAACTTTATGAAAGATTAATGTGTTACATACTCACTACTCTGAAAGTCTTGCTCCAGTCTAGGTTATGAAGCTGGTTCTGGTTGTTCGGTCTGTGTTTCGGTATCAGACTCGGGTTCAAACATGTACGGCTGAACCGAAGCCGTGGTTACCAGCTGAAAGGCCTTTGTTTTGGATCATACTACTTTGCTAGTCAGAACTCACCCTACTCTGCTTCTGATTGGCAAGACGTCCTTACCTAGGTAATGTGCATGTGCAACTCTGAACAAAGAATAAAAGTGATATGCTTCACTCTGTAGCTATACTGAGGGTAAATAGATGTACTGCAGCAATGCAAAGTATGACAAATATATGGTGTTTTTTTGAAAATGAAACCATGTACACATGTTCTGGTAAAAACACTAAATAAAATTAAAGCTGCAAGCAGTGTAACGTGTCGGCCGTGAGGCTGACGGGCTGAATGTTCTGGAGCTCCACCGGTGAGGCTGTGAATTTTCTTCACAATTCGGACGCTGCATGAAGCAGTTATACGTCACTTCCTGTGTCCCCTTTGTGGCGCTACATAGCACTTGGCGCTATGACTAGAAATGAATATTTATGTATAGATGTGTTTGGGGCGGGACAGTTATCAAGCAAGTAAAGTTTTGTGCAGATGTGAGCATGTACACTGACGTAACAACAATTTCCTGTGTCATGGGGAAGAGTTGATCTTTGACGACACGGACATGGCTATTGACGAAAACTCACAGATAGCACAACTTTTCATCGACAATGCCTTTTGAAGGCACAGCAGAAATTTGAAGTCGATCCGACAAAATGTCTAGGAGGAGTTCGTTAGTAGTTCGGAGTGTGTAAATCATCCAAAAATTGCCGTAAAATTCACAATGGCCGAATTCCTGTTGAGTTTAGGGTATGGGTTCTTGAGGCTTTTTTGTGCATGTTGATATAATACATGTCCTCAGAAAATTTCGTGCATGTACGTTGAACGTGGATGAGGGGCTAATTTTTTCCAATTTTCTAGGTGGCGCTAGCGAGTCTTTTTTTCCACGCCCATGCGCGAAACCCATAAAATACGAAATGTTTCACCACTTCTGACATGTGTGCAAACTTTGGTGAGTTTTCGAGTATGTTTAGGCCCCCAAAATTGAGCTTACTTGCAGAAAAAAGAAAGAAGAAAAAAAAAATCCTTAGTTTCAATAGGGACCTCGCACGGTTCGTGGGGCCCTAATTATGAACCTCAAATGACATAATATCTGGCACGGTTAAGTTAATCATATCATCCTTATTTTCTGCTTCAGCAACTAGGACTACGTGGGGAAAAAGAGCTTGGTCCTGTTTTCTCAGATGAATGGTGGCAGGTGGCGTTCAACTGGGTTAATTCTACACTGATTCAGTTTAAGGTTTTACACAGGACACACCTGTCCAAAGTTAAACTTAAGCTATACAACACGGGCGATATGACTGACAGATGCTCTCTGTCACCTGCCAATCAAACACATGTTTTCCTCCTGTCCAAAGCTGGCTCCTTTCTATGATAAACTATCAAAGGCCCTCAATAGACCAGTGATTTCTGACCCTTTGCCCTCTTTGTTCCTGGAGATTTTACCGGCTTCACTCTTAAGGAGAGAAATATTATAGCTTTTGCATTTCTTTTAGCTTGTAGGCTCATTTTGCTTCATTCAAAGGATCATAATCCTCCACCTTCTGACCCCTGGTTTAACGACTTAATGTCCTTTTTATACCTTGAGAAAATTAAATTCAGTATTAGGGGCTGCTCCGATAACTTTAATGAGATGTGGGGTCCTCTTCTTTCCTTTGTAATTTCTATGTTGGTAGGATTTATTTAGCCAGTCACTTCACAGAGCAGACATTCTTTTTTTCCCTTTTTAAAATTTCTCTCTCATTTCTCACAGAGTGTCATTCAAAAGTATTCATTGTCTATTCTGAAATTAGAGGAATGCCACAAGACCACAACTAGAACCCAAAACCTTCACATTTAAACATCTCCAGTGTTAGACTGTGCTTTGTAGCAACATCCCTGAACTCCCTGTTCACCTTTCTGGTGTTTGTTGTAGCACCTTAATTTAATAACAGCCTGGGCTTTCTTATGAAATGAAGCTCACATTTTCATTTCTCATCACTCCTTCCAGCAGGATCGTACCTGCCTTTGCCTTCTTCAGAAGAAGACCAAAACCAAGTGCCTGGGGCTCCAGTGGAGTAAACAGCTTTCTGTTGGAGCAGTTATAATCCGACACAGGAGATTATAAAACTGGATGGTGATACACAGCTAATAAGCTATGCTAACTTCATCCATTTTGGACTCTTTGTCCACTGAAAGGTCAATTCAGTCAAGTTTGCTATTGGGCTTTCTCAGGAAATGATGCACACATTTTCATTCCTTATCACTCCTTCTACGGGATCATACTTGCCTTTGCCTTCTTCAGAAGAAAACATTTAATTACTGTAAACCTTTCAAAATCACACCAAGTGCTTGGGGAATTTGGCTGGAGTCAGCAGCTCTGCGGATGAAGTGTGGAGTGATGATCAATCTCACAGCGATTCTGGCAGATGACGTGTCTTTCATTAACCTTCGTGTTTTGTTCCCAGGTACAGCTGCGACAGCTGCATACACCAACCTGCCGCAGAGGGGGAAGGGCAGAACCCCAAGGAGCACCATGATCTCCACGTTGAAGCCTTGCACCAACAGTGCTCAACGCACCAACCGTTGGTAATAGTTCAGCATCAGAAATAATGAATTGATTAATCTTCTAAAAGTAAGTATGCAGAGCGAGGGAGAGAGGCATTCTTAGACTAAAATGTAAAGAACATCGTTGTCTATTGTAAACTCTGTGCGACCAGCAAAAAGCTTTCAACTGCAAAAAGTTTAATTTATTGAAGCATCTGAAGCAGCACAGCAACTTGAAACTTGCAGAAAGAAACAGCAGCAACTCACGGACATGCCAACGCGTTTTCATCTCAATGCGTCAGAACTATTTTAAGTATTTTATGCTAAAGGTACCCTTCAGTGTCCGAATGAAACGCCACCGTTTCCCAGCAACACAAAGGAGGCTAACCTGACCTGTAGGGTTGACAATGTACAACAAAGTATATACAGCTGAAAGTGTGGCGTGTCACTGTACAGGTTAGCCGGTCGACAAGCATACATTCAGTGACTTAGGTTTAAGTACTAACATTTCTGATGGTTGAGGTAAGGGTAGGGGGCTTCGGGGGGCTGTCAACACCTTTAACACGAACGTAGCTAGCTAGCTAACTCTTCCGGTCTGTACGAGATGCCCCAGAGAGTCTCATAGAGACAACTTTGGTGTCAAATAACTACGTTTGTCACTTTTTCTGAAAGCTTTGATATCGGACGCCGTGAGATAAGAACAGGCTGGATATGCATGAACTCAAAACAGAAGAGAGACATTAACATTTTTTATTCAAAGCGACTGACAATTGCTATATATGTCAGAGGTTGCACACCTCTGGAGCAACGAGGGGTTTAGTGTCTTGCTCAGGGACACAGTGGTGGATGGGTCACAGTGGGGAATTGAACCCAGGTCTCTCACACCAAAGGCATGTGTTTGATCCATTGCCCCATCACCACCACTTTACATTTTGTAAAAATACTGAATACAGCTCTTATAAATGCATGTGCAGAAAAATTCATAATAATTAATAATAATAATTAATAATTCATAAGTAAGGATTTATTTGCTTTATTTTTAGTTTCAGATGGTGGCGTAAAGAAACGTTATGTTACTGCTGTTATGAATATGATATTAGGTTGAATATGATATTTGTTTTTATTTTATTTTAATCTGGTTCATGTTTGCACTGCAGTTTTACAAACAAACCAAGAGAAGGGACGTTACACAGACTGACAGGTAACTTGTTGAATGGACAGCTTTGAAGATTGTCATCCTGCATCATCAGGACCCACGTGGGGAAATCAAATCTCAGTGACCGACACTCACACTGGCACTTTAGTGCTTCTGATCTGCATCGCAAAGAGATCACAAAGTAATAATTTATTAGAAGCATGATTATTAATGTCAGACCGCAGATCGACCACATAGCCCATTATGAATAATAATGTAAAAACAGGACATGTACAGTAATAATTCGGGGCTTATTAGCCTGTAGTATCGCTGTCACAAATGTTTTATAGACTTTTATGGCCTTCACTTTTTAACAGGACTAGTCCACCCGCGGCCTCCCCTCACCCCTCCAGGCAGTCAGTGGATATAAAGTGGTTACTGTGATTACAGAGCTCAGTCAAAACTTCATGAAAGATAAATGTGTTACATACTCACTACTCAACTTTTCAATTCAATTTTATTTATATAGCGCCAAATCACAACAACAGTTATCTCACAGCGCTTTTCATAAAAAAGACCGTACTCTGTGATTTTATTTACAGAAGCCCAACAATTCCCACCAAGAGCAGCACTAGGAGACAGAGGCAAGGAAAAACTTCCTTTAAGAGGCAGAAACCTCGAGCAGAACCATGGCTCAGGGTGGGCGGCCATCAGCGAGAAAACGAATGAGAGAGAGAGGACAAGAGAGAAACAGAGAAAAAGAGAGAGGGATGGAAGAGAGAGGGGAGGGAGGCAGCCTACACTATATACACACAGAGGTACAGACAGTAAAGGTGATGTTGCTATAGACTAAATGAAAAATGGTACAGATATTTATAGTAGTGTTAATGGTAACAGTCATAATGTTAATGATTATAATAACAATAACAACAATAGGACTAGTAACAATAGTCGTTGCAGCAGAGGGTGTCGAGCAGGAATACGGGGGCAGCAGGTGACCCGCAACCACAGATCCAGACTCCACAGCTCCAGAGCCAGAAACACCTGCAGGAAGTGATAGGAGGAGAGAGGAGAGGGACGAGAAAGCACAAGACTACCAGAAAGGGGAGAAGTTGAGTTAGTAACATGCAATAATGGGATGAGGTTGCATACAGAGGGACAGAAAGTAGAGGAGAGAGGAGCTCAGTGCATCATGGGAAATCCCCCCGGCAGTCTAGGCCTATAGCAGCATAACTAAGGGATGGTTCAGGACTCACCTGAGCCAGCCCTAACTATAAGCTTTATCAAAGAGGAAAGTCTTAAGCCTACTCTTAAATGTGGAGATGGTGTCTGCCTCCTGAACCCAAACTGGAACCTGGTTCCACAGGAGAGGAGCTTGATAGCTGAACGCTCTGGCTCCTAGTCTACTTTTGGAGACTCTAGGAACCACAAGTAACCCTGCATTCTGGGAGCGCAGTGCTCTGGTGGGGTAGTAAGGTACCATGAGCTCTTTAAGATAAGATGGTGCCTGACCATTAAGAGCTTTGTAGGTAAGAAGAATGATTTTAAATTCTATTCTGGATTTTACTGGAAGCCAATGCAAAGAAGCTAAAACAGGAGAAATGTGATCTCTTTTCCTGGTTCCTGTCAGAACACATGCTGCAGCATTCTGGATCAGCTGAAGAGTCTTAACCGACTTTTTCGAGCAGCCTGATAATAAAGAATTGCAGTAATCCAGCCTAGAAGTAACACATGCATGGAGTAGTTTTTCTGCATCATTTTTAGACAGGATGTTCCTGATTTTCGCAATATTACGTAGGTGAAAAAAGGCGGTCCTTGAAATTTGCTTAATGTGAGACTTAAACGACATGTCCTGATCAAAGATAACTCCAAGATTCCTCACAGTGTTGCTTGAGGCCAAGGCGATGCCATCCAGGGAAACTATATCTTTAGATAATGCGTCACGGAGGTGCTTAGGCCCCAGAGCAATAACTTCAGTTTTATCTGAGTTTAACATGAGAAAATTACAGGTCATCCAGGTTTTAACATCCTGAAGGCACATTTGAAGTTTAGCTAACTGATGAGTTTCATCTGGTTTGATCAATAGATATAACTGAGTATTATCTGCATAACAATGAAAGCTTATGGAATGTTTCCTAATAATATTGCCTACAGGAAGCATATATAAAGTGAAGAGGATTGGTCCAAGGACAGATCCTTGAGGAACTCCATGAGTAACTTTGGCGTGCACGGAGGACTCATCGTTAACATGTACAAACTGAAATCGATCTGATAAATAGGACTTAAACCAGCTTAGAGCGGTTCCTTTAATGCCAATGAAATATTCCAGTCTCTGCAATAGGATCTGATGGTCAATGGTATCAAATGCAGCACTAAGATCTAATAAAACCAGTACAGAGACAAGTCCTTTGTCTGATGCAATAAGGAGGTCATTAGTAATTTTCACCAGTGCTGTCTCTGTGCTATGATGAGCTCTAAATCCTGACTGAAAATCCTCAAATAAACTAGGTCACAGATCCATTGCCCCATCACCACCACTGTTAAGCAGTGTTAAGCAATGGTTTACATTTTGTAAAAATACTGAATACAGCTCTTATAAATGCATGTGCAGAAAAACAATAATTCATAAGTAAGGATTTATTTGCTTTATTTTTAGTTTCAGATGGTGGCGTAAAGAAACGTTATGTTACTGCTGTTATGAATATGATATTAGGGCGCTTTCACACCTGTAGTTCGGTTCATTTGGTCCGAACCAAGTGAAAAAAATTAATCTGGGTCATGTTCGCACTGTAGTTTTACAAACAAACCAAGAGAAGGGACGTTACACAGACTGACAGGTAACTTGTTGAATGGACAGCTTTGAAGATTGTCATCCTGCATCATCAGGACCCACGTGGGGAAATCAAATCTCAGTGACCGACACTCACACTGGCACTTTAGTGCTTCTGATCTGCATCGCAAAGAGATCACAAAGTAATAATTTATTATAAGCATGATTATTAATGTCAGACCGCAGATCGACCACATAGCCCATTATGAATAATAATGTAAAAACAGGACATGTACAGTAATAATTCGGGGCTTATTAGCCTGTAGTATTGCTGTCACAAATGTTTTATAGACTTTTATGGCCTTCACTTTTTAACAGACCTTAACCTATTAATCAGGGAAAATACCTGCACTGGTTAGTGTACGTTACCAAATGGTTTTCATAAGCATAGCATGGCTTGGACAGATCAATTGTAATATCACTGAATTCATTTTGCGGTTAGTAGATGGATTTATTAGTGGTTTAGATTTGGAAATAATGCTCAGGACACATCTCTTATCATAAAATCTGGTAGTTGGTTCATTTGCTTTCACACCACTTCGTTTGAAAGCATACCGAGACCACCTCTTCAGGAGGTCTCTGTTTGGTCCGCTATTGGTGCGCACCTGAGTTCAATTGCTGCATTCCCAGCTGCCCAAACAGACCGCACCACGGGGGAAAACGAACTCAAGTGCGATTCAACCGAACTAAATGAGGCAGGTGTGAAAGCCCCCTTAGTTAATGAGTAGGAAGAGACTGCTTTGTTGGGGGTGGAAGTGAAAGTAATATAATAACGAAACTAGTTACTTTTATCACTCAGTAATAAGTAGATTAATAATATTACTTTTTTTAGGCAGTAACAAGCAACTAGTAACTTATTCCTTATTTCTGATTAACTTCCTCAACACTGTTCATGACTCACTAAATAGAGCATTATAGGATGTGAAACAAATCAGGTTAGGTTTTAACACATCACCACGTGTAAATAAGTACAGTTCAGACAAACATGTTACATTCATGGCCTTCTAAATTCTACTACCTTAGGTTTCTGAAATGCACTACAAGGTCCCATTAATAAGAGTCAGAGAGTTTGATGAAATGGCAGAAAATTGTTTCTCCTTACCAGGAGTGACCTGTGGCATAGGCGGTTGGCTAGGCCTTAAAATGTCAGGTGGCGCAGCAAGAGAACAATTTTGCTCGAATGAACTCCGCCCAGCTGATGTGACACCTGTGGATGCCGTGACAGTGATCATGTGCCCCCTATTCAGCCTTGCAACTATTATCGAGTGTCAGTGTTGAAGTTCTGTGAACTAAATGCTGTAACTGAAATATTTTATCATCTTCTTTCACTGATCCATCAGAGATTAACTTTTCTGTGACCACCAGAGGACAGCATTTCATTAAACAACTGCACACTGAGCTTCAGAGCAGCCATCCTCAACTCTAATGTGACAAGTCAAGTGTTCAGTATTTTATCATCACGTTCCAATAACATCAACATAAAGTCAGCTATAAACATTTATTGGATTTGTTTTTGCAGCAGAAATCCATAAAAAGCCCAAATCAAATGTCTACGTGGTTTCATTTGACTCTCCTGTAAAAAGATAATAAACTGCTGAATGTCTTTGTGCTTTAAATTTTTCAAAGTAAAAGGTGTTTTAAATACTTTGGTTTATTTTGTGCCCAATATCAGAGTCATTTTGTTCCGACATTCTTAATGTCACTGGAATCCATCTTTGTAGAAAAGTCTCCATCTTCATGCTTCATTGTGTTGACTTGTTTTCAGACTTTCACTGAGTGGACATGTCATTTAAGAGCATTAATAGAACGTGAAAGACATATTTGTGATGTCTCTATAACATCAGTGGCCACTGGCGGTGCGGTTGTTAAGAGGTGTGTGCTCGAAGTCATGAACGAGCAAAATCTGCTCATGGAAACTCAGGTAAACTCCCACTGCAAGCTGCAAGCTGCCCCATCCCCGTAAACAGCCAGTAGAAACTGTTGACAGCTTCAGGTACCTCGGCATCACTATGGACAATGAACTGAGTTTTGATCATCACAGACATCCACAGACGCTGTCAGCAAAGACTTTGTCATACGTAAACTGAGGACTCTCAGTCAAACCACATGTCCTGCTTCTCCTGTACTGTAGTATCATTGAACCCGTCTTGTACTGTGCTACCTGCTACTTCACCATGCTCCTTAAAAGCACTTTCACTCCCACCCTGACAGCCCTCATTGACATCGCAAATACCATAATCCAAAATCCCAGCCACCCTCTCAACTCATGCTTCACCCTTCTCGTCTCAGGCTGCAGATACAGACAGCTGCTCTATGAAGAAAGAACGCCTGGGGAAAAGTTTTTTACCCTGCGCTACAAGAGCACTAAACTCACAGACGAGCATGTGATGCCACTCCTGCGTAATATGTGCGCAGCAGGGCTATTCAATTACAAATTCAATTGGGTCGGATTTTAAAACCGGTATTTGGGATTTTTTGACACACTTTTATTGGTAATCCTTATTAGTTCAGTTCTTTATCGATGCTCTTATCAGTCCTATTATTATAATAACAGCATTTATCATTTGAAAAAAGTATTTCATATTTTTATTAACTGGCCTAAATGTTGTTTCTAGAGCAGCAACAGGATTTACAACCGCAAAGTCACTAATATCTCACTGGAAACAAATCTAAAATAATCATATTCCTGACAACAGCATACTGAGTGAAGTTTAGAAAGAATGAACAACTCTGTCCCTCCTGTCCTGCTCCTGTCCTGCTCCTGTCCTGCTCCTGTCCTGCTCCTCTCTCTGCGGCTGCTGGTAGAGAGGAGGGCTGATCTGTCTCCAGCACAGAGGAGGGGAGAGGCTGCAGGGTTGTGAAACTCAACAAAGATGAGAAGGAAATGATGTAGCGCACTCTTTAGCTACTTTCATACACTATACATATAGTTTACTTTTGTTGTTATATATTACATTATGTGCTGGGCCACATGGACGTTGCTTCGGGGGCCGCCAATTAAATAGGGCTGGTGTACAGTGTGTGTGTGTGTGTGTGTGTGTGTGTGTGTGTGTGTGTGTGTGTGTGTGTGTGTGTGTGTGTGTGTGTGTGTGTGTGTATTGTTCGGTGCTCTTGGTACAAGCTGTGAAAACAAAGTTCCTCCACTGAGGACAATAAAGAAGAAGCTGTGTACCTGAGTATCGGTAAAACAAGAATAAGTCTAAATTAAAAGCTATGAAGCAAACATTACATGAAAAAAAGTTGATCTGCAGCAGAAACTGATCTGAAAGCAACACAGAATGCAGGAAATTACCCCCCAGATCTCCCATTCATATCTCCGCATTGAGGATATCTTTAAGACACTGTTTAAGGATCTTTTCATCTCGTTCTCGTGAACCTAATATGGCGTATTGTAATGTCTCGCAAGCTAAGTGTCTCTTCACACCTCTAATCTGAGCGCCTATGTCCCCACCACCTTTCAACACAAAGTGTTGGCAGAAACAGAATGTTAGATACACAATAAGACTCGGTTGAATAGTACCAAAGAAAGAAAACTGACGAACTGGCGAGAAATGGAAGATGAGCCGCAGTATTTCACTGCATGGGTTGATTACTGGATGAGCCACAGGTGGGAGATGCTGCAGGTGGTGACGAGTCAGGAGGCGGAGCCAGACAGGACATGACAGACCAAAGTGACAGAGACAGCAGGGAAGGGAAAATAGAGGAAACATAAGGAAGAGGGAGGTGGCAAGGCAAAATCAAGAATAGCTGCCAGAAGGGGATTTAACAGCTTAATATTAAAAAAATACTGCAGATGTTTTCCGGTGTAGAAAAAAATTCAGCTTCAACACGGTGGAGCACACAAGCAAACATTACATAACTACATTCATTTCAGTTTTTGGAAGTTCTTAGACACACTCAATGTCCTGGCCCATTACATGACATTTCCTTTGTCTGTGTTTCAACAAAATCACTACAGAGCATCCAGAGGAGTCTTTTATATATTCATTTCTGTCTTTGTTTCTTGGACTGTGGCTTTCCCCTTGTGGGAGCCTCAGATGGGATTTGATTTCTTCCAAACATCCAAAAGGTGAAAAGACAAATATCATGGCGCAACTTCATGGTGACAGAACATTTTCAGAAGAATGTATTGATGGAGACAGAAAAAGAGAGCCGTGGAGTGACTCCTCAGTCTCCACTCTGGTAAAGAAGGAAAAAGCCCAAACTGCTTGTTGAGCTACTTTTATCAAGTCTGAGAGGAGCCAGTTAAACTTCACCATGGACTGACTGGTTTGAACAATAGCACACACAGCAGCTGTGCTGAGTCAACAAGGAGTGCGTTTAACACAATGTATTACTCTGTTCTAAGAAATTTTGTGACAGCATGTCAAGAATATCACGCCAATCCTCAGGAATGAAGTGGAGCCAGCGCTGGAGCTGATGTTAATGATGATCAGGTGGTGAGGTTTTGGTATTTGGTCTGGCAGCAAACTGAGCTTGTGTTTCTGCAGCTCAGGCCTCTTGAACTATATTTGTGTGCAGCATCTTTGTCTGTGTTTCTCTGCAAAATGCCAAAATGTGTCGCCTAACATACTTTGGTAGCTGTATAAAACCTTGGTGGCTGTCCAACTTAATGTGGGAAACTCTATATTTAAAGGTAGGGCAGCTGTAGGCCTATATTTCTAAATATTACACCATATACCAATTTTACTGTCTTCCAACTGCCTGTGTCAACTGATCCTTTTGTTCAATAATAATAAAAAAAGTACCAAAACTGTGGCCCAAAAATTGCGATCTGAACTGAACAGCTGTGTTTCTAATTCTGTCTCTGTACCCACTTTCACTCAATGATGTGCTATGGTGTCGCATTTCACATTTTCCAGATGAAACTCCAGTTATCTACAGGGACTCTTGCATAGCCCACGTTCTGCTAAAGATGGTGTTAGAAGAGCAAACTAGGTCAATTTTCTAGCCCACTTGTTTTGCCCTTTTCATTTAAAGGGGTTAAAATTGACCTGTCTAATGTCTAGTCTCTAATTAATGACGGTGGTGGTGAGTATGTTTGGATGCACAGTTATTACATCTAACATGTACATGTGGCCAAAGTGAGTTTCCTCTGTAAGATGGCTAGGCTCACCTTTATGGAAAAGCGCTCAGAAACTGGAAAAGGCTCAGAGTAGAGCTGCTGCTCCTTTGCATTGAAACAATATCATATCATCGATTTGTAATTGCTACATATTCTTTAGCTATTTAACATGTTTGTTTTCCATTACATTAGTTAAAAATCTGCGTATCCTTACTCTTCCTGAAGTTGGTTAAATTATTTCATTTATCACCTGGAATCCAAATGTGTTCCACTCTTTAAAACCTTCGTCAATATAAGGAATATAAGGAATACAGTTGGCAATATGAACAATCAAAGAATATCATCTGGTGATAGAAAATGCCTTTTCTTCTGAATGATATTCACAATAAAACTGTTCCTAAATCAATTGTTTAACATTATATAGGAATGGTACAGCTGATACTGAAAGCAAGCTACATACTTGCCATTCAAGGTCTAATCATATTGATTTAGGGTCTTAATTCTGATTAGTTTTCAATTTATTGACCAATGATAGTATTAAAACCTTGATACTACAAACCTCCATTTACCACTGGCACTTTCCCATATAAACTTAGAGAGAAAATTAATTGCATGGCACATTTATTTTACTATCAGCCCAAACCAGGAAAGTATAAGTGACAACTATCCAAGTAAATCCTATTTGCTTTTTTCAGCATCTAAAGAGACAACCATAGGATCTAGAAGTTGTTTTAAGAATATTCAATGACCCCCAGTAAGCACTTTACATTAATGTAGGAATGCTGACCTTGCACTAATCCTGTTTGAACAGGCCCAATGATGGTGGGCAGGATAGAGTTTAATCTCTTAGCTAAATGCTTGGCCAGTTTTTTTTCTTTCTAGACATTGCAAACTACTTTGTCTTTGAGAAAGGTTCTTCTGGGTTAATACCAGTGGTGAAGTTTATTGTGCTCGAACACACTACAAATCTATCTGCTGGGAATTGTTGGGTCTCTGTAAATTATTAGGGCCCGAGCACGACCGTTTTTTTAGGGCCCGAGCACGACCGTGTGAGGTCCCTATTGAATTTGCTCGGATTTTTTAGGGCCCGAGCACGACCGTGTGAGGTCCCTATTGAATTTGCTCGGATTATTTTTTTTTTTTTTTTTTTTTTTTTTTTTTTTTTCTGCAAAGTAGGCTCAAATGACATGGCCTAAACATTCTCGAAAACTCACCAAAATTTGCAAACATGTCAGAACCGGTGAAAAATTTCGTATTCTACAAGTTTCGCACATGGGCGTTGCAAAATGACTCGCTAGCGCCACCTAGAAAATTGGAAAAAATTAGCCCCTCGTTCACGTTCAACCTACATCTACGAAATTTTCTGGGGACATGTATCATGTCAAGACGCACAAAAAAGCCTCAAGAACCCATAGCCTAAAGTCAACAGGAAGTCGGCCATTTTGAATTTTATGGCCATTTTTGGATGATTTACACACTTCGTACTTTAACGAACTCCTCCTAGGGATTTAGTCGGATCAACGTCAAATTTCTGCTGTGCCTTCTAAAGGCATTGACGATGAAAAGTTGTGCTATTTGCGCGTTTTCGTCAATGGGCGTGTCCGTGGCGTCGATGATTCGCCATGAAACAGGAAGTTGTTGTAACTTCAGTGTACATGCTCACATCTGGACCAAACTGTACATCTAGGATGAGAGTCCCGCCCTGAACACATGTACATGCCGACATTCACCCACAGTCATAGCGCCACCTGCTGGCAATAGAAAGTGACCTTTAACGAAGCAGCCCCCGCCGCATGTTTCACCTACGTGCACGAATTTTCTGTGGTACGTGTATCTTGTCCAGACGCACAAAAAAGTCTCTTGGAGCGATGCCCTAAATCCAACAGGAAGTCGGCCATTTTGAATTTTACGTCAAATTTTGGATGATTTACACACTTCGTACTTTAACGAACTCCTCCTAGGGATTTAGTCCGACCGACCTCAAATTTGTGCTGTGCCTTCTAAAGGCATTGAAGATGAAAAGTTGTGCTATTTGCAAGTTTTCGTCAATGGGCGTGTCCGTGGCGTGGCGTCAAAGATCAACTCTTCGCCATGACACGGAAGTTGTCGTAGCTTCAGTGTACATGCTCACATCTGGACCAAACTGTACATGTAGGATGAGAGTCCCGCCCTGAACACATGTACATGCTGATATTGACCCACAGTCATAGCGCCACCTGCTGGCAATAGAAAGTGACTTTTAACGAAGCAGCCCCCGCCGCACGTTTCACCTACGTGCACGAATTTTCTGTGGTACGTGTATCTTGTCCAGACGCACAAAAAAGTCTCTTGGAGCCATAGCCTAAACCCAACAGGAAGTTGGCCATTTTGAATTTTACGTCAAATTTTGGATGATTTACACACTTCGTACTTTAACGAACTCCTCCTAGGGATTTAGTCCGACCGACCTCAAATTTGTGCTGTGCCTTCTAAAGGCATTGAAGATGAAAAGTTGTGCTATTTGCAAGTTTTCGTCAATGGGCGTGTCCGTGGCGTGGCGTCAAAGATCAACTCTTCGCCATGACACGGAAGTTGTCGTAGCTTCAGTGTACATGCTCACATCTGGACCAAACTGTACATGTAGGATGAGAGTCCCGCCCTGAACACATGTACATGCTGACATTCACCCACAGTCATAGCGCCACCTGCTGGCAACAGGAAGTGACTTTTAACGAAGCAGCCCCCGCCGCACGTTTCACCTACGTGCACGAATTTTCTGTGGTACGTGTATCTTGTCCAGACGCACAAAAAAGTCTCTTGGAGCCATAGCCTAAACCCAACAGGAAGTCGGCCATTTTGAATTTTACGTCAAATTTTGGATGATTTACACACTTCGTACTTTAACGAACTCCTCCTAGGGATTTAGTCCGACCGACTTCAAATTTGTGCTGTGCCTTCTAAAGGCATTGAAGATGAAAAGTTGTGCTATTTGCGAGTTTTCGTCAATGGGTGTGTCCGTGGCGTGGCGTCAGAGATCAAGTCTTCGCCATGACACAGGAAGTTGTTGTAACTTCAGTGTACATGCTCACATCTGAACCAAACTTTACGTGCTTGATAACTCTCCCACCCCGTTATGGAGGACCGATCCTGACACAGCCAGAAATAAATACAGAAATAAATAAATGCTCAATAAATAAATAAGCATCCAATTAAATACACAAAAAAATAAAGTAAATAAATAAATGTAGGTAGTAATTAAATTATACAAGGAGACATAAATGTTTATATTTTAATTAGTGCCTTTACTTATTCACCTTTGTTATAATTACCTTATTTGTTTATTCAACTTTATTTATTACTAATTTTTTTAATGTATTTATTTATGTGTGTGTTTTAATATTTTTGTCTGTTTTATTCTTCCTTTGTATTTATTTACCTTATTTATTTTCACCCATGGTATTTATTTTGCCTGTCTTTTTAAATTTTTGTATGCATTTCTGCCTCATTATGCAAATGAGGAGGGGCTGTGTCTCAAGGGGTCATCTTCTCTGCTATTGGTGGACCAGTCAGACAGGAGAGCTCCTACTCTGCCTGCAGACATCAACGATCTTGCCCCTCACACAGTCAGATGGCTTCCTTCAGTGCGCTGAGGTGTTTAACAACTCTGAAGACAATACTACCAGCAATGTCTTCCTTCTCTTTTCACGTAGACGCTCCGACAGACAGTGCTTTCAGTTTGCTGCATGCATGGACACAGAACTGCGGTATAGGGAGAAGCACACGGTCAGCTGGCTGCAGCTAAATCTGGAGTGCACTCGTATTCAATTCTGTATGGTAAATTCAGTTTTAACGGAGCAGAGCGAGCTGACAGGCAGAGTTAGAGACTTTTTCTGTCTGTTTCTCTCTTTACAAAGACGCATGTTGCAGTCAGAGTCTTCTCTGAGATGCGAGCACGACATACAACACAATTTATCAAATTACACAACGGATATACAGTATGAAAATAAGATTGATTGGATTATACTCACAGGAAGTATAAAACCTCTTACATGGGTCTATTAAAAGTAAAGTAACACAAAAATGTCAGGGAAATTACTTTACTTAGATTTAAGTACTGCAGTTGTACATTTGAAATACCTTCCTACCTTTCTGATAGGAAGCCTTCTTGAGGTGGTATAAAACATTTCTTCTTATATTCTGATTTGAGTTGTGGACAACTATGACCACATGAATTAAAAAAATATTTCACTGCCCAAGTCAGCTATAACACAAGTCTTGTTCATCAGACTACATGCTGTACAGTATTTGTACAGATTTTGTCCCAGGATTTCTTATGCATTTCTTCTTCTTCGTTGCATGATTTAGAATAATAAGGTGAGAAATGGGTCTATTCTGAGTTCATCCTGCACTGCAGCAGCTAATAAAGTCCATTTAATCCCAAAAACGCTTTTCTTTTAGGCAGGCTGGAGCAGAAAACAACTCACCTTTCTCAAGTTGTACAGTAATGTCACATGTGTATGAAGGTGGATCAAACAAGCTAATCTTAAATGTCAAAGTAGAGAGGAGCCTAGTAGGCCTATTTATTTTCATTCATTACACAATATGAATAAGCTATGCAGACAGTTGTAAAGAAAGAACATCTTTTTCTTCTGTTCTCTACTTGTTATAGTTACACAGTATTAGGGGTGTGGGCTGTATTAAAAGTATCCACTGTTCTCCCATGCTCTAACACACAGTAACGATGAAATGTGTGCTGTTCTCACATTCTTCCTCTGTATGTACACATAAACAACAAGGCAGGGAAATATAAAAGGAATTTATTTTATTGTTTGGGTACATTATTGTTCAGTGTACATGTCACATCTGAAACAAACTTTACGTGCTTGATAACTCTCCCACCCCGCAGACATCTACACGTCAATACCGATTTATATTCATAGCGGCAAGTGCTATGTAGCTCCACATAGGGGACACAGGAAGTGACATATAGCACCTTCATGCGGCGTCGGAACCGCGTAGGAAATTCACAGCCGCACCGGCAGAGCTCCAGAATATGCAACTCGGCCGGCTCACGCGCGGACGCGCTTACAAGTGCGAGGGCCCGCCCAACGCTGCTTGCAGCTTTAATTTTTTTTTTTTTTTTTTTTTTTTTTTTTTTTGCAAAGTAGGCCCAAATGACATGGCCTAAACATACTCGAAAACTCACCAAAATTTGCAAACATGTCAGAACCGGTGAAAAATTTCGTATTCTACAAGTTTCGCACATGGGCGTGCAAAATGACTCGCTAGCGCCACCTAGAAAATTGGAAAATTAGCCCCTCGTTCACGTTCAACCTACATGTACGAAATTTTCTGGGGACATGTATCGTCAAGACGCACAAAAAAGCCTCAAGAACCCATAGCCTAAAGTCAACAGGAAGTCGGCCATTTTGAATTTTATGGCCATTTTTGGATGATTTACACACTTCGTACTTTAACGAACTCCTCCTAGGGATTTAGTCGGATCGACGTCAAATTTCTGCTGTGCCTTCTAAAGGCATTGACGATGAAAAGTTGTGCTATTTGCGCGTTTTCGTCAATGGGCGTGTCCGTGGCGTCGATGATTCGCATGAAACAGGAAGTTGTTGTAACTTCAGTGTACATGCTCACATCTGGACCAAACTGTACATGTAGGATGAGAGTCCCGCCCTGAACACATGTACATGCCGACATTCACCCACAGTCATAGCGCCACCTGCTGGCAACAGAAAGTGACCTTTAACGAAGCAGCCCCCGCCGCACGTTTCACCTACGTGCACGAATTTTCTGTGGTACGTGTATCTTGTCCAGACGCACAAAAAAGCCTCTTGGAGCCATAGCCTAAATCAACAGGAAGTCGGCCATTTTGAATTTTACGTCAAATTTTGGATGATTTACACACTTCGTACTTTAACGAACTCCTCCTAGGGATTTAGTCCGACCGACCTCAAATTTTGCTGTGCCTTCTAAAGGCATTGAAGATGAAAAGTTGTGCTATTTGCAAGTTTTCGTCAATGGGCGTGTCCGTGGCGTGGCGTCAAAGATCAGCTCTTCGCCATGACACGGAAGTTGTCGTAACTTCAGTGTACATGCTCACATCTGGACCAAACTGTACATGTAGGATGAGTCCCGCCCTGAACACATGTACATGCTGACATTCACCCACAGTCATAGCGCCACCTGCTGGCAACAGGAAGTGACTTTTAACGAAGCAGCCCCCGCCGCACGTTTCACCTACGTGCACGAATTTTCTGTGGTACGTGTATCTTGTCCAGACGCACAAAAAAGTCTCTTGGAGCCATAGCCTAAACCAACAGGAAGTCGGCCATTTTGAATTTTACGTCAAATTTTGGATGATTTACACACTTCGTACTTTAACGAACTCCTCCTAGGGATTTAGTCCGACCGACCTCAAATTTGTGCTGTGCCTTCTAAAGGCATTGAAGATGAAAAGTTGTGCTATTTGCAAGTTTTCGTCAATGGGCGTGTCCGTGGCGTGGCGTCAAAGATCAACTCTTCGCCATGACACGGAAGTTGTCGTAACTTCAGTGTACATGCTCACATCTGGACCAAACTGTACATGTAGGATGAGAGTCCCGCCCTGAACACATGTACATGCTGACATTCACCCACAGTCATAGCGCCACCTGCTGGCAACAGGAAGTGACTTTTAACGAAGCAGCCCCCGCCGCACGTTTTACCTACGTGCACGAATTTTCTGTGGTACGTGTATCTTGTCCAGACGCACAAAAAAGCCTCTTGGAGCGATGCCCTAAAATCAACAGGAAGTCGGCCATTTTGAATTTTACGTCAAATTTTGGATGATTTACACACTTCGTACTTTAACGAACTCCTCCTAGGGATTTAGTCCGACCGACCTCAAATTTGTGCTGTGCCTTCTAAAGGCATTGAAGATGAAAAGTTGTGCTATTTGCAAGTTTTCGTCAATGGGCGTGTCCGTGGCGTGGCGTCAAAGATCAGCTCTTCGCCATGACACGGAAGTTGTCGTAACTTCAGTGTACATGCTCACATCTGGACCAAACTGTACATGTAGGATGAGTCCCGCCCTGAACACATGTACATGCTGACATTCACAGACAGTCATAGCGCCACCTGCTGGCAACAGGAAGTGACTTTTAACGAAGCAGCCCCCGCCGCACGTTTCACCTACGTGCACGAATTTTCTGTGGTACGTGTATCTTGTCCAGACGCACAAAAAAGCCTCTTGGAGCGATGCCCTAAAATCAACAGGAAGTCGGCCATTTTGAATTTTACGTCAAATTTTGGATGATTTACACACTTCGTACTTTAACGAACTCCTCCTAGGGATTTAGTCCGACCGACTTCAAATTTGTGCTGTGCCTTCTAAAGGCATTGAAGATGAAAAGTTGTGCTATTTGCGAGTTTTCGTCAATGGGTGTGTCCGTGGCGTGGCGTCAGAGATCAAGTCTTCGCCATGACACAGGAAGTTGTTGTAACTTCAGTGTACATGCTCACATCTGAACCAAACTTTACGTGCTTGATAACTCTCCCACCCCGCTATGGAGGACCGATCCTGACACAGTCAGAAATAAATACAGAAATAAATAAATGCTCAATAAATAAATAAGCATCCAATTAAATACACAAAAAATAAAGTAAATAAATAAATGTAGGTAGTAATTAAATTATACAAGGAGACATAAATGTATATATTTTAATTAGTGCCTTTACTTATTCACCTTTGTTATAATTACCTTATTTGTTTATTCAACTTTATTTATTACTAATTTTTTTAATGTATTTATTTATGTGTGTGTTTTAATATTTTTGTCTGTTTTATTCTTCCTTTGTATTTATTTACCTTATTTATTTTCACCCATGGTATTTATTTCTGCCTGTCTTAAATTTTTGTATGCATTTCTGCCTCATTATGCAAATGAGGAGGGGCTGTGTCTCAAGGGGTCATCTTCTCTGCTATTGGTGGACCAGTCAGACAGGAGAGCTCCTACTCTGCCTGCAGACATCAACGATCTTGCCCCTCACACAGTCAGATGGCTTCCTTCAGTGCGCTGAGGTGT
Source organism: Micropterus salmoides (assembly GCF_014851395.1). Taxonomy (NCBI): domain Eukaryota; kingdom Metazoa; phylum Chordata; class Actinopteri; order Centrarchiformes; family Centrarchidae; genus Micropterus; species Micropterus salmoides. The sequence continues at coordinate 33,887,136 of NW_024040041.1, read as the reverse complement.
TTAACAACTCTGAAGACAATACTACCAGCAATGTCTTCCTTCTCTTTTCACGTAGACGCTCCGACAGACAGTGCTTTCAGTTTGCTGCATGCATGGACACAGAACTGCGGTATAGGGAGAAGCACACGGTCAGCTGGCTGCAGCTAAATCTGGAGTGCACTCGTATTCAATTCTGTATGGTAAATTCAGTTTTAACGGAGCAGAGCGAGCTGACAGGCAGAGTTAGAGACTTTTTCTGTCTGTTTCTCTCTTTACAAAGACGCATGTTGCAGTCAGAGTCTTCTCTGAGATGCGAGCACGACATACAACACAATTTATCAAATTACACAACGGATATACAGTATGAAAATAAGATTGATTGGATTATACTCACAGGAAGTATAAAACCTCTTACATGGTCTATTAAAAGTAAAGTAACACAAAAATGTCAGGGAAATTACTTTACTTAGATTTAAGTACTGCAGTTGTACATTTGAAATACCTTCCTACCTTTCTGATAGGAAGCCTTCTTGAGGTGGTATAAAACATTTCTTCTTATATTCTGATTTGAGTTGTGGACAACTATGACCACATGAATTAAAAAAACATTTCACTGCCCAAGTCAGCTATAACACAAGTCTTGTTCATCAGACTACATGCTGTACAGTATTTGTGGACAGATTTTGTCCCAGGATTTCTTATGCATTTCTTCTTCTTCGTTGCATGATTTAGAATAATAAGGTGAGAAATGGGTCTATTCTGAGTTCATCCTGCACTGCAGCAGCTAATAAAGTCCATTTAATCCCAAAACGCTTTTCTTTTAGGCAGGCTGGAGCAGAAAACAACTCACCTTTCTCAAGTTGTACAGTAATGTCACATGTGTATGAAGGTGGATCAAACAAGCTAATCTTAAATGTCAAAGTAGAGAGGAGCCTAGTAGGCCTATTTATTTTCATTCATTACACAATATGAATAAGCTATGCAGACAGTTGTAAAGAAAGAACATCTTTTTCTTCTGTTCTCTACTTGTTATAGTTACACAGTATTAGGGGTGTGGGCTGTATTAAAAGTATCCACTGTTCTCCCATGCTCTAACACACAGTAACGATGAAATGTGTGCTGTTCTCACATTCTTCCTCTGTATGTACACATAAACAACAAGGCAGGGAAATATAAAAGGAATTTATTTTATTGTTTGGGTACATTATTGTTCAGTGTACATGCTCACATCTGAAACAAACTTTACGTGCTTGATAACTCTCCCACCCCGCAGACATCTACACGTCAATACCGATTTATATTCATAGCGGCAAGTGCTATGTAGCTCCACATAGGGGACACAGGAAGTGACATATAGCACCTTCATGCGGCGTCGGAACCGCGTAGGAAATTCACAGCCGCACCGGCAGAGCTCCAGAATGTGCAACTCGGCCGGCTCACGCGCGGACGCGCTTACAAGTGCGAGGGCCCGCCCAACGCTGCTTGCAGCTTTAATTTTTTTTTTTTTTTTTTTTTTTTTTTTTTTTTTCTGCAAAGTAGGCCCAAATGACATGGCCTAAACATACTCGAAAACTCACCAAAATTTGCAAACATGTCAGAACCGGTGAAAAATTTCGTATTCTACAAGTTTCGCACATGGGCGTGGCAAAATGACTCGCTAGCGCCACCTAGAAAATTGGAAAATTAGCCCCTCGTTCACGTTCAACCTACATGTACGAAATTTTCTGGGGACATGTATCGTCAAGACGCACAAAAAAGCCTCAAGAACCCATAGCCTAAAGTCAACAGGAAGTCGGCCATTTTGAATTTTATGGCCATTTTTGGATGATTTACACACTTCGTACTTTAACGAACTCCTCCTAGGGATTTAGTCGGATCGACGTCAAATTTCTGCTGTGCCTTCTAAAGGCATTGACGATGAAAAGTTGTGCTATTTGCGCGTTTTCGTCAATGGGCGTGTCCGTGGCGTCGATGATTCGCAATGAAACAGGAAGTTGTTGTAACTTCAGTGTACATGCTCACATCTGGACCAAACTGTACATGTAGGATGAGAGTCCCGCCCTGAACACATGTACATGCCGACATTCACCCACAGTCATAGCGCCACCTGCTGGCAACAGAAAGTGACCTTTAACGAAGCAGCCCCCGCCGCACGTTTCACCTACGTGCACGAATTTTCTGTGGTACGTGTATCTTGTCCAGACGCACAAAAAAGCTCTTGGAGCCATAGCCTAAATCAACAGGAAGTCGGCCATTTTGAATTTTACGTCAAATTTTGGATGATTTACACACTTCGTACTTTAACGAACTCCTCCTAGGGATTTAGTCCGACCGACCTCAAATTTGTGCTGTGCCTTCTAAAGGCATTGAAGATGAAAAGTTGTGCTATTTGCAAGTTTTCGTCAATGGGCGTGTCCGTGGCGTGGCGTCAAAGATCAGCTCTTCGCCATGACACGGAAGTTGTCGTAACTTCAGTGTACATGCTCACATCTGGACCAAACTGTACATGTAGGATGAGAGTCCCGCCCTGAACACATGTACATGCTGACATTCACCCACAGTCATAGCGCCACCTGCTGGCAACAGGAAGTGACTTTTAACGAAGCAGCCCCCGCCGCACGTTTTACCTACGTGCACGAATTTTCTGTGGTACGTGTATCTTGTCCAGACGCACAAAAAAGCCTCTTGGAGCGATGCCCTAAAATCAACAGGAAGTCGGCCATTTTGAATTTTACGTCAAATTTTGGATGATTTACACACTTCGTACTTTAACGAACTCCTCCTAGGGATTTAGTCCGACCGACCTCAAATTTGTGCTGTGCCTTCTAAAGGCATTGAAGATGAAAAGTTGTGCTATTTGCAAGTTTTCGTCAATGGGCGTGTCCGTGGCGTGGCGTCAAAGATCAACTCTTCGCCATGACACGGAAGTTGTCGTAACTTCAGTGTACATGCTCACATCTGGACCAAACTGTACATGTAGGATGAGAGTCCCGCCCTGAACACATGTACATGCTGACATTCACACAGTCATAGCGCCACCTGCTGGCAACAGGAAGTGACTTTTAACGAAGCAGCCCCCGCCGCACGTTTTACCTACGTGCACGAATTTTCTGTGGTACGTGTATCTTGTCCAGACGCACAAAAAAGCCTCTTGGAGCGATGCCCTAAAATCAACAGGAAGTCGGCCATTTTGAATTTTACGTCAAATTTTGGATGATTTACACACTTCGTACTTTAACGAACTCCTCCTAGGGATTTAGTCCGACCGACTTCAAATTTGTGCTGTGCCTTCTAAAGGCATTGAAGATGAAAAGTTGTGCTATTTGCGAGTTTTCGTCAATGGGTGTGTCCGTGGCGTGGCGTCAGAGATCAAGTCTTCGCCATGACACAGGAAGTTGTTGTAACTTCAGTGTACATGCTCACATCTGAACCAAACTTTACGTGCTTGATAACTCTCCCACCCCGTATGGAGGACCGATCCTGACACAGTCAGAAATAAATACAGAAATAAATAAATGCTCAATAAATAAATAAGCATCCAATTAAATACACAAAAAAATAAGTAAATAAATAAATGTAGGTAGTAATTAAATTATACAAGGAGACATAAATGTATATTTTAATTAGTGCCTTTACTTATTCACCTTTGTTATAATTACCTTATTTGTTTATTCAACTTTATTTATTACTAATTTTTTTAATGTATTTATTTATGTGTGTGTTTTAATATTTTTGTCTGTTTTATTCTTCCTTTGTATTTATTTACCTTATTTATTTTCACCCATGGTATTTATTTCTGCCTGTCTTTTTAAATTTTTGTATGCATTTCTGCCTCATTATGCAAATGAGGAGGGGCTGTGTCTCAAGGGGTCATCTTCTCTGCTATTGGTGGACCAGTCAGACAGGAGAGCTCCTACTCTGCCTGCAGACATCAACGATCTTGCCCCTCACACAGTCAGATGGCTTCCTTCAGTGCGCTGAGGTGTTTAACAACTCTGAAGACAATACTACCAGCAATGTCTTCCTTCTCTTTTCACGTAGACGCTCCGACAGACAGTGCTTTCAGTTTGCTGCATGCATGGACACAGAACTGCGGTATAGGGAGAAGCACACGGTCAGCTGGCTGCAGCTAAATCTGGAGTGCACTCGTATTCAATTCTGTATGGTAAATTCAGTTTTAACGGAGCAGAGCGAGCTGACAGGCAGAGTTAGAGACTTTTTCTGTCCGTTTCTCTCTTTACAAAGACGCATGTTGCAGTCAGAGTCTTCTCTGAGATAGCGAGCACGCACATACAACAATTTATCAAATTACACAACGGATATACAGTATGAAAATAAGATTGATTGGATTATACTCACAGGAAGTATAAAACCTCTTACATGCGTAACACAAAATGTCAGGGAAATTACTTTACTTAGATTTAAGTACTGCAGTTGTACATTTGAAATACCTTCCTACCTTTCTGATAGGAAGCCTTCTTGAGGTGGTATAAAACATTTCTTCTTATATTCTGATTTGAGTTGTGGACAACTATGACCACATGAATTAAAAAAAACATTTCACTGCCCAAGTCAGCTATAACACAAGTCTTGTTCATCAGACTACATGCTGTACAGTATTTGTGGACAGATTTTGTCCCAGGATTTATTATGCATTTCTTCTTCTTCGTTGCATGATTTAGAATAATAAGGTGAGAAATGGGTCTATTCTGAGTTCATCCTGCACTGCAGCAGCTAATAAAGTCCATTTAATCCCAAAAACGCTTTTCTTTTAGGCAGGCTGGAGCAGAAAACAACTCACCTTTCTCAAGTTGTACAGTAATGTCACATGTGTATGAAGGTGGATCAAACAAGCTAATCTTAAATGTCAAAGTAGAGAGGAGCCTAGTAGGCCTATTTATTTTCATTCATTACACAATATGAATAAGCTATGCAGACAGTTGTAAAGAAAGAACATCTTTTTCTTCTGTTCTCTACTTGTTATAGTTACACAGTATTAGGGGTGTGGGCTGTATTAAAAGTATCCACTGTTCTCCCATGCTCTAACACACAGTAACGATGAAATGTGTGCTGTTCTCACATTCTTCCTCTGTATGTACACATAAACAACAAGGCAGGGAAATATAAAAGGAATTTATTTTATTGTTTGGGTACATTATTGTTCAGTGTACATGCTCACATCTGAAACAAACTTTACGTGCTTGATAACTCTCCCACCCCGCAGACATCTACACGTCAATACCGATTTATATTCATAGCGGCAAGTGCTATGTAGCTCCACATAGGGGACACAGGAAGTGACATATAAGCACCTTCATGCGGCGTCGGAACCGCGTAGGAAATTCACAGCCGCACCGGCAGAGCTCCAGAATATGCAACTCGGCCGCTCACGCGGACGCGCTTACAAGTGCGAGGGCCCGCCCAACGCTGCTTGCAGCTTTAATTTTTTTTTTTTTTTTTTTTCTGCAAAGTAGGCCCAAATGACATGGCCTAAACATACTCGAAAACTCACCAAAATTTGCAAACATGTCAGAACCGGTGAAAAATTTCGTATTCTACAAGTTTCGCACATGGGCGTGCAAAATGACTCGCTAGCGCCACCTAGAAAATTGGAAAATTAGCCCCTCGTTCACGTTCAACCTACATGTACGAAATTTTCTGGGGACATGTATCGTATCAAGACGCACAAAAAGCCTCAAGAACCCATAGCCTAAAGTCAACAGGAAGTCGGCCATTTTGAATTTTAGGCCATTTTTGGATGATTTACACACTTCGTACTTTAACGAACTCCTCCTAGGGATTTAGTCGGATCGACGTCAAATTTCTGCTGTGCCTTCTAAAGGCATTGACGATGAAAAGTTGTGCTATTTGCGCGTTTTCGTCAATGGGCGTGTCCGTGGCGTCGATGATTCGCAATGAAACAGGAAGTTGTTGTAACTTCAGTGTACATGCTCACATCTGGACCAAACTGTACATGTAGGATGAGAGTCCCGCCCTGAACACATGTACATGCCGACATTCACCCACAGTCATAGCGCCACCTGCTGGCAACAGAAAGTGACCTTTAACGAAGCAGCCCCCGCCGCACGTTTCACCTACGTGCACGAATTTTCTGTGGTACGTGTATCTTGTCCAGACGCACAAAAAAGTCTTGGAGCCATAGCCTAAACCCAACAGGAAGTCGGCCATTTTGAATTTTACGTCAAATTTTGGATGATTTACACACTTCGTACTTTAACGAACTCCTCCTAGGGATTTAGTCCGACCGACCTCAAATTTGTGCTGTGCCTTCTAAAGGCATTGAAGATGAAAAGTTGTGCTATTTGCAAGTTTTCGTCAATGGGCGTGTCCGTGGCGTGGCGTCAAAGATCAGCTCTTCGCCATGACACGGAAGTTGTCGTAACTTCAGTGTACATGCTCACATCTGGACCAAACTGTACATGTAGGATGAGAGTCCCGCCCTGAACACATGTACATGCTGACATTCACCCACAGTCATAGCGCCACCTGCTGGCAACAGGAAGTGACTTTTAACGAAGCAGCCCCCGCCGCACGTTTACCTACGTGCACGAATTTTCTGTGGTACGTGTATCTTGTCCAGACGCACAAAAAGCCTCTTGGAGCGATGCCCTAAATCAACAGGAAGTCGGCCATTTTGAATTTTACGTCAAATTTTGGATGATTTACACACTTCGTACTTTAACGAACTCCTCCTAGGGATTTAGTCCGACCGACCTCAAATTTTGCTGTGCCTTCTAAAGGCATTGAAGATGAAAAGTTGTGCTATTTGCAAGTTTTCGTCAATGGGCGTGTCCGTGGCGTGGCGTCAAAGATCAGCTCTTCGCCATGACACGGAAGTTGTCGTAACTTCAGTGTACATGCTCACATCTGGACCAAACTGTACATGTAGGATGAGAGTCCCGCCCTGAACACATGTACATGCTGACATTCACAGACAGTCATAGCGCCACCTGCTGGCAACAGGAAGTGACTTTTAACGAAGCAGCCCCCGCCGCACGTTTTACCTACGTGCACGAATTTTCTGTGGTACGTGTATCTTGTCCAGACGCACAAAAAAGCCTCTTGGAGCGATGCCCTAAAATCAACAGGAAGCGGCCATTTTGAATTTTACGTCAAATTTGGATGATTTACACACTTCGTACTTTAACGAACTCCTCCTAGGGATTTAGTCCGACCGACTTCAAATTTGTGCTGTGCCTTCTAAAGGCATTGAAGATGAAAAGTTGTGCTATTTGCGAGTTTTCGTCAATGGGTGTGTCCGTGGCGTGGCGTCAGAGATCAAGTCTTCGCCATGACACAGGAAGTTGTTGTAACTTCAGTGTACATGCTCACATCTGAACCAAACTTTACGTGCTTGATAACTCTCCCACCCCCTATGGAGGACCGATCCTGACACAGTCAGAAATAAATACAGAAATAAATAAATGCTCAATAAATAAATAAGCATCCAATTAAATACACAAAAAAATAAAGTAAATAAATAAATGTAGGTAGTAATTAAATTATACAAGGAGACATAAATGTATATATTTAATTAGTGCCTTACTATTCACCTTTGTTATAATTACCTTATTTGTTTATTCAACTTTATTTATTACTAATTTTTTTAATGTATTTATTTATGTGTGTGTTTTAATATTTTTGTCTGTTTTATTCTTCCTTTGTATTTATTTACCTTATTTATTTTCACCCATGGTATTTATTTCTGCCTGTCTTTTTTAAATTTTGTATGCATTTCTGCCTCATTATGCAAATGAGGAGGGGCTGTGTCTCAAGGGGTCATCTTCTCTGCTATTGGTGGACCAGTCAGACAGGAGAGCTCCTACTCTGCCTGCAGACATCAACGATCTTGCCCCTCACACAGTCAGATGGCTTCCTTCAGTGCGCTGAGGTGTTTAACAACTCTGAAGACAATACTACCAGCAATGTCTTCCTTCTCTTTTCACGTAGACGCTCCGACAGAACGTGGTATAGGGAGAAAGCACACGGTCAGCTGGCTGCAGCTAAATCTGGAGTGCACTCGTATTCAATTCTGTATGGTAAATTCAGTTTTAACGGAGCAGAGCGAGCTGACAGGCAGAGTTAGAGACTTTTTCTGTCCGTTTCTCTCTTTACAAAGACGCATGTTGCAGTCAGAGTCTTCTCTGAAGAGGGCAATGAAGTGTCATGTACCCGATGCGAGCACACATACAACACAATTTATCAAATTACAACGGATATACAGTATGAAAATAAGATTGATTGGATTATACTCACAGGAAGTATAAAACCGTTACATGCGTAACACAGTAATGTCAGGGAAATTACTTTACTTAGAATTAAGTACTGCAGTTGTACATTTGAAATACCTTCCTACCTTTCTGATAGGAAGCCTTCTTGAGGTGGTATAAAACTTTCTTCTTATATTCTGATTGAGTTGTGGAACTAGGACCACATGAATTAAAAAAAACATTTCACTGCCCAAGTCAGCTATAACACAAGTCTTGTTCATCAGACTACATGCTGTACAGTATTTGACTACGATTTTGTCCCAGGATTTATATGCATTCTTCTTCTTTCGTTGCATGATTTAGAATAATAAGGTGAGAAAATGGGTCTATTCTATGAGTCATCCGCACTGCAGCAGCTAATAAAGTCCATTAATCCCAAAAACGCTTTTCTTTTAGGCAGGCTGGAGCAGAAAAACTCACCTTTCTCAAGTTGTACAGTAATGTCACATGTGTATGAAGGGGATCAAACAGCTAATCTTAAATGTCAAAGTAGAGAGGAGCCTAGTAGGCCTATTATTTTCATTCATTAACAATATGAAAAGCTATGCAGACAGTTGTAAAGAAAGAACATCTTTTTTTCTGTTCTCTACTTGATAGTTACACAGTATTAGGGGTGTGGGCTGTATTAAAAGATCCACTGTTCTCCCATGTCACACAGTAACGATGAAATGT